>NC_140592.1:800249133-800608118 GCF_964204655.1 Triturus cristatus
GATTGCTTCTGCATTAGACTGACTTTTGCTGCATCTATTTCTTTCTCAGCATCTGACTACGGAAGTTCAATACAGACAGAGTTGCAGCTTATTGCGGATGGTTCCACTGTGCCATTGGCTCCATTATTTTATTGGTGGATTCAGTCATTTTCTACTTCACAGTTTCTCATTAATAGAATAATGATGTCACTTCATGCCCACTATGTGCAAAACATCAATGCAATGCACATTAGAGTCACCAGCTTTGCAAATGTTCATTTTAAGTATTCTTGCACTTACAATTCTTTGGAATGTTCTTAACGTTTGGATTTTGGTAATATTTGATTAGTTTATTTTTATGCTATTCTCCTTTGTGCCAGTTCTTTTGGAGAATGACTCTCACCACATAATTAGCGTGGGGCCGATAATGAAGTCGAATGAGTAAGTGCAATGTCAAGGATTTTTTTTTTTATGATTTAGTATGGAGGATTTGATGTTTGAGTCCATAATGTTGTGTTAATCGGGCGAGACTGGAATCCAATGCTTATCCCTTCTATAGGACCATGAAGGAACTTGTTGTTGTACATACGTCTCTATCAACTCAAATCAGGATATATAGTCTGCTGTAGCAGAAGGCACAAGTAATGATTGCTATAGATAACGTAAAATTGGGATGAGGGTGCATTAACACCTATAAGCCCTGAATAAACGGTTGTCCCAGTACATACCATTACTGCGAAAGGCGTGTTGGCTGTATTCTGTAAGACCACACAGTGTTTTCGAGGCCAAATCCACCATGGATGAAATTGATATCTCTTGATTGAACACAAACTTAGAAATTGACTTCATGTTTAAGAAGTACATCGTTTTTTGTATTGATGTAATGGACTCCAAATTAATCGTCATATGGGCGTATTATCATAAATGTATCAATTAAAGCACGAAATATTTTTCAGAAAGACAGCAGTCCTATAGTTGTTTATGAGTACTCCTCCCCACCCATCAAATTACAAAATGCAGTTCTGTTCTGTAACGGGTGTAAGATATGAAAAGACGGTAAGGGTCTAGCAGTCTGCGCCACTCTTGAAATTCCCTATTCGGCTTGGTCAGTTGTCAGGTTTCACAGTGTGAAGTGGCAGTTTACACTTCCTTCTCTTCCTGATGCGTCATTATGCACCTTCATTCCATTTTTTCTGGTGAGACCTCTCTCCGTTCAAGTCTTGTCTCCCTCTCCTGGGTACATCCGTTTGCACCTTCTTCGGGACTGGCCAGCAGGGCCTCTTCAGTGGTTGACTGTCTTTGTAGTCCGGCCATCAGCCTCGGGTGCTGGGCTCCGGCTTGGTGGTGATCAGGGAAGTTGCTGATTCAATTCCCCCAGTCTTCATTGGTGTTTTGTGGTGCCTAGCTATGTGTTGTGTATTGCCGCTCATGGGACTTTAGTGGAGCTTCTATACCATGGTGTTGCCTCTTTCGGGATCTTCTTCCATGGGCAGTAGCGAAATGTGGTTTTGCCTTTTTTCTCTGGGTGAGACAGGACTTGTGCTTCAAGTCGTCACTGCCATCAAGTACGGGGTTTTATTTTTGTAGTCCAATTTTATTGGTTTTAATGTAAACATGTACATCACACATAGCGCAACAAAAAAACATTACATTCATGCCGCACCCCGCTTGATGGTCCATTAAAATACATAGTAATACCAAAACTACTGTAGACGGTGTAGTTTTGTGTTGTATTGCATTGTTGCCTTTCTAAGCACGACCAGACTGAGAACAGCAACCAGCCCTGGCAGTCTGCACGACCAGCTCCGTTAGTGGGTGCTAGTCAGAAGCACCGCTCCCGCTTTTGTTACAGGGGGCCGATATTACAAAACCGGCCCCAGTACAGTAACAAAACCCGCCCCCACGGGTCCAAAACCAGCCCCACCCTTCCGACCCACAGGGAAAACGCACGGTACCTGCTACGGACAGTCCAGCCCTGTTACTAAGGCACTTTCCTACTCCCTGTTGAGTCCTGAAGTCTCTTTAAGTATGTCTTCATAAGTTTAATATATCAGGGGAGGAGGAAAGGACCATCAGAGACTGTGCAGGAGAGATAGTGAACCATTACTATAAATCACCGCAGTCTAAGCACAGTCTGGTTAAAACATAACCGGCAACTTTCCAATGTGCTGTGGTTTTAAAGAGAATAGTTTGCATACATATATGATACAGAGAACACATGACCAATAACTTTTTCCTCTAGCCGCAGCTTACTAATTTAGATCCCACTGAAGGTGTAATACTTTTCCCTTCCTTTTGGTAATACACCTCAAAATATAATTAGCCAAGGCATCCACTGTTTGGTAAATCACAACAAGTTATGGGGCATATTTACAAGCCCCTATTGCCACCACAGCGTCACTTTTCACGACAATGTGATGGCGATCGGGGCTTCGCCTCATTTACAAGGCAGCGTTACGCCCCTTAAAGTGGCTTAACGCTGCCTTGTAAATAAGGTACCCTGTCACGCTATACTTAGCGCAACACCAATTGATTTCGCTGCTGCCCCATATTTACACAAGGGTGGTGTAAATATGGGGCAGCGCCAAAATTAAGACCAGGGAAAACCTGGTCTTACCCTGGTACGAGGAGAAATGTTAATTTCTCTTTGTTTTTACTGTTTCCATGTGTGGTGCGTTGATCAGCACACATGGAACCAGCAAAATACCATTGATGTTTTATGTGCAGGAAGGTGTCCCTTCCTGCACACCAACAATCTTTAAAAAAAAATCACACGTTGCAAAACTCCATTTAAAGATTGTTGATGTGCAGGAAGGGACACCTTCCTGCACATGAACAATCTTCCCCTGAAATGCAGACACCCTTGCGCTATGGTGCAAGGATGCCTGCGTTGGCGCTAGGCAGCTAAATTTAGCACCAGAGTACATATTACAATTGAAGTATGTGACTGGGGCTCAAAATGTTTAGTGTGATTACAATGCTTAATGTGAAGAAGATTTGCCAGGGCCCAAAGTTTCCCTCAGAAGTTCACTGGTGCAACTGCTGCATCTCACGGTGGCTGAATACCAAGGCTGTATAATCTAGATTCACCTCATGCATCTTGCTTCCACCAGCTTACTATCCCTGTCTCAATATCTCCCTTTTGAAGGTTATTTTTCATCTCGGCTTTTTCCCTTTCCTAGTGTTTAATATCTTTCTCTTTCTCCTCCTTTCCTGCTTTGGTGCTCTTCTCTCTCTTGTTCGGGGTCAAACTCTGATTAAAATAAGTCCTGGCCCCCAAAAAAGGATATCAGTGATCATCACCTGCAGCCACCGGTTCAAATTCAGCACTGGCTGATTGTCTCTCATGTTGCTCTTAAACTGTCAGAAGGACATTGAGTCAGGGATGAAGGCATTGTGACCAATGCATTTCATGTGGTTCATGGAAACATTTCTGAGGAAGGATGTGTTCTGGAGCCAACCTTTGTAATCACCATACAAAGAAGAGGAGCCCTACCATAGATACCAGAGACTCATTTAGCACCAGTGTCCAACCTATTGACTCAAAGTAGGTGCCTTTCCCACCACCTCAGAGTCTGCCACTCGGAGTGGTACACTAAGTCCTCATTACAGGCGGTCAGGTTAATTGCGATATGTGCTGTAACTGCTGTTACCACACATGTTATTGGAAAAGTATCAGCAGGTCCAACCTGCCAATATCTAACGGGTGAAAATGTCCAGTATGTACCAGAACAAGTGGATTTTGGTGTAGTAAGCACCAAAATGTGTTCGTTATCCCCAAAAACTAGTCATTGGATAGTATTTACCACACCCGATATATTGCAAGCAGGGCCGGACTGGCCGTAGCGGGCACCGGGCAATCCCCTGGTGCGCCGCACGGGTGGGGGCCGGTTTTGGGCCCCTGGGGGCCGTTTTTGTTGCAGGGCTGTTTTTGCAGCATAACTGCAAAATCTGCCCTGTAACAAAAAGAGCTTGGTGGCACCCCCAACCCCCCGCGGGGGGGGGGGGGGGGGTTGGGGGGCCGCCGAGCACTTTGCCAGGGCCGGTTTTGGTTTCCAGTCCGGCCCTGATTACAAGTCACCAGACTGGGCTCAAACCGTACTAGCTCTTAAACAGCTGTTGAGCACTGTTGCTTCCTACTTTATCATGTGTCATTGGAAAAGTATCAGCAGGTCCAACCTGCCAATATCTAACGGGTGAAAATGTCCAGTATGTACCAGAACAAGTGGATTTTGGTGTAGTAAGCACCAAAATGTGTACGTTATCCCCAAAAACTAGTAATTGGATAGTATTTACCACACCCGATATATTGCAAGCAGGGCCGGACTGGCCGTAGCGGGCACCGGGCAATCCCCTGATGCGCCGCATGGGTGGGCGCCGGTTGTGGGCCCCTGGGGGCCGTTTTTGTTGCAGGGCTGTAACAAAACGGCCCTGTAACAAAAAGAGCTTGGTGCCACCCCCAACCCCCCGCGGGGGGTGGGGGGGGGGTGGGGGTAGGCCGAGCACTTTGCCAGGGCCGGTTTTGGTTTCCAGTCCGGCCCTGATTACAAGTCACCAGACTGGGCTCAAACCGTACTAGCTCTTAAACAGCTGTTGAGCACTGTTGCTTCCTACATTATCATGTGTCATTTGCGATCACTCTCTCTTCTGGCCTTTATGCAGTTGGGTGGGTTCGTTGCACTGTATCTGCCAAAGGTAACAATTTTTGAGAACTTTACTTGGATTGTGAAGGGATGTCATTTCTGCATGTGTTGCAGCAATCTCCCACATCAGTATTTAGCTGCACTCTGTGACCATCGTTGTTCAGCGTGCCTTTAGCAATGGGCACATGAGGGGAGGTAAATTCCGAACAGAAGACTCTTTTTCCAGAACCTCAACAGATATTGTATCCTTTCTCTTTTTGGGCCAGATGTAAGACCCTAAATTAGGAATTGCGAGTCGCTATTAGGAAGGGGCGTACCAAGGGCGTCCCTTCCTAATAGCAAGTGTCTACCCTATGTAAGAATGTTTTGCAACCACAATTGCGGTCCCAAAACACTCGCAAATTACTTCCCTCTTCAAGAGGGTGGTAATGGAGACGCAAATGGGAAGGGGTCCCCAGGGGACCCCTTTGTGACTGGCTCCAAAAATATTTTTTAAGGGCAGGCAGTGGTCCCAGTTTCTTTTTTTTAAAAATGCATCCTGTTTTCCTTAAAAAAACATGGAGGTCTGCTGAGCCCAGCAGGCCACCATCCCTGGGAGGGCCAGCCATTTCCAATGGGGTCGCAAATTGTGAGTGGCTCATTAATATTCATGAGCCTCTCATTTTGCGACCCCATTGGGAATTGCTAACAGTGTCTCTAACACTGTTGTACATTTGCTTTTGCGACTCGCAAATTGTGACTCGCAATTTTTCACAAAAGCAAATGGTCATAGATCTGGCCCTTTGTCTCTCTTGATTGTCGCAATACTGGAATGCTGGGGGCCAGATTATTAAACTTTCTGGAAGGAAAATGTGGTAGCAGATTTGCTAGTAGGGTCTTATTTTTCAGCTCGACCTATGTGCTAATGGGTATTTTTCAAAATGTGCAGTTGCCTGAGAATGTATCACATTTAAGTAAGAATGCCCCATTTACACCTTTCCTGATTGCAATTCTGGATGAGTCGGTAAACCCATTTTGCGATTCTGAAACTCCTTTCAAAAACGTAAAATGGCTGTAGAAGGTAACAAAAAGACATTTTGCTGTCACGAACCATATGATGACTGTGAGTCGCAGGGCTTGCAACCCCAAATTGGTCCTAGGGCTCTTAAGCACATTTCCAAGCCATTATACTTCATATGATATATGTGTGTGCCACAGCATATTATCGTGTGTATGCAGTTGGAAGAAAAGTCTGCTATCTACTTGTTCAGCTGCTGTTCACAAGGAACTATACTCCAATTCGGCCTACAAATGTCTTGTATCGCACATTTCCTGTTGTTAAGATTTGGCGTCCCTAGGGTTGATCCCTCATCATATGAATTAAAAAAACTCTCCAACATTATTGGCGGACACAGGCTATGCTATAGTCCACCACTAAAACAGCCTCTTTGTGTTTTCCAAGGATTTGATATACATTCATAAACATGTTTTATATTCCTAAAGGGATCTTGCAACCATAAGTCTTTGACTATCAAACTAAGAGGATGATTTACAAGCACTGTGCGCCGCCGGACTGTCGCTTTTTGTGATGTTACGGAAGCACACAGGGCTTAGCCATATGTACAGAGCCACGTAAAGTCACCCTGTGTGGCTTTTCATGGTATTGTAGATATGGAGTGAGGTAATGCAGTGCAGGTCGCTGCGTTGCGTCACACTGCATCGTGGAGGAATGCCATGGGCATTGCAGGGGGTGTTTTCACGTAACGCCCATAGGTTTTGACACATTCCAAGATTTGCAACATGGTGTAAATCTAGGAATGCGTTAAAACCATGCGCCTCTCCAGGGGTGGCGTAACAAGGAGAAATTAAACTATTTCTCCTTGTTTTCTCCTCTTTCCATGTGTGCTGCATTTTGCAGCACACATGGAAAGAGGAAAACACCTCCAATGATTTTTTTACGTGCAGGAAGGTGCACGGTTTCCTGCGTTTGCGCACTGCTGCTAATTGTGCGCCGGCACTGGCTGAAAGGACAGGAATGCACGTCTCTTGTAAACACGGTGCGTTCTTGCCCTTTCGAATTGGCCTAGGGCAGTGAAACAAAATGGCTTGCAGTGCTGCCCTACGCCAATTCCTTGCCCCCTCAGACTATAATAAAGTTTTAGGATAACACTCATGTTTATTAAAACAAAGTGAACAACGCTTCCAGTGTTTGCTAACTGAACCTTTCCATGCAATATCTTACTAATCATAATAGCACAGGAATGCAAGTTTAAGGTTTGATCATCCGTCTGCAAGTGGATATATTGGTTAAAAAAAGCATATTTAGGGACATCTTGTGTACCCAAATTCTAAAGTTTTCCATTGCACTTAGAGAAGCGATCTGTTAGCAAGCAATCTAATTTATTTGAGCTGTTCGAAGGGAAGAGCGGGGGAGTGAAGAGGCGCTTCCCTAGAAAAGGAGACGCTAAGGCAAGCAATAACTGGACATTCACCGTTTTCCATAAATCCTTTCCCTTGCACATCAGCCAAGGGCTTTGCGGTGAGCTGACATTGTTATGGATTTGATGTATGATGTGTGATTCATAGACCCACATGACTTGGTGGCTCACTGGTGTGCAAGTTCTAAGAGATGGAGAAAAACACTTGAAACGTTTCCCATGAAATTAAGAGGCAGCAATAATTGTACAACATGTATAGTAACAGCAATGAAACATAATGGTATTTACTCAACAGCAAACAGGAAGTGCAGCGGGCGGCCATCTTTGAGAGGGAGATATTATTTTAGCAATGAAGATTAGGTATTGAAGCCATCTTAAATTAACCTAGACAAGAAAAAGCTACCGCTGTCTCTGTCTGATACATCAGCACTGCAATGCAAGCTTACACAAGGCTCAGCTGTAAACTAGTGTTTGGAGAGCTGTCTGTCTCACACACGAGGAGCTGCCCATCTCTTTCTGTCACAGCACTTATCAAGAGTGTATTTTGGTTCAAGGGGTCAGCTCCAAACTGTAGAGGATTCCTCCAGTTATGCCTTGAATTGAGCCTGTCACAGAACCTTTCACCATAACCCACATGCTCATCTTTAAGCAGTTTTCATCTGATAATTTTCCTAAGATATCTTGCACAGCGCCGACATTGGCCATTCCAATCTAGAGCCTGCAATTCACCGGATGGTTGTCATTGACGGAACCAGCGACTAATGAAGAAACATCAAACAGTTCAAATTATTGACCACGCACTATCTATCTCTGGACCATGAAATTCACTAAAGTGGTAAAAGCCACTGTTAAAAAACTGTTTACAATAGCAATTGGTTACCTGGAACCCAAATGTTTGAGAGATTTACCATGACAATATATCAGTGGCGGCTGGTAGGGGACGGTGGCAGGGGATGGGGGAAGGGGGTAGGAAATAAATAAAAAAAAGAAAACGTACCTTCTGGTAGCCGCCGTCATTGCCAGCCACCGCCTCGCCCCGCCGGAACCAGAAACAAGAACCACCCAGGCTTCCAAACTTCCCTAGCCAATCACAACGCTGCTGATAGCAGTGTCGTGATTGGTCTGAGTGCCGTGGTTCACCGTTCAGTGAGGGAGTGGGAGCCTGGGCATGTTCTCCACCAAGACTGTAATACAGTCTGGGTGGAGAACATGCAAAGTGTGCATGACTGTTTGGCCAGCCCCATACGGCCGGCTAAACACTCATGCACACTTTAGGTGCAGAATCAGCCACTCCTCCTCCCTGTCACGCGGGGAGCCCAGCCTCACCCCGGCGTAACCTGGCAGCAACTGGAATACTAAAAATAAAATGATAATAACTTTTGTTATTAATATTGAATTTTTTCCATTGCACTGCTTTAAAGCAGTGGGCCAATGCTCCTCCACCTTAGTGGGGGAGCCGCCACTGCGATATTCTTAATATTGCTCACAGCAGTTCCGATTTGAAATTAATTTATAGGTTTGAGATGAAGGGTGTTGTGAATGCACATACCAGATGGTAGGACCTGTACAAGGAGTAAAACAGAATGGTCCTGGAGAGCTCATGGGCAGAATTAGTTGCTGAAACAACTATGAGTAATTGATTTCCTGCACCGGATCGAGCTTCCAAAACATCCTTCGATAAACTGGACACCAACAGCTGCGGAGGATATAGAGAGAGTGCAATAGCCAGTTGGGAGAGAGATGAAGAGCTGGTGATTGGTGACAAGTAAGCAAGAAAAGTAGGTGTCACATGGAGGGCAGGGAGAATTGCTGATCTATACAAATAATGCAGTTCAGAAGCCCCTGAATGAAAGCCCACTCAGTGAAGCAACACTAAAACAAGTGTAGGCTAATCCTCCAAATGGAAGACATCGACTGCAATTTAGGGTAGGAGCCTTAATCTGTGCAGATGGAATTCGTACACTCGCCCATTCCTGAAAAAGCAGAATACTTAGAGAAAACGAACAAATTACATACTACACTTGAGGCTAGTCGCCAACATCAAGCCAGCCACCCATGGACCTCCAATACCAGAAGAATGACCTAAACAAAAATGTAAAATTTCTAAAATATGGAGCCACAGACAGTGAGGGCAGGAACGGAGAAAAAACATTAGAATTGTGGCCCTGTTGGGAATGATTAAATGGCAAATGCATGGTCGCTTTTTTGGAACATTGGCTCAAACAAGAGTTAGCTACTTAAGAATTGGCACCCTTCTTTGTGCTGGAATGAGCACACAGAGCCCCGGCACGCCCCCTCCCCCTGCTGCACCACCTAGACTCATGGTTGCACATCTACTACATTTCAGAGATCGTGGTCACATATTACAACAGGGGAGTGTTGGAAATGGCCCTTTTTGCAGGGTTATCCATAAACTTTTTGCTTCTTCCTCCTATTTTTTCCAGACCGGCTGTTGTTGGTTTTAAGACTCTGGGCACTTTATCACTGCTGATCAGTGGTAAAGTGCATTTGCTCTATGTGTAAAATGTGTTATGGATTGGTGTTTCCATGATTGGCCTATTTGATTTATGTGTCAGTCCCTAGTAAAGTGCACTTTGTGTGCCAGGGTCTGTAAATCAAATGCTGTCAGTGGGCTGCAGCACTGGATTGTGCCACCCACACAAACAGCCCGTAAATGTAACTCTGGCCTGCCATTACAGAGCCTGTGTGCAGTCTGGTACTGCCACATCGACATGGCAAGTGCACACACTAGGCCCTAGCCTTCCCTTTTCTTACATGTCAGTCACCCCTAAGGTTGGCCCAAGGTACCCCTTTGGGCAGAGTGCAGTGTATATGAAAGGTAGGACATGCCCTAGTGTGTGTGGCATGTCCTGATAGTGAATTACTGCTAATTTAGTTTTTCAATATTGCAAGGCTACCTGTTCCCCATAGGGCAGAATGGGGAGTTTGTTTATAACATCTTATAAACATAACTGGCCCTGGGAACAGGTAGGAAAATAAACTTTAGTATGCCTGAACTCAGAATCTAAAGATGCATCTTTTAGTGAAGGTGACTTTTACATTCTGGGTTCGAAAACACCACTTTTAGAAAGTAGTTATTTTCTTGCTCAGCCATCCAGCAGGCCTCTGCTGGGTTTGTGGATTTACTGTCTTGGTTTTGGGTGAAAGGGGCTGGGGAGCAGCAGTGGCTCTGCATAGTCTATGCGGGTCAGGAAAAGCCTTAATAGACCTGGGCTGCATTTAGAGTAGGGGGAGGAGATTTCCTTGCACCTGAATGGGCCTGGTCTGCCTCTGACAATGCCGGCTCCACTTCCTGCCAGGAAGCCACACCAGAGAAGGCAGAACTGGTTCAGACACTCTGAATGTTAGGACAAAGAATTTTGGGCTATAAAACGTGGAGCCCAAACCCCTGAATTTAGAACTCTTTTGGACCAAGAAGACTGCCAAGAAAAAGAGCTGGAGAAGCTGTGAGAAGTTACTACCACTTTGCTGTGTGCTTTGTTGTGTTGGCCTCCAGTGGCTGCTTCTGTCTTGGGCAGTGAAAGGACTGGACTGAACTTTCTGCAATCTACTTTTGTGAGTTTCTCCAAGGGCTTGAGGCAGAGCTTACCCCCTGTTCAAGAAGTCTCAGG
Organism: Triturus cristatus; assembly: GCF_964204655.1. Classification (NCBI taxonomy): domain Eukaryota; kingdom Metazoa; phylum Chordata; class Amphibia; order Caudata; family Salamandridae; genus Triturus; species Triturus cristatus. The sequence goes on from NC_140592.1 coordinate 800,259,805, forward strand.
AACAGCAAAGACTTCAAGCTCTTCTGCCATCAGCACTGGGAACTGTGTGTTTTGTGCTGCAACAGAAGAAAAAGCAACCCGACGCCATCTACGACACCGCTGCCCGCACAATGACCTGCCAGCACCACGACGAGCACAGCATCACTTCGCACTGCGACCTGAGGGCAGCACCGTTTCACTTCACACCGCAGCACCCGACACCTGCCGACGCCAGCGCTCCTGATGTCAGCCGCGAGGAGTTCGATCTGCAACACGTGCGACTTCAAGGGCTCAATGACTCCTGCACAGACCTCTGGAACCCACGCCTGCGGATGCCGTGTTTTCGGAAGCTCAATGAGAGGTCGCTGACACCCTACATTTCTAAAGGTACTGTTTTGCGGGTCTACCCGACATCGTAGCTGGCCCGCGACACCGCAGTCAGCCAGAACTGTTTGGATTTGTTTGTTCACAATGCCGTGATAGCCCCAGAGGGAGCTATCGACTTCAAGGAACCGTTTTTCAAGGTTATATTGATAACTGAAGATTTCTAAGTACTGTATTGTGGATTTTTATCATTTTTGGTCTTGTCTTGAGTATATCAAAATATTGGATATTTTTCTAAACTGGTGTGGTGTCCTTTTGTAGTGCTTACACTGTATTACTGTTGGTTATGTGCAAATGCTTTACACACTGCTTCTAAGATAAGCCTGACTGCTCGTGCCAAGCTACCAAGGAGGTGAGCAGGGGTTATTTTAGGAGTGTAACTCCCTTATCCTGACTAGGAAGAAGGGTCCCTATCTGGACAAAGGTACTTGCCTCTGCCAACTAGAACTTTGCCGTGTGCTTTGCTATGTTGGCCTGAATTGGCTGCTTCCGTCTTGGGCAGTGAAAGGACTGGACTGAACTTTCTGCAATCTACTTTTATGAGTTTCTCCAAGGGCTTGAGGTAGAGCTTGCCCCCTGTTCAAAAAGTCTCAGGAACAGCAAAGACTTTAAGCTCTTCTGCCCTCAGCAGTGGGAACTGTGTGTTTTGTGCTGCAACAGAAGAAAAAGCAACCTGACGCCGTCTACGATGCCGCTGCTGACTCTGTGTCCTGAAGGCACCGCAGAGGGCACTGCCGCAACGCGACCCTGGTCTCACCGACACCTGCTGATGCCGCCACCGAGCCGCTGCTCACACCGTGACATGTGGGCACCGCACTCCGCACCACCTCGCTTCACGACGACGCCTTATTATCCCCGACGATGCCGCACCACGCCTAAATAGACACTGCTGCTTGCACCGTGGTTCAAGGGCACCGCTCATGAAGTTACACGACGCACCGCCCTATATCCCGCACCACAGCCTTGGCCTACCGACACCAGTGCCATCGACTCCAGTTCATTAGCCAACTACAGCGCTTCAGCAACGACGATGTCGCTGCCTGCACCTTGACCTGCCAGCACCACGACCTGAGGGCATTGCACGCCGCACCGCTGGACTTCACACCACAGCACCTGACGCCTGCCGACACCAGTGCTCCTGACTTCGACCGCGAGGAGTTCGATCTATAACGCGTGTGCCTTCAAGGGCCTGACAACTCCGAAACCAACTTACGGAACCGACGCATGCGGACACCATGCTTTTGGAAGCTCAACAAGAGGTCGCTAATGCCTTGCATTTCTAAAGGTACTGTTTTGCGGGTCTTTCCGACACCGTAACTGGCCCGCGATGCCGCGGTCAGCCAGAACTGTTTGGATTTGTTTGTTCATGACGCTGTGATAGCCCCAGAGGGAGCTATCGACTTCAAGGAACTGTTTTTCAAGGTTATATTCTAGATACTGTATTGTGGATTTTTATAATTTTTGGTTGTCTTGAGTATATAAAAATATTGGATATTTTTGTAAACTGGTATGATGTCCTTTTGTAGTGCTTACACTGTATTACTGTTAGTTATGTGCAAATGCTTTACACACTGCCTCTAAGATAAGCCTGGCTGCTTGTGCCCAGCTACCAAGGGGGTGAGCAGGGGTTATTTTAGGAGTGTAACTCCCTTATCCTGACTAGGAAGAAGGGTCCCTATTTGTACAAAGGTACCTACCTCTGCCAACCAGAGATCCCCATTTCTAACAGGGAAGAAATGACAAATTAAAATCAGCAACCATAATGTCATGCTCTTCCCTGGCTTCATGGCTGTGATGTACAAGCAGAGAGCCTCCTTTAATGAAGTTAAGTGCAGCCTTCGAGACATGGGAGTAAAGTAGGTACTGTTATTTCCTGTTAAATTAAAGGTAATGAAGGTGAGTGCCATCAAATTCATATCCACTCCACAAGTAGTGTGGGACAGGTCAGAGACGCAAAGAATTGGAGTTGAACCGTTAAATAAATGGTGGAAACTTAGAAGATCTCAGTGTAGAAGAGAAAGGGAAAATGAAACAATCACTGATGTCCTTTGAGACATCAAAACCAGGAAGAACAAGGCAGGGCTCTGGCAATGACTGCTGTCCTATCCTAACTAGAAGCAAAGGGGTGAATACACTAGGAAGGGAATCTGAACAGGAATCGGAAGCATCATAGCAATCCTCCAAAGAAGAACAGCTTCCAAGAAAAAACTCTCTTGAAGCTGATGATCTGCTCTGAGGAGTACATTGACTGATGCTGCACGACAACGCTTTACACATACTGTTAAATTACAAATTAAACCTCCATAAAAAGGGTCCACAAATTCTATACGATAAATTACAATTCCACATCCCTTCGCGTAACCTGAGATTATGCCATCTGTCAAGCGCACTTCCAAGGCCAAAATAGGCGACCGGTCCTTCTCAAAATCAGCCACGGTCCTCTGGAACAACCTACCCCTTGATCTTCGCTTAACAGACGATTATCTACTGTTCAGGAAAACATTGAAAACCTACCTGTTCGCTAGAGACTGACCCTACCAGTGATCAATCACATTGCACTCTAATGCGTCCTAGCACCGTGATGTCCCCCGGGATGATTGATGCACTTTACAAATACTGTTAAATTACAAATTTCAACAGAGAGACACTAGGAGAATGCCAGAGAGCTCCTAACAGAAGCATAAAAAGACTTACATGGGTAATAGATTGTGGCAGGGCTGGAAAGGGTTGTTTACAATGAAGGAGTGTTACCCCCTCAAAACACCAATTGGGTAGAAAACAAAAAGATTATGCTAGAGGACAGGTGTAAGTTTGGTTCACAAATGGGGAGCCGTTGTTAGCCTATCCTGGGAAAGGGGAGTAGAGGGAAGTTTTAGTTTATACACTTGGAGCAAAGGAACCCATGACAAAAATACTTATCAAGAGCAAAATGTTGGGGCAGTGGCAGAGATTGGGAAGCATGAGTTTCATAGGACCTCCAATGCCATGACAGATAGGGTGCAGAGAAGAATCTGAGTTTTAGGATGGAAATGGCGAGAGAGGTAGAGGGGAGAGTTAAACGTCTTTCTTGGAATGCTCGGCATCTCAATAGCATAGCCACACAGTATAGCTTGTAATCCTATATCAAACAAAGGGGAGTGCGAATTGCATTTCTACAAGAGACACATTTGACTCTAAAAGAGGGAAATCTGCTGCAGAAATGCTGGAGAGGTAAAATTCACTTTACTGTTGCCCACATGGTAATCATTTGTATTAGGCCTGGGCTCTCTTTTGAAGTAACTGAAGAGATAAGAAATAAAGAGGGTAGATACATTATTTTGAGGTGAAGGATGGATGGAGAGCTATTGCACTGGTAAATATATATGGTCTGGACATAGATCATGTTTTTTTAGATATGTTTATTATTGCAAGTAACAACATTTATTAATTATCCCCTAATTGTGAGGGGAGGTTAATTGTATTACAAATGTGGTTATGTAGTGTAGTTCCTATATCCCTGATAGGCTCTGCGCATTGGAATAACATACACTATAGATTTGACATAGGACTAAGGTCAGTATGTCTCTATCGACTATATTAAAATTAATTACTTGTGTGTGCCAGCTAACTCAGAGGTCACTAGAAACTTCTTGAATATACAAGTAGGGATTAGTCTCTGACAACTGCATGAACATGACAACTTTGTTTCCTTTTAGAATCGGAACAGTCTCAGAATCGTGGAAACAATAGATAACAGTTTCACTCAGTCAGTCGTGCATGCTTCGTTTCTACAGAGTTGCACCGAAATAGAGAGACGGGCGTTTCAATAAAAGGGTTTATTGAACAGTCTTATTTCTCATGCAAGAGATATGAATTGCTACAATCGTAAGACAGACTGCAAAGTACAATATGTACAAGGTTAGCAGTAAGATAAAATAATACTGCAATAGCATGGTTTGTAGCTATGACATATATTAATCAAAATACATACATAAATAACATAAGCTAAAATGCAATACCCATCTGATGCTTCTAAATTGTTCTACCCCAGTGTACCTAACCTAAGTGCAGTACGAGGTTAGAAGTAGGTGCCATTTCTAAAGTATAGCTAGCTATATTTTACTTTAGCCATGAGTTGCCAAAAGTTTCTCTAAGTTCTAGTCAGCTCCATACCTTAGAATGAGAGGGGTTGGAATCTCTTTTCTGGACTCGATAGTCTAACCCCCCACAAGAGAAGTCAGAGAGCACTGGAGCTGGATTCTCTGCAAGGAGGATGGCATTGTCAGGTCAGTGCATCAGGCTGGAACTCGATCTCATTCCAAACTTGCCGTGGCGAACGGCGTAGTCTGGGTTGGGTTGAATCCTCCGGGAACCGCAATTTGCCAGGGCAAGTGCTGGTATATGTATACATTGAAGGTGTCTAGGAATGCCAGTATTGACTCTTAAAGTCGGGCAGAGGAACGTCATGAATGAACCCCTAAGGAATAGATGTTCATGCATACTTAATGAGGTCTTGGAGAAATCAATATTCAAGCTGCGGGAAATTCCTAAAGGCTTAAGGGTCTGGTTTTCTAAGAATTCGTTGTGACGTGGATGGACGGATGTAGGTGACCATGCCTGTATTTGGTTTGTACGGATAATGTCTAAATAAGGACCGCATTTCTATGTCCAAATAAGGGCAATGTGAATTGTACCTATATAAGGGCATGAATCCGGAAACCTATATGCGGAATCTAAATCTGCACACAACACCCACTCCAGTTTCGTATGAACGACGTTACTAAATCCTAAACATTCTAAACATATCTTAAACAGAGTATTGCATGGGTTTGTTAAAAATAAGCTAAAAACATATCTAAAACATATGTCCTAAAAATACATTACAAAACCATTGCTATGCATAAAGTGTTGTACATATTAAAGGCAATGTTCCATTCTAAGCATAGGATCACATTGGAATGCTAAATGAATTAACCAAAATATATACATGTGATGAAATGGCTCGTAAATACAGAAGGAGAAAGGGGCCAAAACCATTTCATAACAGGTTACACAAGTCAAATTGTTATTCATGACAAGGTGGCATACTGTCCCTGGAAGTGTTATCAAAGAATTATGTTCTCTATGAATAGTTCTACTATAAGCAGATTACTGTGCCAAAAAATGAAAAATACAATTTTGAGACGGGGAAAGAGAAAAACAATATATATATAATCATAGAAAAAGTTCCAAAGTCAGCATTACGTTTGAAAAAAAATGAAGGCTAAATTCAGAGTCTCTCCGGAATACTGTGTGCTTGAATTAAAAGTCAGTGTGTGGGGATGGAGAAAACATAACATTTTCTAATCCTGTAGACAACAAGTCATCTACCGTTGTGGGTGAAAGTTGGAATACCTTGTGTAGAAGACCAACAGCACATAGATGCGAACTATCGCCTTCAGCATGGGAAGCATCAGCAATGTCCGGATTGGATGTCATCTGCGCGCCTGGTGTTTCCTCACGTACCTCAGCAGTAGCATGTTGCGTGAGATCTCAATGAATGCCGCCATCAGGATTGGTAGCCACTGGGGACAACAGATAGCATGGGCCGTTATCGGGTCCAGCAGAGTATCGATATCCGTAGGCATGACTGATGGGAGTGTCAGACAAATGTCCTGCATGCATTCTTCACCGCATAGCAGGCAGCATAGAACAGGTTAGATGCAATCTTGCCAAATTGGTCTGAATGACAGAAACCAAGTGGTGTTTGATTCTCGTAGATGAGGTAAACCCAGAATTTGGAGGATGCGCTCACAACACTTCGTCTCCACTAGAGTTCTTTCCATGGTGAACTGGGTGTCGCTGGTGATTTGGCTTGCCATATTGTAGCAGTAGGAGCAAAAATAGTATCCCTGCAACGAGTGCTAAAAGGAGCGGCAGTCCGCCAAACACAGAGTGCACGAAGTTTGGAAAAATTCCCAGGACTGCTTGAAAAGGTGCTAACAGTCCTGCACACACCTTCTTAAAAACATGTACAATACCGCTCGTTACAGACATGTTTAAGATACGACCTAACATTTCTGAGAAATGTACAGGTCAGTTTGTATACAAAAGGGTATGTATCTCTGCAGAAGTCCTTGCTACTTGGAGATCATAGATTTCTTTGTCAGAGGTCAAAGGCACAGTTTCTTGTAAAAGAATGGCTTTCATTCTGCTTAGAGTATCAACTCGTATAGAAGAGATATTCAGTGAAGGCCATAAAGGCGACTCCCTGACTATGTCTATTTGGGGAAACAAGACGTGCATACAGCAAGTGACCCTGGATGTAACCGTTACTAGATATGGTATACCTGGCAGCATGCCCCAGCAGCTGTGATCATTCAACATAATGTAACTCACATTTGAAAGTTGACCAAAGATTGGATTAATCACTGCTGCCGGTGAACCGTGCAGGTGGCAGGATAAGTTTGTAGTGGAACCATCACAGGCCCCGTGTAAATTAATACCCTGACAAAGGAGAGAACCGCTTAGTGCGTGTTCACAGTTTTCACCACTAAGAAACACTTCACGTCCCGAACTCCAACATCTGTGTGTGTAAGGTAAATCCCAGGATGTCTTGATGTATTCTTTACCCAGCCTTTCATATTTGCCTGCTGGTATATACTGAAAATGGAAAGTCGTAATAGGCAGAGTAATCTTACCATGTATGATCCACTCAGTAGCTGGTTTTTTTGCCTTTGTGAATGGTAATTTCTCCAGTTTTTCAATGCTCAGCACCGTATAGTCTGCTAACCCTTTGTGCCAGTTTGATCTGTCTATCAGTGAGATGGCACATAGCCAGAACACAGATTTTGAAGCGTCCAGCTTAATAGCATGATAGAAGGTAGCTGCGACTGACCATGTTGCAACATGACCAAGTCTTGTTCCATGATGTCTATGACAGAGGATACAATGCTGTCCAAAGAATATATCCTGAACGACAGTTGTTAACCCATTGTCTACTACAGAGAGAGATTTTTCTAAATTAAAACGATCAATTTCTCGTATTAGTTCTGCAGTCTCTGCTTGGGTGACCTTCCATGCTTCATTATAAGCAGCGTAGATACCGGCATATATGAAACGTTTTTGATGCGATTTTCTTGGTCCTAGCAAGAATTCCCTAAGGTCTGCACCTTCTTGAAGTAAAGTTAAGTGTTGTTTAACATCCTCTAGTGTAGCTTTCTGTAGCCAATCAAGGCAAAGTTTCCCTACACTGACTCGGACTGAAGCAACTCGTCACAACGCCTACCCACTCCACCAGCCACACGCTCGACCCCGTCTTCTCCTCAAGCTCCCACGTCTCCTTCAGCCACACCACCGAACTCCCCTGGACCGACCACCGCTGCATCCACTTCACCTTCCAGAAACCCACCACACACCGCCGCACCCAACTGATCCCCTGCCACTTCTGGTGCGAAATCACCAAAGACCAACTACACGCAAACCTCGCTCTCAGCCCACCCACCGAACTCTACAACACCGACGCTGCCCAAAACCTCAGACGCTGGATCGACGACTGTGCCAACACCCTCACCCCGCTGAAGAAACCCTCCTACAGAGACACCAGCAAGAGGGCCAGCTGGTTCACCCCAGAACTCCTAGCCTCCAAGTGAGCCTGCCGGAAACTAAAGAAGGAATGGCACAGTGAGCAGACTCCGGACAGCCACGCAGCCCACAGGGACACCACCCACAACCACCATCACCTCATCTTGACTGCCAGGATGACCTCCTTCAAACATTGCCTCGACAACAGCGCACACAATAGCAAGGAGCTCTTCAACATCGTGAAGGAACTTTCCAACCCCAGCTCCAACACCAATGACATTCCACCGTCGCAAGCCCTGTGCGACTCCCTCGCCGCTTTCTTCCAACGCAAGATAGCAGACATCCACGACCGTTTCAACACCCAGACAGCCCCAACAGACATCAACACAACAGACTCTCTGCACACCATCGACCACGACCCCCTGCTAGCCCGGGCCAACGTGAGTCTCGATGACACCATCAAGACCATGAGCACAATACACTCCGGCTCTCCGTCAGACCCTTTCCCGCACCACATCTTCAACAAAGCCAGCAGCTCCATCGCACCCCATCTGCGCAACGTCATCAATCTCTCCCTCGAGACCGCGACCTTCCCAGAGAGCTGGAAACACACCGAGATCAACACCCTACTCCAAAAACCCAAGGCTGACCCAAGAGACCTCAAGAACTTCCGGCCCATCTCCCTGCTTCCGTTCCCGGCCAAGGTCATCGAGAATATCGTCAACAGACAGCAAACCCGATACCTTGAAGAAAACAGAATCCTTCAGTCAGGGTTCCATAGCAACCACAGCACTGAGACTGCCCTCATCGCCGCCACCGACGACATCAGGACCCTGCTGGACAACGGTGAGACCATGGCCCTCAACCTCCTGGACCTATCCGCCACCTTCAACACCGTCTGCCACTGCACACTATGCACACGCCTCCACGCCATAGGGATCCGAGACAAGGCTCCGGAATGGACCACCTCCTTCCACTCCGGTAGAACCCAGACCGTCCGCCTCCCCCTTTCCGATCCGAAGCCTCCGAGATCATCTTCCCTCAGCCCGACACTGTTCAGCATCTACATTACCCCACTCGCACACGTCGCCCGACAGCACGACCTCAACATAATCTCCTACGCCGACGACATCCAACTGATCCTCTCCCTCACCAAGGACCCCATCACCACCAAATCCAACCTTCACGAAGGAATGAAGGCCTTTGCCGACTGGATGAAGATCAGCCGACTGAAGCTGAACACGGACAAGACAGAGGTCCTCATCCTCGGCTCCAACCCTTCAGCCTGGGATGACTCCTGGTGGCCGACGGCACTGGGGGCAGCCCCGACACCCACCGACCACGCATTCAACCTGGGAATCATCCTCGACTCAACGCTCTCCATGACCAAGCAAATCAACGTCGTCTCCTCCTCCTGCTTCAACACCCTCCGCATGCTCCGCAAGATCTACAGGTGGATCCCGACAGACACCAGAAGAACAGTCACCCAGGCCCTCGTCAGCAGCAGACACGACTACGGAAATGCCCGCTATGCGGGAGCCACGACCAAGCTTATCAAACGTCTGCAACGCATCCAAAACACCTCTGCATGACTGATCCTCGATGTACCACACCACAGCCACATCACTCCCCACCTGAGAAACCTGCACTGACTCCTAGTCAACAAGAGGATATCCTTCAAGCTCCTCATTCACGCTCACAAGGCACTCCACAAGACCGGTCCAGCCTACCTCAACAGACGACTTTCCTTCTACATCCCCAGCCGCCAGCTCCGCTCCACCGACCTTGCACTCGCCACCTTCCCTCGTATCCGGAGAACAACCACCGGTAGAAGATCCTTCTCCCACCTCGCTGCCAAGACCTGGAACACCCTCCCACTGAGCCTACGACAGACTCAAGACCTGCTGACATTCAGGAGGCTACTCAAGACCTGACTGAACAGTAGTGGCCCCCCACCCTATCCTGCCAGCGCCTTGAGACCCTCGCGGGTATGTAGTGCGCTCTACAAATGATTGATTGATTGATTGATTGAAGTTTCCCTACACTGTAGGTTGTTACTACCCCCGGATGCTGTCTTTGGACATAACGTGGGTCTGGCCTATGAAAGGTAAAACCTTGTGTTTTGTTCAGGAATCTTTCCTGACAGTTGTTTGTGTCTAAGGGCCAGAGCAACCATTTTTTCCATGCAGGATCTGATCTATTATTTTTCAAAATAGTATGTACTTCGACCTCCCCCTGTGTAGTGCTTTCAATTGTAGGTGCAGGTATAGACGGAGTGTTAATGTCTTTTATCTTGGCCATTCCAAGGCATGATGTTTGTTGGACAGTGTCGTTCAAAAACTTAATTTGCTCAGGGATGATACAGGCTCTAAAACAAGCTTCTATTCCCTGTACTTGCCAATCTTTAGCACCCCAGACAGTTTTCGTCTCAATGTTGTCTTTACAAAAGTTGTAACCTTGTCTAGACAGTTGGGCAATAAAGGCTGTAGAATAAACCTGTTTGGTATTCGTTAACATATTTTTCGTTCCTGTCTTATTGACATTCTTAAAGTAAAATGCCTCTGCATTCGAGATATTAAACCCTGAAAAAAATCGAAATTTCATTGCAAATGTTTTCGAGCTACCCTTTGGTGGCGTAGGACAATGTTCCCATTGGTTATACATAAATACATTTCTAGGTGTTGCAGATTTATGCAAGAAATGATGACCATAGTGGTTATAACAATGCAGTTGTTCATAGTCTGATGAACCTTGTAAATATTCATTATTAGTGAATGCAGTTGACATCATATTATTAACAGTCTCGTATTCACAGTCATCAGAAAAGGTATTGGAGGTAATAAAATCACTTAATGAAATTTTAAATGAATGTGGAATCTTCAAAAGCTCAGACAGGCCAAAAATGTCATACTTGGTTTTGTTCCAAACTATACCATCAGGTATAGGAATCGCTGTGATGTTCACTGCTGACAAGTCTCTTACTTCACGATGGGATGATTTGTGTGGTTGGAGAAGTAAAATACTGGAAATGGTGGTGTTTGTTTGAGGTATAGGCGCCAAAAGGAAAATTCACATATTTTTATGTCCTAAACTAAGTGAATGACGGTGCTACAAGGTGAGAAGTACCACCCTTCTTCCCAGAATCATGGGCCTAGACCCAGTCCAAAACAGATAGCAATCCCTAGCACACGTACTGTTTATAAATAATTAGAAATATTGCGTGTTTTCACAAAACAATTTCAAACACATTAACAAAAGAATGAGTTAGTCTTTTTTTCTCTCTTCTTGGTCGTTGTTTATTAGTTTCTATTCTTCTCAGTAGTTCCAGTCAGCCAACACGTGTTTCGTCGCAACCAGGGAATGTAGTCCCGCGACTTTTTCAAGGCTCTTTCCGGCTTGAATAATGTTTTTATGAGGCGGTGATAATTCCAAACCGCCAAATGGTGTCTGTTGTGGTGGCGTCACTTAGCAGCAAAATGAATCTGCTATCTATTCATATATGGTTTCCCTCTCAGTACTTATTCTACTGATAAACAAAACGAACGTGATGCCAACTTCTCAATTTTTCAGCTTCCGAGTACGTACTCGGAAGCTGAAAAATTGAGAAGTTGTCGTCACGTTCGTTTTGTTTATCAGTAGTATAAGTACTGAGAGGGAAACCATATATGAATAGATAGCAGATGGCGGTTTGGAATTATCACCGCCTCATAAAAACATTATTCAAGCCGGAAAGAGCCTTGAAAAAGTCGCGGGACTACATTCCCTTGTTGCGACGAAACACGTGTTGGCTGACTGGAACTACTGAGAAGAATAGAAACTAATAAACAACGACCAAGAAGAGAGAAAAAAAGACTAACTCATTCTTTTGTTAATGTGTTTGAAATTGTTTTGTGAAAACACGCAATATTTCTAAACATTTATAAACAGTACGTGTGCTAGGGATTGCTATCTGGTTGGAGAAGTAAGTTCACTCTTTTATTTGCTGTGTCCATTTGAATATATCTTCCATTAATCAGCATACCCAGAGTTATTACCAGAGCTAACCAAAGTAGAAAGAAGAATATTCCCAAAACAATCCATACGTCAATCCATGGTGAAACCAGATAACATTTTTCCAGTAGATGAAAAAAGTCTGTTGCTTGTTCTTTGAAAGTTTTTTGCACTGGCGTCGTTTCAGGCTCGCTGAGATCCTCAGAAAACGTATCAAAGTTCATGAAATAGCCAGAAACAGTTCTGTCAATGGTTGGAATTGTGTCCGTATTTGATTAAATTGCTGGAACTAGTTGATCACTTGTTACTTCGTTGTAAACAGGTGTATCTGGACAAACTGTTATTTTGGTCTCAAGAGGTACAAGGTCCGTAGCATTGTTGCTTAGTCCTCTATTTCTTACTGTTGAATCTTCAAAGGTGATGAGTCTCTCAGTTTGAACCTCTTGGATTGTAGCTAGAGGAGTGCGTCTGCTACATTGGCGGAGTCCACTTAGCCTACTGTTTAATATCGGCCACATAGTGTGGTTTGAGCAGATCGATGGACACAAATCTTTTCTCCTTTTTACCAGCAAGGGGCGGCAAAAGTACTGTTCTTGATCCGTGGATTGCTAGGACAGGTACTGGTTGTCTGTAAGAAGGCCCAAATTCCTTCTTATACGCGATCTTTTCTCTGACTAGATCCCCAAGCTTTGGGATCCAGACAGGCCTTGCTGGGACGGACGGATTGTTCTCAGTGGTGGTTGGCTTCAGGACGACGTTGCTTTGTTGCATTCTTAGATCATTTAAGTCCTGTAAAACAGGCAAACTATCTTTGATATCAAATTGTTTGTTTTCCACCACTGTGCCTTTCATATCCAAGTCCAAAATCAACATTCTAGTCCCAAACAGGACCTCATATGGAGTGACACCCCCTAGAGAACTTCTTGGCAAGTTGTTTAGTGCGCGCTGGACCGCATAAAGGTGTTTGACCCACCCATCACCCAAACCTAATACCCTAGCTGTTATAGACTGCTTTATGTTCCAGTTTTTGCTTTCCACAACAGAATTTCCCTCAGGATGGAATAAAAAAGAATACCGCAATGCTACGCCCAGACTGGCCATGGCTTCTTTGTAAGTCCTAGAGCTAAACGCAGAACCCTGGTCAGAATGTAGTGTGCCTATTGCGTATGTGCCGATAAAGACTCGCAAACCTTTTATAACAGTTCGAGCATCAGCCGAGCGCTGAGGCCACATCCATAGGAACCTAGAGCATGAATCCACTGCGACCATGATATATTTATAGTTCCCATCCCTTTGTAAGGGACAGCAGTGGTCCAGATAAACACAAGCTAATGGTTTATCTGAAATTAACAGGGGCGTCTGCGCAGGACGTTTCACAGTAGAGACTTTCATCTTTTGGCATATCTCACAGTCCAAAACATAATTTCTAGTCTGTTTCCTAATGCCCGGCCACCAGTACCTTTGTTTTAATAATGCTACTGTGGCTGAAACACCTGCATGGGCAGAGGCGAGCCCTTCATGTGCTGCTAGAATTAGCCCTAGTCTGTGTTCCATGTTTGAAATTACTCTATCCCCCACTCCAGGGATTCGAGCAAACGGAACGCCATTCGCATAAATTATATATGAGTATTTGAGTGGAAACTGTTTAGGTAATGCCGCACTGCTGCCTTTGCTTGATGCATTGACAGCCAGCATTATTTTGCTGTCTATTTTCGTTTTTGAATGAGTGATTGCAGCTACGGAAGCCGTTTGCACAGCCCCTTTCTCGGCTTCATCAGCCAATGAATTCCCTTCAACGTGAACGCCATCACGTTGGTGACTCAGCATGTGTATCACGTGAGTGTTCTGTAGTCCGTTTCGCAACTGAACTACTTGTTCCCAAAGCATTTTGTGCTTGATTGTGCCACCTTTTGCATCTTTGAAACCATTTTGAATCCAATTCTGTAAATATTCATTGTAAGATTGAACCCAGTAAAAAGAATCGCACACTATTAGTGTGGGGAATTTGCGATCTGTATTTTCAAGTGCCATCTTAAATGCTTGTAGTTCAGCTCGCTGAGCTGTACAATCTCCTAGAGATTGCGTTTTTGTGACCATTGGTCTGAATTTGCCATCCCGCATGCGACCTTTAATGATAGCACACGCTGCACTGTAAGCTTGTTTACTCCCCGTAGCGGGCTGTGCAGATCCGTCAGTATAAATTATTAATTTGTACTGGTAAAGAGGGAGAATTTCAGTAGGCAGAGGACATTCGTGTTCATATTGCAGGAATGCTTGTGTTTTTAAATGTGGATCAAAAACGTATTCAACATCTGGTGCAGCAAGAGAATTAACCCATTGTATCCATCTCCGATGTAAAGCTTTTGCATTTGGAATGCTAGCCTTTGTAACTGCCTCTAGGGCTGGTACAGGAGTCACAACCATAATGCGTTTCCCCTGTGCTAGGGCTCTTGCTTTTCCTACAGCGGTTTGAACTGCTGTCAGAGTTTTTTCTGTAGAAGTGAATTTCATTTCTGCTTGTGTATACAATTGGGATTTGTATGCAATTGGTATTTTTTCACCTTCGTTAAAAGTTAAGTAGGTGAATCCGCATTGACCCGGAATTATTCTGATCACTAAGTTGTGTACGTTTACGCGTGTTTGCAAGTATTTCGTTGCTAACATATCTGTTTGGAGTGAACGCAAAATTTCTGTGTGTTTTTGTGTCCAATGTGTGATTTTAAAATCAGGTTTGATTAATTCGTAGAGAGGTTTAACCCTTTCTGCATAATTTAAAATGTAAGTTCTTCCAAAATTCAGGAAACCTAGAATCAACTGTAAATTTTTCAGCGTTTTTGGCGGTTGGAGCAGCGCACACTTTTCTAAAAAGTTAGCTGCCAGGCTTTTGCCTTCACCTGATAGTTCATATCCTAGGAAAAGGACGTTGAGGCGGGCGATTCTTGACTTTGTAAAGTTGAATTTGTAACCCTCTGAGGCGAAGCCCAATATTATGGTGCTCACCCTGTACAAGTGCCTATCCAGGTCATCGTCTGTTAGATATATATCATCGACATATGACAATGCCTGGTCATCATAAGTTTGCAGTAACTCTGTTACCCTTGCTGAGAATAACCCCGGGCTGTTTTTGAATCCCTGGGGCAGTCGACAAAATTGATCCTGAGTCCCCATTATTGAGAAAGCAGTAAAATATCTGCTTTCTGGTGCAATATTTTGACAAAAGAAACCATTTGAAATGTCTAATGTGGTTTTATATTTTTTACGCGCAATGTTATTCATTAATGCTGTACTATGTGCATTTTGCACTGCAAATGTTTTGCAACAAGAATTTAAGTGCCTGTAATCCAAAACGAGACGATATGTATTGTCTGGTTTGGAGACAGGAAACAAAGGATTGTTCATTGATGAGGTGCATTTTTCAATCACCCCCTGATATTCAAGTTTATCTAAAATCTCCTTGATCTGTTTTTTTAGCTTCTTGCTTAACTGGGTACTGCCTTTGTGCAGTCGGTTGACTTTTTACTGGATTTTATGGTGAGGTGAGTCCTCATCCCATCCTACATGATTTTTATACAGTGCTGGGGCTTGGGCTACTGCCCATTTCCTGGCTAATGTTTATTTTAAATGAACTGGAACATGGTTGGAGAAGGCAGGCATAATGATGTCCTTGCCATGTGGGCACTCCCTGACAAACTCTGGTGGCCAGTCCTGTTCTGCTAGAAGTATATCATAACCCTTTGAAAGATGCTCCCAAAAGAGTGCTTTCACTTTTCTTGGTATGTTTCCCTCCATCCGGAGTGTTATTTCATATAACCTATGTGGAGAACTAACCCTGGTGTCTACAGTCTCAACGTGTATGTCTTCATTCAAGTACACTGTCTCCAGAAGTCTCTTCAGGTTCTGGCGAGCTATTGTAACTTCTGCTGCACTGTCCAGCATGGTCTGGGCCCATTCTCTGTGCTTGAGTTGGGTTCTCAGTATTCTCGGCATGTCTGATCTTCAGACCTGCCACCTTTTTCTTGGAGAATTGAGGTTTTGCTTTATTTTTCTGAACGTGTTGATCGTCTTTGGACTTCAAGCGATCTTCCTTGTTTTCTGACCGTCCTCTTCTTACGGATCTCTGTGACGATATCTGAAAGGTACGAGAGGGACGTGTATCATTATTTTGATATCTGTCAGGTTTTCTCAAATTATCCCTATTCCTGAGATTGTACCTCCTTTCAGAGGGCTCCTTCTTTGGAGGAGACCTGCCTCGGGAATGAGAACGCTTCTCTTTGGAATTCTGTTTGCTATTTTCCCACTTCTTTTTAGAAGAGGTAGAAGTGTTTTTAGGAAAGACCTTATCAGGACTTTCAGACAGTTGTGGTGTAACTATATTTCTATTAACTTTTATATGTTATTAAGTAATTCCTTGTCCGACATTGATTCAATGTCAGGGTCAGGTGTATAGCCGGCTAAAATCAGCCATGTTGCTCCTGGTCTACCTAGTGGACCGAGCCTGGTAATGTGATTATAATGTTTTAGGGCGCCTTTAAACCAGAGATCATGCTCCTGGTATGTGAGTGGAATTTCGATATCCTCGAAAGGAATATATTCCTCAGGTGGATCATCTTCTTTGTAGAAGTGAAACAAATGTGTTACTGGATTTGATTCTGGGAATACTCTTCATGAATAGAATACCTCTGTCTGGTGAGATTCATGTGTCTCTATCACGAAAACTGCTCTACCACCTCTTGGTGTCAAACCATGTTTTATAAGTTTTAGAGTGATGGCTCTCCTTAAATTTGGTGGGATGTTTATAGCATCCTCGTCGGTTTCTTGAGAACCTGTACGACTAAAAGCTGCTGTGACTTGGTCAGCCACAGCTCCACCAGTATCGGTGTTTGTGCCGTTTTCGGTCATTGTTCAATGAAGGTTTCAGAGTAAGTTTCAAGGAAACAAAGATAAGGTGCACAATATTTTGAAATACTGTATCCTTCAACATTGAACAAAACCAAACAGCTAATACATAGGACTTTCGTCCTACTCAGCTATGGCAGATATTATCCCTACCCACTCCAGACTTCTTCTGGAGTTTTACGAGTAGAGGGTCTCTGAGAAAAGCACGACTGAGTCAGTCAGTCAGTCAAATAGGTTTATTTTGATAATAAGTATCATAAAAGCAATTTCATTCATACAAACCAAGAATAAAAGACAAAAAATATCATAAAAACAGTAGTAAAAACAAGTATATACATTAGATCCAGGGATAATGTAGAAAAAATTAATCATCTTGTTGATAAATTAACAATAAAATACTAATACCTAACCCAAAAAATGTCATTTGTATACTTAGTGAATTTTAAAATGCAATTTAGTAAGTGAGTTTAATTAAAAAGAGAGTAAAAAAGGATACTTCTTATGCAGCTATTTCATATCATTTAAAAAAAGAAAAAGGCGAAACCAACATATGGAAATACATTCACATTTCCTTTTTACACCTCCTTATGCAAGAACTTGGACCTAACAAGCCAGATGCAGCCCAGGTACTTTGCCACACCACAGACAAAGAGAGCTCTAGAGTCTGATTTCAAGATCCGCAGGACAGTAATATGAGCTGTAGTACCCAGCTGTCTGCAAATTGGTTTTAGCCACTTTGATCTGGCCCTTGAATATGCTGGGCATGCAAACATAAGGGGGGCCACACTCTCTTTTGGTGCCTCGCAGCAAGGGCAATCCGCGATTGTCTGGCACGGAGGGCTCCATTTTGCAGTAAGCTCACGTACTAAGAGGGAACCGACACTAAACTGTATATAAAGTGCCCTATCTCTTGGGATTCTAATAATATCTAGGTACGGCTCTAAAAATATGTGTTGTTTAAACTGATAAAAATCATCTGCCATCCTACCTAGATTTGGATTATTAAGTTCCTGCGTGTCGACCCAAAGCCAGTATGCTTTTTTAAGTTCATCCTTACTGGGTGGGTTCTGACCTTCCCAAGAGTTTCTGTATCCTAATGCGAGCACAAATTTCTTGACATTATTAAGCCAACTAACCCTGTGATTGCAGTCTAGACCAATTACTTTTTTGAGTGCGACAGCGTAGTTGGCAAGTTCAGCAGTTCGTAACAGCCGGGCCCAATAAAGCAGCGGCTTTGATCAAGCAATATCTTTAAAGGAGCGTCTTCCCATGTCACTCATCAAAGGCTTAAGTGGAACATTTCGGGGAAGGCTCACAAGCTCTCTCAAAAACTTATGTTCCGAACTGTAGATCTCTTGCACATTGTTAAACCCCCACAGTTCTGCACCGTAAAGGGCAGAACTAACTGCCTTTGCAGCATAATTCATGAGCGCTGGGGCAACAGGTCTGCTATGTGAGCGACAATGTTCCCTGCCTATTGCCCCAGCCACACGCCTGTGGTTTAAAAGCATATTGTTAATGTGGGGATTTCATTGCATTGTATCAGAAAGTCGAATGCCCAAGTAATCAAAAGTACTAACTCTTTCCAGAGGCATGCCACCCAGAGAGAAAATGTGCCTAAAGGGCTTGTAGGGGTTTAATGTCATTAGTTTAGTCTTAGTAGTGTTGATAATCAACCCCCTTAAGGAACAAAAGAGATGGAACCTATCTAAAAGCTTCTTCAGCCCGACCGGGGTCTTGGAAATCAACAAGGTATCATCGGCGAAGAGGAGTGTAGGTACCCTGTCTCCTGCCGAGGCCGGGGTGTCAGCCGGAGTTTCCTGGAGAAAACTAACCACCCCATTCACATATAAGGAGAACAGGGTGGGCGCCATGACACAGCCCTGGCGTACTCCTCTATTCACTGGAATTCTGTCAGTGTTTTGCTCTTGTGACCCCCATCTCACTTGGGCATAGTTGCCCTCGTGCAATCGGACAAGCAGATTCAAAATAAACGCGGGCATACCCATCTCGCCCAAGACTTTCCATAGTTGCTCCCGGGGAACCAGATTGAAGGCAGTCTTTAGATCGATGAAGGCAAGGTAAAGACTGCCTCCACTATCACGACTACCTTCCAATAGATAAGGAGCAGCCTGAACACCTGAGACATTGTTCCAGTTCTGGTCCTAAAACCCGCCTGATATTGGGAAAGTATGGTCTCATCCTCAGCCCAGGAGTGGATTCTCTGCAGCAGTACCCTGCCAACTACTTTTTGAATAGCATCAATCGAACTAATCGGTCGGTAGTTGGCAGGGTCCTCCCTAGCCCCCTTCTTAAAAATAGGCACTACTTCGGCTCCCTTCCACGACTCTGGTATGGGGCATGCTTTAAGAAATAGAATTAATTAGAAGCATGATGTATTTCGCCCAATCACTGGGGCACGCACAAAGGTCCCCCGGAAGACCATCAGGTCCAGGGGCTTTTGATTGTACTATTCTTTTGATTGCTCCTTCTACTTCATTTAAGCTGAAATGGTCATCAGTGTTAGGGATTGGGCAGAGGATTGGCTGGACACAAGGTCTTCCCTGTTGTGTTATATCTGACCCAGCATATAAATTCCTAAAATGATCAAACCAGTCTTGGCTAGATATATGGTTGGGAATTAAATCTGGATCTTTCCTATTGGCCCCCCTAACAAGATTCCAGAATAAATAGGCATTATTTGCTAAACTAGCATCTATTAAGTTCTGCCAATGCGACTCTTCCCAATTTAGTTTTGCGCGTTGCAGCGTCACTTTGTACTCCTTCCTGGCACATTGGACACGAGGAATATTTTTACTTTTAATAGCTAAGGCTAGAGCTTTCCTTTTTTTTCTACAGGTTTTTGAAATCCAGGCCTTGCTGCTTTTTGGGCGTGCTTTTTCAGTTCTGGGGCCAGCAGTTGTTTTGAAAAAAGATCCCATCTGTTCTCCAGTTCTCATATAGATGTCCAAAGCTTTCTCTGGGGTATCAGGATTAAGAGATGCTTCTTGTAGATCTGTTAAGCTTTCAGCCAGTACTTGATTGATTCCAGCCATTTTTAGTTCGTTAACAGCTACTTTAGGCCACTTAAGATGTCTTCTGCTATTAGAGGGGACTACTTCCTTGGTCACCAAGTTATTAAGTGCCTCAGGGGCAGAGCAGAGAGAGGTCCAAAGGGCCTTCATGGTCATACAAAGGGGATTATGGTCGCTGTTGATAGTGGGGACAACTTCCATATCAATTGTACTTCTCCACAATCTTACATCGATTAAAATATAATCAATGCGAGATGGGCAGCTAATTCTATTGTACGTACAAGCCCCTTGAGGGTCAGATGGTGTTCTACCATTTGCAGCCCTTAACCCGAATTCCAGGACAAGTGCGTTTAACTGTATTGCAACCCGTGACCATCTTTTGATAGGGGAAATACTTAGCGGGGGAATACCCCATCTAGTATCATCTTCCTTCAGCCCCAACATATCCCCCGAGCTGAGGGGCTCAAATGTACAGTTAAGATCTCCCGCTATCATAAGATGCGAGTCAGGGTGGCAGCTAGACAGCTCTTGCTCCAAAGATGAAACAATAGCTGAGGAGGCACCCCCTTTCGTCCCCCTTACATATACATTAAACAGCTCAAGGGATATGGCTTCTTTTTTCCCAGCAATAGTGAGCCTCATTATATCAGGGTTTGCACAGTTGCGTTCGATAATTCTACATCCCAGAGCAATATTAACTCAGGCAATCAGGCCTCCTGAAGGGCGGCCTCTCCCCATAGAGACAGCTGGCAAGAGAAAGCAGGTATAGCTAGATTTATAGAGGGGGACTAGGCTCCAAGTTTCCTGGAAGAGGCAGGTGTCTTGGCCTTCTATTAGTTTGTTCCAGTCGGGTAATAACAGTTTACTGCTAAGTCCGGCTATGTTCCAGGAAATAATCTTGAGCTGCAGATGTGGGGTTGCGGGAGTTACCTCTCGTGAGGATATTACTTGTGATTGCAATGGTAAGGGAAATCGAGCAATAGGAGTTACCCTATCTATGCCCGTGTTTGATACTATAAGCTGGTCCCTCAGTTCATCAATGTTGCACCCAGTATTAGAAATATGGATTACGTTTTTTGGTAATTGGCCAGGGGCAATTGAAAGGTGTGTGCAGAGGGTTCTTGGGTTGCAACTATGACAGGTCTCCTTAAGCTCTGGGCGTAAAACAGGGGCTACTCTCAGTCAATCGTTGGCATCTAATGTGGACCCACTCTCAGGACTCAGCTCTGCTACTTTGCCATGTGCCCTGGTGTCAGTAGTTATTGGGGAGCTTCTAAATTGAATAGCTGAAGACCCTGGAGGACAAGACCGATATTCTAGTGCTAACAAATTTGCTGCCAAATCGGGCTTTGTCAGGGTGAGTTCAATATAGTCCAGGGATCGGTTATGATGTATGCATCTCCGCGACCTAGCTATATCATCCAATATCAGCGATCGACAGCCTCTGACGTGACGAATCCAGTGTATAGCCTTATTTTTTAAGGAATCTTCGTTTTCATAGTCATCACATAATCTTAGCTTGGGAACATTGACCATGTAGACTGTACGTGTCTGTACTGGGGGGTAATTGAAGGATTTTTCTGAGTAAAAGTGGTCTTTAGAACGCTGATAGGGATCTACTAGTGTATTAGGAGGTCTGATGTATTTTGTGTTAGATTGTAGAGGCGAATGTATTGCCTGGCCAGTGAGTGCAGAGACTTGGGAGGGAGCCGTCTGTTGGTAATGGGGTGTCTTAGTGACCTGGGTAGCAAATGGTTTGGGGGAGAAAAGAGAGCCATTATGTACAATAGATCGTTCTTTTTGTACATTTGTATATGCCCTATGGAGGTGTGGAGTGAGTGTGCTACTAACTACCGGCTGATGTAACATACTGCTCGGAGTTATTAATTTAACTACTGCCACAAGCTCCTCAATCAACACCCTTATCACACCTATTTCTAACCTAAGCGCGCTGACAATCTGCATAGGATCTTCAGGTGCTGAAGCGTCAGTCCCTGCTGACTCAGGTGAGCTTTCGGTAGTGCTAGGGCATAAAATTTGGCATTGGTGCGCTGGATCCTCCAAAAGATCAGGAGCCTCAGCCAGCGCCGCAAAGCGGTTAGAACAGATATTAACAGAGGGCTCTAAATAAGTTATAGAGTCTCTAGTCAGTTGATTGTTCTTACACTGTGTGAAAGCAGTTTCCCCCTGCCCTAACACAATATGATCGGCCTCCCTACTAGATGAGGCACGACTATGGGAAGGTTTCTGAAACATTGGCGGTGTTATGGTTCGGCGGAGTTGCCCCTGGCCACTCCCTGATGGAGATTTTGTGACACCAGTGGCCACCGGCAACTCAGCTACTAGAATCCCTTCACATTCTGTGATGAGGGTCTCAATTCTGTCGATCACACAATTATTGGCACTAAACTTAGCGACTAGGTGCTCTGTTTGCCCCCCTGAACCTTCCATGACTTTCCTTTTGCCCATGGTTACTCTAACAGTAGACTAATTAAGCGCTATGAGAAGGAATCAAGGGCTGGGAAGCAATATTTAACTAATAAAACAGGAGTGCAGCACAGTCTGTCCCAAGTATCAGTGTTTAAATGTCTTTGGGCCGGAGTTTCACTCAAGAGAATGATACGCAGCACGGATCAGCACAGTACCTTCTTTAGTATCACGTAGTTCCTTCTGGTGCTGAATAAACAGCGAAAGGGGGGTGGCCCTGCCCTGCCTCTTCCTGGCATTGACGGGCGCAGGACAGGCCCACCCTTGGCCCGGGCTTCGCTCGGGCTCTGCCCGCGTGTCCCGCGCTGCGGGAGCCCGCAAACGTTTAGATACAGTGCCTCGGGCGTGAGGAAGTCGGTGCGCTCTACGAGGAAGCGCGGTGAGTTCTGGGGCTTTGAGTCTGCGCATTGGAATAATATACACTATAGATTTGACATAGGACTAAGGTCAGTAAGTCTCTATCGAGTATATTAATCTTAATTACTTGTGTGCCAGCTAACTCAGAGGTCACTAGAAACTTCTCGAATATACAAGAAGGGATTAGTCTCCGACAACCGCATAAACATGACAACTTTGTTTCCTTTTAGAATCGGAACAGTCTCAGAATCGTGGAAACAATAGATAACAGTTTCACTCAGTCAATTGTGCATGCTTCGTTTCTACAGAGTTGCACAGAAATAGAGAGACGGGCGTTTCGATAAAAGGGTTTATTGAACAGTCTTATTTCTCATGCAAGAGATATGAATTGCAACAATCGTAAGACAGACTGGGAAGTACAATATGTACGAGGTTAGCCGTAAGATAAAAAAAATACTGCAATAGCATGGTTTGTAGCTATGACATATATTAATCAAAATACCTACATAAATAACATAAGCTAAAATGTGATACTCATCTGATGCTTCTAAATTGTTCTACCCCAGTGTACCTAACCTAAGTGCAGTACGAGGTTTGAAGTAGGTGCCATTTCTAAAGTATAGCTAGCTATATTTTAGTTTAGCCAAGAGTTGCCAAAAGTTTCTCTAAGTTCTAATCAGCTCCATACCTTAGAATGAGAGAGGTTGGAATCTCTTTTCTGGACTCAATAGTCTAACCCCACACAAGCGAAGTCAGAGAGCACTGGAGCTGGATTTTCTGTGAGGAGGATGGCAGCATCGGTTCAATGCATCAGGCACGATCTCTTTCCGAACTTGCCGTGGCGAACCGCGTAGTCTGGGTTTGATCGAATCCTCCAGGAACCGCAATTTGCTGGTATATTTATACCTTGAAGGTGTCTAGGAGTGCCAGTATTGACGTAAAAGTCGGGCAGAGGATCGTCATGAATGAACCCCTAAGGATTAGATGTTCATGCATACTTAATGAGTTCTTGGAGAAATCAAAATTCAAGCTGAGGGAAATTCCTAAAGGCTTAAGGGTCTGGTTTTCCAAGAATTCGTTGTGACGTGGATGGACGGATGTAGGTGGCCATGCCTGTATTTGGTATGTACGGACAATGTCTAAATAAGGGACGGATTTCTATGTCCAAATAAGGGCAATGTGAATTGTACCTATATAAGGGCATGAATCGGGAAACCTATATATGGAATCTAAATCTGCACACAACAGTTATAAATATGTCACACCCACTATTACTAGATTCTGTGGCACCACTAGATAGATGGGTATTAGGACTAATAGGTACCTGGGCCAATCTTACATAATGGGTGCACTTTTCCTGTTTGTGCCTCTTACCGGTAATGCACTGCCCCAAGAGCAGCCACAAACTTGTAGCATGATTTTCGTAGTAAGCACTTATTCTAACGTAATTACACTACTAGGCCAGAGTAGGACTCTTCCATCTTTCTTTCAGTTAATATTCTTCTTTAATAAATAAACAAATGTTTTTAGGAAATGCTGAACTATGCAAAATGATTTGATAAATGATTCACACTTGGCTTGCTTTGCTTAAATGTGTCATCTCTATAGAATGTGCCGACTTTAAAAATGTATTTCTTCTTTTCCTAAGCTACATGTTCTCATCTTATTTAGTTACTTTTCTAGCTGCCACATATTCACAATCCTAAATGCTGAATAGTACATTAAAACAATAATGCTTACATGAAGACGTGAATCTCATGACTTAGTGTTGTAGGTTACAACTAGAATATTTCTGCATTTAGAATAGTTCATTGTTACGAAGTGGAATAGTTAATAGTTTAGACTGCAGGGCTCTCGTGGGAACTCAGAGTGAAGCTAACGCACATGAATGTTTAGCAACTAAGTTGACACTTGTAGATAACACCTTTCCAGATTTGTACGTCTACCGTGGGAATGAAGGAAGAAGCAGCAGACCATTGGATGATCCTTACTCATTGGCTAAAGATGACCTAACACCAGCATGGATTGATACATATGTTTTTTGTGTTTTATAATATGTGTTCCTAGTTAGAATTAAGGCAGTGCAGTCCAGTCCGGTCAAGGCCAATCTTCTGCGACCATCCCTTTCTCCCTTAGCATGTTTTACCATATTTGCTGTGAGCTACTGCCGACGGTGATCTAGGTTGCCTACTACTTTGTAGGTGTCTATTTTCTTTAACGGTTAGTGCTACTACTGTGACTATTTTCTTATCTTAACTACTGCGTCTGTTTGCTGATTCTGATTTGAGAGAAGAGACTCGGATACGTTTCTAGACCTGCTCTTCATAAAGAGCGGCTTCAATCTGATTCTATTTTCAATGCTTCTTTAAATCTTGATCTTTTCCAAAAGTACTCTTTATGGGTTCTGGTAGGTTAGAATCCGCTTAGAGTAGAATAGGGATTAATTTCCTTTATGGAACAGGCTGTAATTTGCTTGATTGATTCTGATTATGACTTTTCTCTATATTTCTGTAAAAAGATTTATCCAATTTACTAAGTTGAATAAAGAGATAAAACAAATACTGAACTCTTATTGATAAAGGTTTTTGAACTGATCCAAAAAGCTCATCGTTGACTGAACTAAATTTCTAAATTGATGATGTCTATTTAGATGTTCTGTATTGATGCTCCATTCTAAAATGGTGGCAAAGATCCATTGCAGTGAAAAAGAATGTGGTGCGAAGTTGGAGACCCCTATTGTAAGTTATGGGTTGAACTGAAATTATTAAACAAAAACGGTTCAGCGCAGCACCTGCCTTGCAGGGTTTGCACTCGGGGGACAAGCTGACTGTGCCACCTATTTGCCATTGTGCATGCATCCATATTAAGGTGTGGGTGCAAAGCCAAAGTGTTTACCTCAATGAGGGTACACCCCCTGATAATAGTGACGGTACTCTATGTGATAGGCGCTATCTGTATTACAGAAGATTTGTGCATATGCATCTGCGTCTTCTTACATAAAACTACAATGCCCCGGGTGCAGAAAACTGATGCTCTCGCCCATTTTATCCCTGGGGCACTGCTAGTAATATGGTCCCTAGAAAGCAAAATATCCATGGACTAGGGACTAGTCTTATTACTCGCATACACTTGACCTCCATGTGCAGCTGGATGTCTGCCTGCGGTTTGCACATCAGTTGACCATACAGAATCTTTTCTTAGAACTGCGTCCGACCACAACCAACTGTTGATGACTCTTTAATTGGTAAGTTAAAGCAGTAATATCTACTTGGAGATTAAAAACCAAATCATTGGAGGATCAGGTCTCCCAAAAAACAATAGGTGAAGGTATACAACAAAAGTTCAAGGACAACTGAGGCACAATATTATCTATATCTGTGCAATGGAAAGCCTTTAAAGCTGTAATGCATGGGCACTGCATAAAAAACCTCTTGCTGCATTAAACCCACTCTGCTGAAAAATATTGAAGAGAAGCTTAAAGAGACGTCAATCATGGATTTAGAACAATGGCCTGATCATTCAGAGATACATGGCAAGTCATCTGAAACTGTGAAGCTTTGATTGTGAGGCTTATATGGCTAATGTGCATTACGAAGCGGGGAGCCTGGAGACTGGCAGGACAACCCCTACATGAAAGAGGCACACTAATATTGGGAATCTGAATAACGCAATGTAACCTAGTGCATTCGCAGAGCAAAATTGATGATGCATTGTGTGCTATTAGAGAACGCTATTCACTAAAGATGGAGACAGAGGTGATGAACCTTCCACGATATCTGGAGGAGGTGACTTGAAGGCATCTCTCCCTACAAAAGACGAAGCTTTAGGTGGGAACATAACTGAACAAGAGATTAGCAGAAGTTAATATGATAGAAAATGCCAGAATTTCCAGCCTGTCCATTTAATTCTATGCTTCTCACATCTCTCAACTGGCCCCAAATTTGGTGGAATTATGTTAACGCAGACCAGTGTGGGTTTATTAAACACAGCACTTAACGTAAGGTGTATAACTGAAATTCTATCTCACTTCACTGAGGTGCGTCCAAATGCAGCAATTTTAGCAGTGGACATTGATAAAGTATTTGACACATTAGGGTGTAACTAGCTAAATAAAGTAATGAGATGAATGGGTATAGACAGATGTTTCAGTGAGCAAACCACATTGTTGTACATGAAACCGATGGCAAGGGTACATATGGGGTAAGTGATCTCAGAGACCTACAAAGTGGAGAGGGGGCAATGTTGCCCCCTCCCTCCCCTGCTGGTTGTCATTGAGATTGCACCTATTGAGTATGGCTGCCAGAAAAAGGAGTGATGACCCCCTTTACTTGGGAGACTCAAATAGGAACCACTCTTTTTATCTTACCTAGGGGTTACAATTTGCTACACTGAAAAAGATCCACTGCATGGAAATATTTTGCTTGCTGTAGCAGCAATGCAGCACACAGTTCCTTAACACTATCCCAATATCTGTAGTGGGAAGAATTGCTGTGGCAAAAATGGTGGCGCACCCCAGACTTTTTAACTTCTTTGCTGCTCTAGCAATTGTAATCCATAGTGGGTGATTTCATGAAATAAATAATAATCTCATGGAATTGATATGGGGTACTGGCAGGACAGAGTGGCACTGAGAAACCGCCATCTCCCTACATGGAAGGTGGGGTTAGCTGCCCCGGATATAGAAATGTATTATCTTGCAGACTAAATGCAACAGCCGACTAGACGGCTGGCCAAAATCTAAGCAACTGCATTGGAGGCATCTGGCCATATGTATTCTTTGTTGGGTTGGACAGGATTGTTGCTCTGGCCTAAAAAAGGGACACTAAGAAGTCGGGACGAATGAGAGTAGTAAAACATTGCTGGACCAGATGCCTAAATCCAAGCCACCCCAGTGAAGTAGGCTCCTGAATTGGTGCCTGAGCGTTTACAGGCCCTACCTAGGGTTGCAAATTGTGAGGAATTTAGGATTCGGGGGACTAAGGGCATAGAAAATATAGGAGATCTATACAGGGGTCTGGCAATAATGGAAATCAGTGAACTTTTGGAAGAGTTAGAAATCCCACACGGACATTTCTTACTGCCCCAAGCGATGAGTTGTACTGGAAAGAGTGTTGAAAATGGGAAACTGTGAGCCTTTAACACATGATGCCCTGAGAATAATGATTACCACATCTGGCCAACATAGGGCAGTTAGTTACCCTGGTATATAAGGCAATTATAAATCAATCAAAGTCCTCACTTGAGAAACTGAGAGGGAAGTGGGGGGAAGACATAAAAATGCTAATAACTGAGGGGGACTGAGAACATATACTTCAATATACTCTGAAAGTATCTCAGAATGTCTGCTTCAAGTAGATACATTTTTATTAAATTCATAGGGCCTGTTTCACCCCCAACAGTATAAATACATTCTTCCTAGATGCACAAGTGAAATTCCCAAGATGAAAGGAGGTTGGAAACACTACTGTGTCCCGGACTCTTGAGGTGTTGGAAAAAAGTAAGGCAGTGCATTTGCGTAGTTACCGGCAGACATATTACAGCCAAGCCTGAAACCTGTATATTTGGCCTGTACTCTAGACCCAAAAGGAAAAGAGTGACAGGCAGATTCATAGACTCCGGCTCTGGTGCCGGCTAAACGACAGGTGGCGGTTAAATGGAAATCACCCGTCGGATCTCATTTCCGTATATGGTAACAGGAAGTAATGAAATGGGCTGAATATGAAAGTGTGCTGGTACACAGTGAAGTGGGAGGACAGAAAAGGCTAGGACAGAAGGACATAGCCAGGGCCTGGGTTACCAAGTTAGCTACACTAGCAGAGTCAGGAGATGCACAGACAGACTTAGATTGAAGTTGAGTACTTCCTTGATGACAGTTAAATACTAGCATGTCACTGGAGGAATACGGGCTACGTATGGCACCATAGCACCCAGTGGGACTTTAAAAGGAGAACGAAATGGAGGGGGAGAGTCTTATGGGAAGTAAGCAAAAGTGTACCACCCCTACCCGTCATGCAAATATGGACATCTGGATATGCAGGGAATCTATACTAAATATATGTTGGTTGATAAGCTTGAAATTATGGTTCACAACAGCTGGCAATTAAGATGCAACTATAATCAGAGCTTGTGCCTAAGTCCATTATATAAATGAACTGCGGCTACCTGTTAAACGAGTCTCAGGATCCAACATGGCAGACACCTTATAGCTGCGGGTACACATTTAATGTCCACACATCTCTATCTGTGAGCAGTTTTTAGTTATCACAAGTACAACCACAGTCTCTAGTCTCGGACTTTATTAAATCATAACTCAAAAATGGATATTGGTAATGGTATGCGGTGAGGTAACAGAACTACTTCCG
The DNA here is from genome assembly GCF_964204655.1 of Triturus cristatus. Taxonomy (NCBI): domain Eukaryota; kingdom Metazoa; phylum Chordata; class Amphibia; order Caudata; family Salamandridae; genus Triturus; species Triturus cristatus. The sequence continues at coordinate 800,288,837 of NC_140592.1, forward strand.
ATACACTTGAGTGAACAGGCTTTTTCCTACTTTACTGCAAAAGACCAGTCCTTACAGACTGGTTAAATACATGTACTTTGTTCTTTTTCCTTTTTTTTTTAGAAAAGCATTTTCCATGCAAAATATTTCCTCCTGCTCATTATCTACTGTGAAAATGGGGACTCTTGGTACACTTTCTTATAATTAATGCATATACAATTAAATGCAAAAATGCAGAATTAGTTCAGTTTTAAAGCTGTCTCTTTTGTTCCCTTTTCCTCTTATTGAAAATGCTATTCCATTAGAAGGCTTTAGAAAGATCTTTCGAAAACAGGGAACAATAGTTTCCTTTTCACACTTCTGACACAGAAGCACATGGTCTGGATTTAAATAGAGCTATCCCTCATGTGACACTGCAGTTAAAGGCTTTGGTAACAGAAAGAAGAGGAATCTTTCAGGCTATAGCATCACTTTTACAGGTTCAGCTCCCAGAAAGCAAAATATCTAATAGGAATATTCTTAAGAAAGACAAAGTAAAAGAAATCTACATAACCGAAAAACATTTAGTGGAAAAACATGTAAATAGAAATACAGGTTGTTTAAAAATAATATAAATAAAGCCAAAGAACAATCATAAAAGTGGTAATCTATTTAAAAATACAATACATGTTTTCAAAAGAAAAAAGACATTTTGGAGTCCATAGTAAATTCTACTTTGTGTACTTAGTTTATAGTATTAAAGCACACAAAGGTAAACAGACAAAGGTAGAGGGAGGAAGGTATGGAGGGAAAGAGTTAAGAGGAAGCATGTGGATACAGAAAGAGGCCCACAGAAAAAAGGATAACGTAAAAGGATGACTGAGGGAAAATTAAATAAATATTTGAAGTGGTTGATGGGGGGAACTCGGGGATGAGGAAGGTGGGAAGGCAGGAAGGCAGAGAAGGAGGGCAGAAAGGGTGAAGGGACCTAGAGTGGAAAAAAGTGGTGGAAGAGTGATTATGAGGTAAACCCCAGAGCAACAATTATTTAAGCACTGGCTAAGCCAATAGCAGACCTTTTACCAACTCTTGTTTTGTTCTGTCATGATTTTTGTAAAACATTGCTCAAGAAGCTGCAGGCCCTCATCAACATATAAAAACATTGCCTAAAGGTAAAAAGGTTTTTTTGGTCACAGAACAGCAGTCGTTGCCATAGAACTCCCTGGCACTGAAGGAAACTACTTTATGGGTGTGTGTGCACCTTGTGAAAGAGCAGCATGCCATAACTCGCTATGAAGTCAGCCAATGGCTGAAGTGGGATGACTCATTGTGATTTGATGCTTGCTGGAGTCAGTGGAATTAAAATGTGAATGACATTACCACTGACAAATGGATGAAGTCTGGCTGAAAACCCATATAAGTAAGTATGTTATACACATCATTCTAGTAAAATCAAAAGGCCTTGGCTAAAACAGACCTAAAAAAGCCAATTGATTTGGTACTGGCTGCCAGCCTGTTGCTTTTGGCAAAGAAGGCAAGAAAGAAATCAAGAAAGAAGGCAAGAAAGAATGATAGAAAGAAAGTAAGGAACAAAGGGGGAGGAAGGAGAGGAGAAGAGGAGAGGGGGGGAAGAAGGAAGGAAGGGTTGGCGAGATTGACAGAGCTAACTGATTAACTTATATTCAGATTTCATGTAACCTGATTTGAAATAGCAGCAGTGTGCGAAACAAGGCCACTACAAAAGGATTTTACAACAGCTTTATCACGAGATGAAATTTGATAAAGCTGAAATGTGCACTGTGCTCACGCAAACAAACAACACTGAACTAATTATAAAGTAAAAACAAAAACACTGGCACTAAAGGAATCAACCTTGTGTGCGGTTGTGTTCCTTGCGAAAGAGGAAAATGCAGTCACTCAAAGTGAAGTTAATCAGTGGCTTAAGTATGCTAACCCATTGTCACATGCTGTATGCTTTAGGGAGGTCAGAGGTAAAATGTGAATAACACAACAAAAGACCAATGGATGAAGAGAAGGTATAATGTATGTATAATTTTTGTAAAATCAAAAGGCCTTGCCTAATGGCAGACCTAAAAAGTGACATCACCCAGTGTCAGGATGTGGAAGTGGAAGGAGTTGAAGGGAACAGCAGGTAGAAAACCCAACAGAGAGCACCAATTTTTCAAACTTCAGGACTTTGACAATATGAAAAAAACAAATAAAACCGAAATTTCAAAATATTTTATTTTCAACCACATGATAAATTTCAATAATCTTTGAAAAAAATCAACGAAACAGCATTGGTGAGATGCTTTCTCAGAACTAGTTTTATTTGGTTCTGTTTATCGCTCAGCTAATGTACAACATACAAACCCAGGATTGGTACAGCAAATCAATCTTACAGGCGCAGACCTTGGTGAGCAGAGCTAATACTTTGACTGTACAGATCTGATGCTCAGTGATTTCAGACAGCACAGCTACCCCCCATTTCATGCAGAACGTATAGGTTTGAGAAGCCTAACAGTGTACAAAGAACATACACGTTCAGACGTCAGATCTTTCTCCCAGGACAAGCATGACTGATTAAACATAACACTGATCAACCATGTCAGATGGTCATTCTAGCTCCTGCATATTGCATTAAACCAAGGGGGAACATCTAAAACCCTTTTGGTTTCAATTAGTTCAAAAGCACTTTGCACTATATACATTTGTGCTAGACATCTGGGGCCATATTATCAAGGAACGGCGATAACATTATCGCCGCTTTAGGGGCAGGAAACTGCTGCTAAAGCGGCGATAATGGGCTTGATAATATGCCCTTGTGAATTCCCATAGAAGCCCAGGTTCTGGTGTGAACCTGGGCTTCTATGGGTATTCACAAGGGCATATTATCAAAGCCCATTATCGCCGCTTTAGTGGCAGTTTCCTGCTGCTAAAGCGGCGATAATGTTATCGCCGTTCCTTGATAATATGGCCCTCGTGCGTTTGTGCATTCAATTAATATGTGTGTACGAAATATTGAGGCATAACGTGAAAATACATTTTGTGCCCATGAGTAATTAGAGCATGTACACTGGTTTGCACAGGCAATTACCACTGGGTAAAACCGTATGATAAGTGCTCTGCTAACACTGGATTAAGTGCAAGTTACTTTGTGCTCCTAGTGGAAGCAGGTGCTTAAATGGTCACAAATTGCATTTGCTCACAGTTAATCCAATTGAGTCTGAGTTCCCCTCAAAAGATATATGCTCAATGTCTCACTCACTCTGCTTTGTGTCTCACCTCACTTCCTCCTTCACGTTTTGCTTCTTCTCTAATTTCCTATATCTCCCCTCTTTGTCCTCTCTCATGTTCTCACTAATCCTTAATCTGTGACCTAAAAGGAGGGATAAATGCAAATAGAAACCACTGTAAACACCCTTTACTTTACAACAATATCTTTTGCAGCTCTGAGATATTCGAGGTTGGTGACAAAATATGCAAACCTCCAAATCCTCCTAGACATCTAATGTATCTGTTGAATCATCAAATTCAGCCTGAAATTTGATGAGTCCTCTGGAGTAAAAAAAAAACAGTTTCACCCAGACCTGTGCATTATTGGGCTACTAGCATAGCCTCAGCAGTACTACGGATCTACTAGACCTTTTCATCATCAGAAAACGTTATTTCACACAAGCATAGCTAGAAGCAAATATAGAGGAAACACTAGTAAGATCAGAAAAAGATCCACAACCCAGAAAGAAAACAATGAAAACAAATGTGAGTGATCCTGGCATCATACCTCCTGGCAATGGAACTTTATTCTCTTCCTTTATTGGTTTATGAGAGTTTCACCAACAACTTCACACTATTGCTACCATTAAAGATCAAGACAAAAAATCTTGGTTTCATACATTGCTGTTTTTTGTTAGGCAAATGACACTGGAAGAATGTCAATTGAGATAAGAAAATCATATAGCTAGGCTAACTTATATATAGAAGTATTGAAAAAGTAATCTTAAATTCTATTTACTATGAATTGTGAGTGTCTCTAAAGCTCAGAAGAAAGGCAAGGAGTCCTTGGTCATCCTCTTTAAACCTAATGCAAGCCCAATGTTTCCGTGGTCTGCTGTGAATATGTGGAAAGTCATAGGGAGAACATGTGGAACTTGCTGAAACCCAACAGGAGGGATATGGAGGACTACCGCAAGCTCAAAGCTGGTAGAATAGACTCCCGCATCTGCACATGACCGCCTTTAACGTCAATGTCTAAAGTTGGCACAGAGTACTACTACTCAATTACTATATGGCAAAAACCTGGCAGCCCTCCTCTCACACCTTACACTTAAGTGAAGAGATTAGCCTCCTCTCACCAAAATATCTAAATCATGGCAGTGGGTAAGGAACTGCTGAAATGAAATAAAATTACAACTTCTGTGAAGAAAAGTCTCCTATCAAGTTTTTGCATCATTTTTTGCCATGAATTGAGAAGTGCTCTCTTACCAAAAAAATATATATAGATTGTTGCTTTAAATCTTACACTTCAACCATAACACCACAAAGTTGGCACACTTCTGAGGACTTGTTTGTAGGTATGGATGTGAACTTGCCGTGTGATGCTGATTTTTTTCCCACAAGGGTCTAGGAATTCTCTGGTGTTGCTACATTCCTAGAGGGATGAACAAAGGCTACTTCTTTCTAATTATAGCAGCAACCACTTCTGACAAGTTACATTTCCTCATGTGACGAATCGTGCTGTGTTTTTAGGCTCTGTTATCTCCGATATGGTCTAGAAAGCACAATGTGGCCCTTATATTCTACTGAAGGGAAACTTTAGTGCCAACTTGTGAGTTGGGTGGGACCCTGTAATAATTGATGATGGACTGTAAGAGTGTTTTCTTAATGGAGTTTTTGTTCTCTCGGGGCACTAAAGCAGTCATGGGGGATAGGATGCTGACTAGCTAGAACAACTATTAAGTCATAGGTCACGAGGCGGGGTCAATGTTACTATGTTTTTATTTATCACTTCTTATATTGTCATCAACTGAAGCAACGGTAACCATAACACTATATTTTTCACCTTATGCTCTCTGCATTTGTGCCTGATTCCAACACAGAATTGATTACATCTTGAGTTGAATTACTAACAAACAAGCTCGGTGATCTTTGCTGCAGTAAAGTGGATTTGCAGCAGTTCTCAGCTTATATTGTGAAGAAGGCCATGCCACTCATTAATTGGGTCGCAACATCAATACACCAGGGGAAATAATATCTCTGAGTTTGATAATCTCAATAAAGAGATCTATGCACTTATTGTAACAACATGTAAGAACAGGGTGAAAGCCAGACAGAATGGGAGGTTTAAATCATGGTGTGTGTAAGTCAGGAGAAAGTTGTGTAGAGTGGCACAAATATTCCCATGGACGAAGTGCAATTGAAAATCATTGAATATAGAATGCTAATGAGAAGAATTAAACTGGACTGGGAAGACGTAGAAGCTATTTGAGGTTGTGGGCACATTCAATACTTTTGGAGTTTGATGCTAGCTGTGGAAACAATAACAGTATTGCTCGGGCTCTGGACACCACCCTCGGCAGCTCCCCACCCCGACGGACCTAGCCCGGAGCCTCTGCATCATACTCGACTCCAACCTCACCATGACTCAACAGATCAACTCCGTCGCCTCCACCTGCTTCAACACCCTCCGCATCCATCGCAAGACCTTCAAATGGGTCCCCCTCGAATCAAGAAAGACCATCACCTAGGAACTCATAATCAGCAGACTGGACTACGGAAACACCCTCTATGCCGGAATCAACATATCTCTGCTCCGCAAGCTCCAGACCATAGATAACACCGCAGCCAGACTAGTCCTTGGCATCCCTCGACATGGACACATCACTCAACACCTGCAAGACCTCCACTGGCTCGCCGTTAAGAAGAGAGTAACCTTCAAGATACTCACCCACTCCTACAAATGCCTCCACAACACCGGATCCCAATATTTCAATGTAAGAATCTCCGTCCACGTACCCAAGTAAAACCTCCAATCCGCCGACCTCTCCCTCGCCGAAACCCCGCACATCCACAGAGCAAGAACGGGTGGAATATCCATCTCCAACATTGCGACAAAGACCTGGAACGAGCTCCCACTCAACATCAGACACGCCCCTACTCTGCACATCTTCAGGAACACCTGGCTCTTTGACTGACCGGAGCTGTACCCCCCCAAGCACCTTAAGAGCCTTACGAGTGAGTAGCGTGCTTCACAATTCCCTGATTGATTGATTGTGAGTCGTTAGCAGGTGTGGGTAGAACATATTGCAGTAATATACGGTCCTAATAAAACTGAAAGTAGCAACAACATACAAGAGTCTGCAGGGAAAAGTAAATGGGTCATCCATCCACCCACTAGTCATTAACTCATCAGAGTCCCATTTACACACACTTGTTGCTAGCTTTGTGGTGGTTGGTTTCCTTCCTTTCTATTTGGGTATAGTGGTGGTCCTAACCTGAAATAATAACCAACCCCAAACCAATAGTGTGTATGTTTTCCTAACAGGGGAAGAGAGAGCACCAAAACTTGGTAAAAGAGGACACCTCACGGTAGGAACCTTGGGTGACACTGACATGATCTTTTATTGCCCTGCTCTTATCAGCATAGGCATGCCCCTGTAAATCGGAGTAAAAGGGGAACAGATGAATTCTTATTGTTTCGAAATCATAGTTCTTTGCTGAGGACTGGAAATAATTTTAATGGATTACCAATCCCTGGTCAACTCAATTCAATTCAAGAACTTTATTCGGCAAGTAAAAACTGCCAAGAAAGTACATACAATTAAAAGAAATTCAAGCAAGATAATTCATAGAACGATAAAATCCTTTAATATATCATCACATAACAATCATAGACACTGGATAGAATCTAACACAATACTTTTCCATAAGTAAATGGCTTCTAAAATAAAAAGGGCAACACTAAAACACACAAAGTGATTGTTTAGTTGGAAGCAGACATTTCAGTGCATCATTATAGTTTCTTGTATTCTGCCTAATAAAAAGGGGTTTCAAATTCTGACGTCGCAGCTCCTTCTAAAGCGTACAGAATAAAATTAAGTGCTGTGTGCTTTGCTCACTCATTCCATCGCAGGGACAAGGAGTTTTGTCAGGGGTATATGCATTAATCTTCCGAAATGCAACCAATTGGTGCACCATACCACTTCTAAATCTAGTTAGGACATTGGACAGTTAGCTGTTTTTAACACACATGAAATACTCCTGACAACTCTCCCTTTCCTCTAAAGACATATACATAGCAACCATTGTTTTCTATGATTCTACACGAAGTCTAGCTTCAGACCTTTACAGACAAAAAGTAGGTTTAATGTGACTCTTGGTTAATGCTAATGCCTGTGCTGCCTCCTCCCCCACTACCAAATGGAACATAGACCTAAACGTGGAATGTATATAGGCCAGCCATGGATTGTGAAAGGCATAATCCAGTTTTAAACACTCAAGTATAATCAGTGTGGTAAAGCTAGTTTTTTCTTTCATCCAGATGGAGAGCCAAAGCAACAATGGTTTCATTAAAAGAAAATCCTACAGATAAAACAACCCCAACTCTTTATGCACTATCAGGGATGGGGCTGAGGCAGGCAAACAAAGCAGCCATTTAAAGAAGGAGTTTTCTTCGACTTAGAGAGATTTGTTAGTAGTGTAACCCCACAGCCTACTCCCCAGTGTGGCATTAGGTAACAGTGGCAGCTGCCACTGAACAGGGCTGGTGGGAAATGGATTAAAAATAAATGAAAAAAATTAAATGTACCTTTTCCGCCACGCCGCCACACGCCTCTCCTCCATCCTCTTCAGATCTGCTGGAAGAACCAGAAGCACCCAGGCTTCCAGACTCTCTCAGCCAATCACGACACTGCATGAGCAGCGCCGCGATTGTTCCGAGTGGCCTGTTTGGCAACTCAGGCAATTCCTGGGAGGATGGGCATGTTCTCCACGGGGCTGTGCAACACAGCCGCTTGGAGAACATGCTAAGTGCCCCATAGGGCCGGCCAAGTAGCTGTGCGCTCTTGAGAAGTGCAAACCACTCTCACTCTACTCTGGCATCACAGACCCCAGCCCACCCCTGAGTGCCACATAGAAAGATAAAATGATGATAGTGTCCTGTTATCATTTTATTTTTATTTTATGCACTGCTAAAATAGCAGTGGGGCGACTCTCCTCCACCTTAGCAGAGGAGCCGCTACTGGCAGGTAATACTTTAGCCTTGTAAATCTGAATTTTTTCTTTACCAGGCGCTAACCAACTTCAGATGAAAACTTTGAAATCCCCTCCCAATTCCTGCTCATTTTAAGTTTAGCATTGGAAATCCATTGTACCCATACACCATTACTTGTAAACTTGACCCCCAGATAGCAAAATGTATTCACTCTATTGATTAGGGATCCTTTGATATAGAAGGGCCTATATTTCTTTGGTTGTTTCCCGCATCATTGTGAAAGTCTTTGATTTGATGATTATCATTTTTTTAGATGCCATATACTACCCGAAGGCTACCATCAACTTCTGTAATGTATTTGGGGTCCTAGATATTATTACTTCATCATCGGTGTATAACAATACCGGAATAGGGCGCCCCGTAATGAGAGGTACATCTGCCTGAAGTGCTTGCAAGGCTTCATCCACTCCATTGATTAAATGGGAAAACAATAAAGGGGCTAGTACGCATCCCTGTCTAATAACCTTTCCTACACTAAAATCAGGTGAGCATTCGCCCATTGGACCATATGGGCATTGCTCGATAGATTCTTATAATGGCGAGCCAAGAAACAAATAATCGCCATGGGAGCTCCTGGGCTAGTCAGGGTTGACCATAGGATAGAATGAATAACTAGGTCTACAAAGCAGAGGTACGGAGACCCCAGCATGGCCCTGGTATATCTCCTTATTAACAGGTCTAAAGTGACGCATTGTTCCATTATTCCCAGGCCCGTCCTGAACCCATATTGGGCGGGGGAAAGAATAGAATTTTCCCAGGCCCATTCCGACAGCCTCTGTAAACAAACCCTGCTCATCAATTTTACAGAAAAGCCCAGGAGGGAAATGGGGCAGTAGCATTTATGATCTGATTTGTCACCTTTTGAAAAAATTGGGGTGATTATTGACACAGATCAGGACTGGGGCATTGTACTTTTGTCAGCTGTGTTGAAAACCCTTGTTTAAATAGGTACCCATAATTCCTTGGATGCCTTAAAACCATCTACTGGGTACCCATCCTGAGGCCCTTCCAATAGCACTAGAATTGATAGCGCAAATAACTTCATCAATAGAGGTGTTAAGTAGGATTGGATGCCAACTGAGGGTTCAATCATTCTCCATTTCTCTGCCCAATATCATTAAAAAATTTGGGAAAGAATTTCCACCCATGCATCGCAGGCTGCAAAGGAGTTAAGCTCTGGGATCTTATCAGAGTTCAGAAAAGGGCATTAATCATATTTAAAGCTCCCTGTTTTCCGTTTTTACTGATTTTTACAGATAAATACAGACAGAAAACATTTATTTTCTTGTCTGTATTTATTTTTAAATGCGGATAAAAACAGAAATTTGGATTGCTTTTTGAGTAATTCTAAATACTGTCTACCTTGACTGCCAGGCCAATAGTTGCATGAATTGATAGGCGAGGGGGTTAAAAATGAAAGGAGTTTAGTATAGAGGCTTTAACACCAGTAGATATGCACAAGGTTGATACTGAAATGTGCATTGATTTATCTTCTGCGGGTGTTCATATCACTGAAATCTGGCAGGCATTCAAGCATGAGTGTATATTTATTGGTTAAATAAATGTGGAAATATACTAATTTCAGCTTCATTTTTCCACAAAATCTCAAATAAGATAAATACAGATGAAACTAGCAATAAATAAATATGGATAAATACAGACGAAACTTCCCCAAAAAATAAATACAATAAAGCCGGGAGCCCTAATCATATTCCAAAACAGCTTACTATCCCTTGTCTCGGCAGTTCGTTTAAAATTGGACCATGCCTCTTCTTGTAAAAGCCTTTTCCTCTCGGCAATTGCCTGCTTATATTTATTGCGGAGAGTCTTGATTAACACAGTGTCTCTCGGCAAGTGATGTAAGGCCTCTCTTAGCTGTTGAATGTTTCGCTGGTGCGTGTCTGGGGCTTCTTGTCTGGAAGATATTAAAACAACTCAGGATGATTTTAAAACTATTTAACATATATTCCTAGGTTACCACTTCCCCCAGGCAATAGCTAATCTCAGTTAAAAATTCCTCTTAATAACTTTCTCCAGAAAGCTGTTGGGTTCCACTCCTGCCCATTTAATACGGACCCCTTTTGGCCTAACTGGAGAGATGTCGGCAGCTAATATTGAGTCCACTCCTGTATGGCCCCCAAAACGAAAAAAGGTATTATAATCTGGCTATCGTCACTAAGTATAGATGGAATAATACAAGGCGTACCAAATTTGTTACTGGCGGCCATAGACACCAGCACATGATCATATTTTTTTTTCTTTTTTTGTGGAGTTTTATATAGCACGAACTAGACCCAGAGGAATCAGAGCACTTTACACCAGCGCCAGTTACGTTACAGATGGACACATTAATTTTTGTTAGGCAATTACAGTGCAGGCAGCTCTACCAGTAAAAGAGGTCCGTACCCCATTTTAACCTCTTTTGCTCTCAAACATAAGGAGATCATATTTAAAAATATGTGAGTTCTACGTATCACCATAATCATTGTGACAGTAATGCAACAAATCATATTCATCCCAGTTTGAATATCCACAAACCTGCGATGCAGGTAAACGGCAACGCTGGATTTTAAAATCCCCAGCTCAGATCACAAAAGCAGAATGAATTGGACGTATAAAAGCTTCCAGTGCAGCATCTAAAGTATGAACCACGGAGCTATGAATAGAATTAAAAACATTGTTATAAAAATCTACCAATCCCACATCAGGTCCCCTTAAATTAGAAAATCATAGCATCTGGGTATGCGGTCATGCTGAGAGGGATCGTTTAACCCTAACTGGGAGGCTATTAGAAGTTACGACTTGTAAACCTCCTTTTGCTCTTCCCATGGAGGAGGGAATAGCCCCTCAAAAATGGGAAGAATATCCCTCGACATGAAATGGAGACACCCCAAGTTTCTTGGAAGCATATAATATTCAGCCCAGTGGTAACAGTAGACCATTCTAACTCTCCCTCCTTGTTCTGCAGCCCATATATGTTACATGTAGCAAATAAATAACAATCCCCCGATCCATTATTAGAGCTAACCGTTGGACATTCGACACAAGATGGAGCATTGGAACTACAGGGATCGGCTTCTATGACTGGACTAGGCCACAGGTTCTTTACCCCAGTAATATCCTGCAAGTCAATTAAACAGAATGTATTAAGTTCTAGCAGCCCGGCCACTGGTGTGGTTTTGTTCCCTTCAATAGATTCTGCTCCCACTCTTATGTCATACCTCTCCCCACCGTACTTTGTTTGAGTCAGTAGTTATCATGTAGTGAAGCCAATGCTTGGAACCTGTTAGATGTGGCTCGTAGAGGAAGGATCGGGTAAACCTCTCTATACACCTGGTGGCTATTTATTTTATCATTGGTTCCTGTTGCTAGGTGATGTAAGTTGCGATAGAAGAGATCCAATGTGAGTAATCCAATATTCCTGGAGAAGGGGGGGAATAGGCATGGACCCTGTTATCCCTGGTCAATATGTAGCACTTTGTGAAGGTTGATGTCTCTCCTTTTCTAAATTGGTCCTTTTTTATGTTCGGTAAGGGTCATGTTATCTGGTAAAATTAGAAATGTGTCAAAGGTGCCCTCCAATGTATTTCATCATCATAATCTTTATTTCGGTCACTAAGGACCATAAAAGAACACAACAATATTACAATTTATAAAATACAGAATAAAAAGATTACATTTAGATGAATGAAAGAGAATCATAAAACAATCGATTTAAAATCATTACAAAGGTTCAAATAATCATATTAGACTTGATATACCGATTACGGATAAACCACATATCTGTTAAGAATTTGGCAACTGCAAATACAATTTGGGCGGACAAATCTGTCTTTAAAATTCTATATGCAGGGAAATGATTCCTAAAACCTAGGTTTTTGAGGAGTGGGACAAGCCAATATTTCCTAGGTGTGCGGTAAGCTGGGCAGAAAAATGCAATGTGCAGGTCATTCTCTCGCGCATGTGCACATGCCGGGCATTGGGCCGAAAACTGGTTTTTATTCCAGTGATCGGTATATGCCCGCAAGGGAAGAGTGCCGTAACGCCACTGCATGTATAGCTTCCTTGTTATTTGAGGACCCATGTCATCAAAGACGGGCTCTAAACAATATGAATCTTTGATAGCAAGGAAATGATTAGATAAAGATCCCTCGCGTGTACTCTCTATAGAGACCCGTAGCTTGTGCTCCTAATAGACCTTCGTTATAGATTTACGTGAGATCCTGCAACATGCATTTCCCAGATTAAGCCACAAATCCGGTCTCCCTAGTGTTTCAAATGTGTACTTGATGTATTTTAGCCACGGTATTTGTGCCGCTTTAGGTAGGCGCAAGATCTCTGCGAGCTCAGCCCTATAACTAAGTAGTTCCTGCGAGCTCCAGATTTTGCGCCAAAAGGTCAATGGTTTAAGTCCCAACTCCTCCGTAATAGGTCTCAGGCCCAGGTTAAATCTTAATGGGAGAAGTGGGGTGCTAGGCGGTAATGCTGCCAGTTGTCTTATAAAGTTATTCTCTGTTAGCTGTAATTTCTGGTCAGCTGTGTGCCCCCATATTTCGCCCCCATAGGTTACCACCCCTCTAGCCTGTGTTTTATGAATTTGGAGGGGTGGCCAAAAGGTTTATATGACGATCTACTTATCATCCTGCATATGCCACCCGTTAGCTGTGCCAATTTCATATTTGCCTTAGTTCTATGGGAGTCCCAGGTCATATTTTGATTGAGTGTGACCCCCAAATAATCAAACGTAGTGACCCGCTCTAATCTAACGGACCCTATCATGGGGTTTGGGCGAGTTGAGGGGGGCGGGTTGAAAATCATATACTTAGTTTTTGAAGCATTGATTTCCAAGCCGCGTTTCTCACAAAAATTTGAGAACCCATCCAAGACCCGTTGTCTGCCCATAGGGGATTTGGAAAGCAGCAGGGTGTCATCCGCAAACATAATTGCGGGCACCCTGCTGCCATTTAACTTAGGGGCATCGGTATTGTTTAACCCAGTGAGATGGTTAATAACCCCGTCCACAAAGAGGCAAAACAGGGTCGGTGCAAGTACGCAGCCCTGCCTAACCCCCGTGTCGACGGGGAAACTGTCTGAGAGGATTCCCCCTCTACCGCACCTAACCTTGGCAAAATTATCATGATGTAATCTCCTCAAGATTAGTAAAATATCAGCGGGAACCCCTAGGTCCATTAAAACAATCCAAAGTTTATCCCTCGATACTAAGTCGAATGCCGCTCGTAGATCCACAAAGACCGTATACAAGGTGCCGCCCTCAATTAGTGCGGTCTTCCAATATAAAAGGTTTAAACGAAAAATCTGGTCTGTGGTTGAAACTCCCTCTCTGAACCCTGCTTGATACGGACTTAAAATGTCTCGTTCTTCAATCCAATTTTGGAGGCGGTTAAGTATCAGTCTACCGAAAAGCTTTTGGGGGACATCAATAAGACTGAGAGGTCTATAATTGGATGGGAGCAGAGGACATCCCTTTTTGAATATTGGGACGATCTCTGCGCCCAGCCAAGTATTTGGCACCTCCATACCTTCAAGGATAGAATTAAATAATGTCAATAAGTAAGGAGCCCAAACATCGGGTTCGTGTTTGAATAGGTCCCCCGGTAAACCATCCAAACCGGGTGCCTTGCCTGGTGCCAACCGTCCAATGGCCTCTCGGACCTCCATTAATGTAAATGGGACCCCATTCATTTCATCTCCATTAGGATGAATAGGATTGAGTCGTGGGCCATCAGCTACACTATATAGGGATTGAAAATGGTTTTGCCATACCTCGGCTGAAATGTTAGGCTCAATTGCAGAGGTCAGCTCATCAGTTCCTGTATTCACGTATCGCCAGAATGCACGTGAATCACCACGTGCCAGGGAAATTTTAAGTTTTTCCCATTTATCATGCTCCCATTCACTTTTTGCATTACTAATCAGGCGCTTATAAGTCGTTCTCCTAGCCCTGATCTCCTCACTCCCTTTCCCTTCCTTTATCGAGGCCAGGAGATCAGTTTTTGCTTTGCGGCATATGGCATTGTACCAAAGAGGGCAACGGGGGCGTCCATTTGTCCTTTTTGAGGTGGAAAAAAGGATTTCAGACACTGATTTGATAAGGTCCTCATGTAACAAGCCCCACAGTGTATGTATGTCCTGGGTGCTATCTTGTTCTAATAATAGGAGGGCCTTTTCGAGTGTGGGGATAACCCGGGCATATAGCCTGGATATCTTCTCTGGGTTGGAAGCTAGTTTCTCCCACTTCACTCTTCGTCTGTTGTTCGTAATGCCTAGTCCCACCTCAAGTGTCGCCCTCTGTTCCCTCCTAGCCCCAAGGCCAGGAAGGTTATATTCCAATTCCAGTGAGTTGTGGTCACTGTCTGCCCTTTGGGATATCCGAAAGTCTTTGATGAGCGACCACGAAGACAATGGAACGAGGACATAATCGAGTTTTGATTCCCTCCCCCCTCTATTATATGTATATTTTGGAGGAATATCGGATTTTATCCGACCATTACAGGCCCTCACACCATATTTTAGAGTTAAAGATGTAATTTGCAGAGCCAAAGGTGTCCAAGCTCTTGGGGCCAGTGCCTCCAATGGGGGTACGGACCAGACCGCATCCTCCTCTTGGGCTAGACCATCCAATGGGCCAAGAAGTGGCTCATAATGGCAATTTAGGTCCCCTCCAATTAAAAAAGGGATACCCTCGGGGATTTCACTTAGGACGTCCGCGAGCTCCTCTATAGTGCGTGACTCTTGCGTGATATTTACTGGCCTAGAGTAGACGTTTACCAGCAAAAGCCGGTGTAGGTTTGGCCATTCCAGCAGTACAGCAAGAATATCCTCGTTGCTGAGTGGGAGTAAAGTGGCCCTGCACCCCAAATCAGTAGCCACCCAGGTTGCGAGTCCTCCCGAAGGACGTCCCTTGCCCCCCCATTTAGCATTTGTAGAGAATGTAGCATAGCCAATGCGGTTGACTTCTTCACGCGCCCAAGTTTCCTGGAACAGGCATATGTCTTTGCCCTCAATGTATAAATTCCAATCCGGGCAATGCAATTTGTTAAGGAGGCCTGCCACGTTCCAGGATACTAACTTCAAGGAGGGCGTGATGGCACTCTTAATTGATGAATTCAAGAACGGAATCCGACTAGGTTGCGGGTCCAATAATGTATTGGTGTAAATATTATTATCTTGGAGCACCGCAGCCTCCCTTACAATGATTGGGGGGGAAGCAGGCTGAATGGCTGTCTCTCCGGCATTATATTTCTCGTCGGGAATGACATTCATTCTGGAAATAACTGAACATATTATAGTATTGTGAGGGTCATTATATCCGCTATCTGCCCCACTCCCCCTCTTGCTCAGTCAGTCTACCATATCTAGGTGACTGAATCTGTTTTGGATAGGGAAGAAGTCATAATGTTGTATTCTTGGGGGGTGGGGGGTCCTTCTTTCTCTATTGCCCCATCTACCCCCTCCTCTCTGCACTAATTCCCACCCTTGCTCTTCCTGATCATGTATTATAGGTGGGTAGAAGAATGATAATGGTAATACTTGGATGGAGGTCCCCTTGTCACGATATGGCCAGCTACATATATATGAGACAGTCGAAGGGTTCCTAAAATTAACTAGGACACAGTCACCAGCGATGGATTTCCTGGTATCACCCAACCATGGGGCTCTTCTTACCATAAGGACCTCACTCCTTATGTGGTAAATAATTTAATTACCGGTACTTAATTTGATGCAGAAAATCTATAATAATAGCTCAGTAAAATAAGAGGCAGAATCCGTGGTATTAGAGGTTCGGAATGGGCTTTATTCCAAAATCAATTCGAATTTGATGGACTCCATATTCCATCACCACGAAGGTTCAGGAAGTGAAGGACATACTTTATTGACAAGTAATCATTTTTATACAATATGCATTACAGTGAAACAGATGCAGGAGGCGTGACAAAAGATAAAACATACATGCGTAATTAAAGTGGGTGTAACAAGGCGTAACTTAAAGAACGTCATCAGGTATGATGTCACAATAGGGTGGTTCCATGAAAGAATTTCGCAATGTCAGCAGAAATATTTGGCAGAGATGCGCGCGCAGCAGCATGACGTGTGATTGACGTGCAACTAGGGGGTGAAGGGGACTTGACATTTAGCTCTACATGTAGACAGAAGTCTGGGGGTCAAATCAACCTAATCCCAAATCATATCTAACATCCTATGTTTAAAGAACTACGTTATCCAAAAGGAAAGGTCTCTCGAATAAAATCTATTCTATACTGACTGTGAGTGCGTGTACAAGCGTCTAAGTGTCTACACTAGATGCAAGGGCAGAAATCTTCCATAGTAACAGGGCTATGAATTACTTGCATAAAGACAGAGAAGCCGGGCCTTTTGCTCGGTAGCTGGAAGAATGTTTATTTAAACTACTAGACAGGAATGCATTGGGTAGGGAGCGGAGCAGATAATCTCGAAGGTGAAATACAGTTTTTGGCAGGCAGACAGGTTGAGTCAGGCACCGTTAGCCGCGCAGGGAGTAGGACAAAGTTCATGGATACAGATGTGAGCTCAGACTGGAGCTTTCAGAGGCAGAAGGCAGGAAAAGGCTTAATGGCAGAATCAGGGCCTACTCGCCTGGACTGTAAAATGGGATAAATGAACCATATAAAGCCGGTGGCCTTTCATACTTAGGAATAGAATATCCGGCCCATTCATGGCGGATCTGAAAGAGGACATGTTGACGGTGGACGCACATGTGTTTGCGTCTTCATAACTGGAACTGGAGGGAACATACATGTACTTGTGATTTATACATGAAACCGTTGGGGTCCAAGATAGGGGACATAACTGATCATAAAAATCCATATTTCCACATTCCCTCCTTGTCCCCTACTTGCCCTTAAGAGATATCAATCTTCATCAATCCGTTGATCTGTTCATATAACATCATTTGTTCTTCTTTTTTCTTCCGGGATGAATGAAATTTTGGTGGTGGAATACACGATGTGGCACACAGACCACAAATCGCTGGTCCACATTGTAGGCATAAGCAGCAACTGAATAGTATGAGAAAGCCAATACCTAGGAAGGATAGGACCCTCCATCCCCAGGCTGATAATACACCCCAAAACCAACCGGACCAAGTCCAGGTGCCTGGATTCTGGTGTATCTGGCTTACAATCTTATGAAGGCGAGTTATGGCTTTATATACTGACGGCGAATTTTCTGGTATGAAAATGCAACAGCTTGATCCGATGACCCTACAAGCTCCGCCCCTATCGGCCAGGATGACGTCAAGGACAAGACGATTTTGAAGCACAACAATCCGCATAGCAGACTGCTCTTCTGTTAAATTGCCTAAGGCGGAAATAGTTTCGTTCACTACTGCTTCAAGGGTTCTGGTTAATCTACGTATCAGCTTACTATTGGTAACTGTACCTATATAGGGAAAGAGACCTTTATTGAAATCTGTGTATTTTTCCCATGCTGTCTCAGTGTAATCGACTATTGGGAGATCTCTCCGTTCTCTATTGTGTACTAAATGAGTATTTCTGTGATAATCAGGAGGAGCTAGGAAAACAGGCGGCAAAAGGAATCCGATGTAACAGGTACCATCCCAATCTAGAGGCAAACGTATATATGCAGTCTGACCACATACGAAGTAGGAATGGCGAGAAGCTCTAAATGTAGACTTGCCTTGATCACTGAATTCTATTACAGTGGTGCATCTACTATGGTCCATATGTATGGAACCATTCTTTCTTACACACAATTCACCCTTAACTGGAAATACTGACATAGCGGGCAAAATTGGTGCAGCTTCGGATTCAACATTCAGGATCATGAGATTAAGCGTGAAATTCCCTAATCCATATACTTCATTTTCTAGATCAGTTCCTGTTCTTTTGGGAAGTCCCTCCTTGTTAGGGTAGCAGACTTTGAGTAAAACTAGGTTCAGGTTTCCCCATACCCAATTGTCTTGATAAGTTATTGAGTTTGAATCTAAGGAATTAATTAAACTAAACCATGCTCCACAGGAGCCATTGTGTGTGAACGGATATGGAAAGAGAGGCAGAATTCCCTTATAGTTCTGATAGGGAGGGAGTCGGCCACATATCCAACAGTTTGTAGCATTGCTAGCCTGATGGGAATGATGTAACATACTAATAAAAGTGTTATTGCGCAGCGCAAATCTATAGGACAACTCATGCGGGGGTAATTCACTAAAAGAATGTTCAGCAGTAACATTGTAAACATGTTTAGAAATAGGATAATATATATGCAACAATATACTTGCAGCTATTATAAAAAGACTTAAGAAAAACAAAATTAATAACGTCACTGTGCAATGACTACGCAGTGATTTACAGTACGCATGTTGTTTCAGTCGCATCTTTCTGTTTCTTTCTCTATTCAGGTCTAAGGGATACATGTCAGAGACAAATTCGACCGATTCACCTTGGAGAGGACTTAAACAATCAAATTGCCTGACTTGTTAGACCGTAGTTTTAGTTTATATTGTTCCTTGTCATTCAGTTCAACCAAAGGAAGCTTTGAGTCAATCGGTGAAGACACGCGAGGTGTGTCATTTACATCGGACGGTAGTCCATGAAATTTCTTGATATGACTTGAATGTATCCAGCCTTTTCGACCTTCGATCTTCACGGCTGTCCTCGTCGTTAACAATACGAGTTGAGGCGATTTCCACCTAGGATCCAGCTGAGACTTCCGGTCAAAGTTCCTCACTAACACCAAGTCCCCTGGAATTACGTCATGGGGTTTCACCTCGGTGTTGTCGGGAAAGGCTGCAGCTACCTGTGAACGACAAGATTGTAGTGCAGACATCAAGGAAGCCAAGTAATCTGTCAGCATATTACAGTCAATATCAGTTATTTTGCGTGGTATTGGCGTCCCCCACATATTTGGTGGTCTGCCAAAGATCACCTCATAAGGGGATAGCCCTGTTCGAGAGTGCGCTACCATTCTCATGTAAAAGAGTGCAACGGGTAAGGCTACTACCCAGTCGACACCTTTCTCTCTACATATTTTGGACAATCTAAGTTTCAGAGTTTGATTATGTCGTTCCACGAGACCTGCTGCCTCGGGGTGTCGGACACAGTGAAATCTCCACTGATAGCCTAACAAAAGTGAAACGTGTTTCATTAGTTCGGATGAGAACGGCTGGCCGTTATCTGAGTAGACATATATCAAAGGAGGAACAAGGGCACCCAAAGGAATTAGACAGGGACCTTGGGTAGATACGTATTGCAGGAAACAGTGGTCCCTGAAACCAAACGATAGAGCAAAAAATGAATATAGTCAAAATTGGAACTATATTATAGCCAATGTCCGGCCGGGCATGGCAACTTTAATAAGTAGAAATTCTTGACAGTAAACAAGGAAATGTAAGTAGAAATTCGGTGGGACACAAGCCTGTATCCTCTGACTTACATACCAAGTAGACAGAAAATGACAAAACACAATCAGGCAATTACAGTGATGTTTCTTTGAGAAATAATGAATAGCGAAACATCTGATATTCAGATTGCCACCTTCACACTATATTACATACAGCAATATTTAAGGTGTAGGGTGGGCAACAGAGTCGACGGCGTTTCGATCCTTATGAGAAAGATACAGGATCATCATCAGGACTAATTTAGTTAAATTGCCCTTATTTTGAATGCCTGAGTAAACATTGGACATAAGGCAAACGTACAACCAACATAAATATGGAAAAAACAATGAAAATAATAAAGGGGAGGGAAGGGAAAAATGGAAAATAATAATCAATCAATTTGTAATTACGTAAAAACATTACATTTCGCATCAACAAGGTACTGTGTCAGATCAAGTACTCGTTCAAGTGTGCATTGTTATGCAGTAGTGACATCGCAAGTTGTTGTTATATGGCAACTAATGTCTAAACAGAAATACGGAAATAGACGATTTTAAAGGTTACGTTAAAAAAGACATTATGACAACCGTGGTATACTAGTCACTACATGCGCGGTACGATGTGGACCCGTGAGGCGCACGAGGACGTTAAGTGAAGAAGCGTGTGGAATCCGAAGGGTCAGAGGAGGGGTGGCGGGGAACGAGGGTGAAGAGGGGGTAAGTGGATGGGGGATTACCTCATGTTGCCATGGAGGCAACGGAAAAGATGCCGATTCACGAAAAGGTAACGTTGAGTTAAGGTTTACGGTAGGACAATGCCTGTGAAATAAATGAAAACCATAAGAAGGGCGAAGTATAGTAGTGAGAGCGTTGGGCGTGCCGTGAATGAAGGGCTTACCTACGCACAATTCTTCCGGGAGGAAGGACACAGATAGGTCTAAATGAAAGAAAGTGAAAGAAATAAATAAGGGTCCAAGTGTGAGGAGCGGGACATCTGGATCGTGAGTGCGAGGTGGAAGGGCTTACCTCAATCAACTTGCAGAAATGGGTTCCGTGGCCATGCAGTGTGTACGGACGATGCCGGATCAACTGTGGGGGCAGATAGGTGAAGCTACCTAATGTAGCTGTCTCAGGTCATGTGGGTGATCACATGGTGTAGCAGGTCATGTGGGCGGTCACATGGTGTATCATGTGACCAGGGAGCAGCGCCGTGCGAATGTAAAGGCAAATGACGGCGGAACCAAGGCGCCATGTTGGAAGGGTAATTAAATAAGGAGGAAAGTGGCCAGTGGATAACGGGACGAGTGGAAAGGAAGAGGAAATCAGTGAGAAAGTGAATAGTAAACGCAAATCGTATATTATAAAGAATTTACAGTATGTACATACATATAAATGAAACAAGTGATCGATGTGGTACAATAACCATCAGACATCCAGTGATGGGTAACGATTGCCGTTAGTCACGGAGTCTGGTGTAGAACCCACGGGGTTGTGACCTGGAGTAGGTATTAGTCATTGTTCAGAAATTTTGTGAAAATGAATCCAAAAAAGTTCATAGTAAAGAGGTCCAGTCCTCAAGGCGATTCAGCCCACTGTGTATGCTTCCTGTTTTGAGAATCCATTTCAATTCCTCTTTGTTTAGCAGTTGGGCGAGATCGGCGCCCCTGGGTGGGATCTTCACTACAGAGATTACTGTCCAGCGTATTTCATTCTCAGAGTGGCCCTTGGCCTCAAAATGTTCAACCAATGGAGCGTTCGGAGTTTTGCATCTTAATCTGCTTCTGTGTTGGCAGATTCGTACCCGAATTTTTTGTGTGGTCTGACCTATGTAGATCATATCGCAGGGACATAAGATAGCATAAATCACATTACAGGTGTTACAATTACTGAATTGTGTGAGTGGTTTACGTATATTACCATATACAAATTCCTTGCAGTCATTGGTAAAACCACATACTGAGCAATTGCCACATTTATTATGACCAGTCAAAGAGGGTAACGACCAATGGTCATGAAGGGTACCAGTGTTTGTGGTGCTGGGGAGAGCTGCTCTGACCAAGTGGTCCTTGATGTTTTTGTTTTTCTTAAAGGCAAAGAGAGGTTTCTCTAGGTTCAGTATTCCAGCATTGACTACACTCCAATGTTTTAGAATGCTTTTCCGTAGTTTGTGTGAGGAGAGGGAAAAAGTTGTAACGCATACTATGCGATTCTCTGATTTCTTGTTTTTGGGTTCCAAGAGAGTGTCCCTGGGACAGTACCAGGCTCTTTTGAGGGAGTTTCGGATCAGTCTTTTGGGATAGCCTCTGGAGGTCAGTTTGTTGCTTAGTACTTTGGCTTCCCTGAAATAATCTTCCTTAAGAGTGCAATTGCGTCTGATGCGGAGATACTGAGAATAGGGAAGAGAGTCTCTAAGGGCTCTGGGATGATTGCTGCTGTATTTCAACAGAGTATTGCGCTCAGTTGGTTTTCTGAACAGGCTAGTCACCAGAATCCCGTCTCTGTGAATTATATTAAGGTCAAGAAAAGGAATGGAAACTTTGTTATGTGTGAGTGTAAATTTCAAACCACCACAGTTGTTGTTCAACCAATGGAGGAAATTTTCAAGCATAGCCTGGGTGTCATGCCAAATAAGGAAAATATCGTCTATGTATCGTTTCCAGTGTGACAGGGCAGAGAAAAAAGGATTAAGTGGGACCAGTATACAGTTCGTCTCCAGAGCATTCATGTAAAGGATCGCCAGATTCGGGGCAAAAACTGCCCCCATCGATGTACCTTTAGTCTGCTGATAGTAATGCCCGTCAAACAAAAAGAAATTCCTGGTCAGGCAGATCTCAAGAAGTTGTAAAATAAAAATCGTTGGAACTGCGTGTGGTCTGATGCGTGTCTCTAAAGTTTCTTCAATAACGAGCAAAGCCTCTCGTTGGGGGATGTTAGTGTAAAGAGACTCCACATCAAGAGTGCAGAGTGTATCTGTAGAGGGATCAAAACTCTGGTTTTCTACCAATGTAATCATCTGCATGCTGTCTCTGACATAATATGGTGTAGATGGGACGAACTCCTTTATGAAAAAATCTACATACAAGCCTAATGGCTCTAGAATGGAGCCGCAACCGGAGACGATAGGGCGTCCAGGGGGGTGTTCAGTGTCCTTGTGGATTTTAGGTAAGGTGTAAATAACTGGTATCCGAGGGGCCTTAGCATTCAAAAACTGGTATTCGAGTTTAGAAAGGAACCCTTCGTCTAGGCCAGATTTGGTGGTTTGCTGGATCATTTGTTTGAGTTCATTAGTGGGGTTAGTGGGTAGTCTACAGTAGTGATCTGTATTCCCTAGCTGTCTTAATATTTCGTTTTTATAGGTAATGGTGTCCTGGAGTACTATCCCTCCCCCTTTATCAGCAGGTTTGATGACTATCGTGTTGTTATTCTTAAGAGTCTGAAGTGCTGATTTTTCTGCCAATGAGATATTGTAAGGTATGTAGTGGTGTTCTTTGGCCAGTTGTGTCAGGTCATTTAACACCAATTTTTCAAAGGTGGAAATCTCCGGTGGGACCATATTGGCCGACGGGGAGAAAGTGGAAGGAGGCCTCAAAGGAGTATTGGGTGCCTTTGGTAAAAAAGGATTTAGCAGGAAATAGCTGTGTAATCTCAGTTTACGAAAAAATCTCAAGACTTCTGTTTGTAGGTCGAGAAAATTAGTTTTTGTGATGGGTACGAATGACAAACCCTTGCTAAGTATGGATAATTCTGAGTCATCCAAGTGGTGTTCAGTGAGATTGAATATAGGGAGTGAGAGATTGGTGAGGGAGGAGGTGGTGTCCGTGTGCTCAGATTGGTCTACCAGCGGTAGTAATTGCGTCGGGTTTGCCGTTCGCCTGGTTGGTTTTGCCAATGGGCACGTTTCAGACCCCCTCTCCTTGGTGGCTCGTGCTGGCCACGTCCTAAAAAAGAGGTTGAAGGTTGTGGATTAACTGGTGTTCTATTTGCACTACTAGTCCCTTCGCCTGGGTCTGAGCTATCAGAGGATTCTACAGAAGTGTCAGAGAATCCAACTAAAGTTTGTCCTCTGTTGAAACGTCCCCAGGGGCGGTTGTTGCGTTGGTTATTATAGGATCGATTAACGTAGAAATCTTTGGTGAGATAGGGATAAGTACGTTCAGTAGAATAGCTCTTAATATCTTTCTTTACTTTGGTAGATTTCTTATTCTGTTCTATTCTATAGAATTCTTCCACTGTTTTTCGAACTTGTTCCAACAGTTGCTTACTGTCAGGAATCGTGTCGTTGCTTGTTATTTGTCGTTCAATATCTGTTATCTCTTCAAGTAGTTTTTTAAGTTCCTCTGTGGCTATGTCGATACCTAGGACCATCCAGTGCCTAGAGCACGTTGTGCTAATGTAGCTAAAATTTGTGATATATTTGGGAATGTCGGTGAAAATTCCAGGTATGTTCCTGACTTGGAGGCCTGCGGGGATAATATCAGCTTTTAAATACTCAGTGAGCATTCGTATCATAAGTTGTAGCCTGACTGTTTTCTTTTTCGTTTTCTCTAATTGTTCTGGTAATGTGGAGCCTGTTTCTTGAGGAGCATTGGCGGAGTCAGAAAAGAGGGAAGGACCTTCTAAAATCTTTTTAATGTATTCATCGGTGTATAAAGGTGCGTGATCTGACATGACACGAAGTGATGCGAGGGAAAAAGGGGAGACAGTTAAGGATATGGTAGTCAGTAGGGAAGGAAAGTGACCCACTATCTAAACAAGAAGGGGAATAGGACCATAAGCCCTTGCAATCCAGCGATTGCGCTTACTATATCAAAGGAGGAACAAGGGCACCCAAAGGAATTAGACAGGGACCTTGGGTAGATACGTATTGCAGGAAACAGTGGTCCCTGAAACCAAACGATAGAGCAAAAAATGAATATAGTCAAAATTGGAACTATATTATAGCCAATGTCCGGCCGGGCATGGCAACTTTAATAAGTAGAAATTCTTGACAGTAAACAAGGAAATGTAAGTAGAAATTCGGTGGGACACAAGCCTGTATCCTCTGACTTACATACCAAGTAGACAGAAAATGACAAAACACAATCAGGCAATTACAGTGATGTTTCTTTGAGAAATAATGAATAGCGAAACATCTGATATTCAGATTGCCACCTTCACACTATATTACATACAGCAATATTTAAGGTGTAGGGTGGGCAACAGAGTCGACGGCGTTTCGATCCTTATGAGAAAGATACAGGATCATCATCAGGACTAATTTAGTTAAATTGCCCTTATTTTGAATGCCTGAGTAAACATTGGACATAAGGCAAACGTACAACCAACATAAATATGGAAACAACAATGAAAATAATAAAGGGGAGGGAAGGGAAAAATGGAAAATAATAATCAATCAATTTGTAATTACGTAAAAACATTACATTTCGCATCAACAAGGTACTGTGTCAGATCAAGTACTCGTTCAAGTGTGCATTGTTATGCAGTAGTGACATCGCAAGTTGTTGTTATATGGCAACTAATGTCTAAACAGAAATACGGAAATAGACGATTTTAAAGGTTACGTTAAAAAAGACATTATGACAACCGTGGTATACTAGTCACTACATGCGCGGTACGATGTGGACCCGTGAGGCGCACGAGGACGTTAAGTGAAGAAGCGTGTGGAATCCGAAGGGTCAGAGGAGGGGTGGCGGGGAACGAGGGTGAAGAGGGGGTAAGTGGATGGGGGATTACCTCATGTTGCCATGGAGGCAACGGAAAAGATGCCGATTCACGAAAAGGTAACGTTGAGTTAAGGTTTACGGTAGGACAATGCCTGTGAAATAAATGAAAACCATAAGAAGGGCGAAGTATAGTAGTGAGAGCGTTGGGCGTGCCGTGAATGAAGGGCTTACCTACGCACAATTCTTCCGGGAGGAAGGACACAGATAGGTCTAAATGAAAGAAAGTGAAAGAAATAAATAAGGGTCCAAGTGTGAGGAGCGGGACATCTGGATCGTGAGTGCGAGGTGGAAGGGCTTACCTCAATCAACTTGCAGAAATGGGTTCCGTGGCCATGCAGTGTGTACGGACGATGCCGGATCAACTGTGGGGGCAGATAGGTGAAGCTACCTAATGTAGCTGTCTCAGGTCATGTGGGTGATCACATGGTGTAGCAGGTCATGTGGGCGGTCACATGGTGTATCATGTGACCAGGGAGCAGCGCCGTGCGAATGTAAAGGCAAATGACGGCGGAACCAAGGCGCCATGTTGGAAGGGTAATTAAATAAGGAGGAAAGTGGCCAGTGGATAACGGGACGAGTGGAAAGGAAGAGGAAATCAGTGAGAAAGTGAATAGTAAACGCAAATCGTATATTATAAAGAATTTACAGTATGTACATACATATAAATGAAACAAGTGATCGATGTGGTACAATAACCATCAGACATCCAGTGATGGGTAACGATTGCCGTTAGTCACGGAGTCTGGTGTAGAACCCACGGGGTTGTGACCTGGAGTAGGTATTAGTCATTGTTCAGAAATTTTGTGAAAATGAATCCAAAAAAGTTCATAGTAAAGAGGTCCAGTCCTCAAGGCGATTCAGCCCACTGTGTATGCTTCCTGTTTTGAGAATCCATTTCAATTCCTCTTTGTTTAGCAGTTGGGCGAGATCGGCGCCCCTGGGTGGGATCTTCACTACAGAGATTACTGTCCAGCGTATTTCATTCTCAGAGTGGCCCTTGGCCTCAAAATGTTCAACCAATGGAGCGTTCGGAGTTTTGCATCTTAATCTGCTTCTGTGTTGGCAGATTCGTACCCGAATTTTTTGTGTGGTCTGACCTATGTAGATCATATCGCAGGGACATAAGATAGCATAAATCACATTACAGGTGTTACAATTACTGAATTGTGTGAGTGGTTTACGTATATTACCATATACAAATTCCTTGCAGTCATTGGTAAAACCACATACTGAGCAATTGCCACATTTATTATGACCAGTCAAAGAGGGTAACGACCAATGGTCATGAAGGGTACCAGTGTTTGTGGTGCTGGGGAGAGCTGCTCTGACCAAGTGGTCCTTGATGTTTTTGTTTTTCTTAAAGGCAAAGAGAGGTTTCTCTAGGTTCAGTATTCCAGCATTGACTACACTCCAATGTTTTAGAATGCTTTTCCGTAGTTTGTGTGAGGAGAGGGAAAAAGTTGTAACGCATACTATGCGATTCTCTGATTTCTTGTTTTTGGGTTCCAAGAGAGTGTCCCTGGGACAGTACCAGGCTCTTTTGAGGGAGTTTCGGATCAGTCTTTTGGGATAGCCTCTGGAGGTCAGTTTGTTGCTTAGTACTTTGGCTTCCCTGAAATAATCTTCCTTAAGAGTGCAATTGCGTCTGATGCGGAGATACTGAGAATAGGGAAGAGAGTCTCTAAGGGCTCTGGGATGATTGCTGCTGTATTTCAACAGAGTATTGCGCTCAGTTGGTTTTCTGAACAGGCTAGTCACCAGAATCCCGTCTCTGTGAATTATATTAAGGTCAAGAAAAGGAATGGAAACTTTGTTATGTGTGAGTGTAAATTTCAAACCACCACAGTTGTTGTTCAACCAATGGAGGAAATTTTCAAGCATAGCCTGGGTGTCATGCCAAATAAGGAAAATATCGTCTATGTATCGTTTCCAGTGTGACAGGGCAGAGAAAAAAGGATTAAGTGGGACCAGTATACAGTTCGTCTCCAGAGCATTCATGTAAAGGATCGCCAGATTCGGGGCAAAAACTGCCCCCATCGATGTACCTTTAGTCTGCTGATAGTAATGCCCGTCAAACAAAAAGAAATTCCTGGTCAGGCAGATCTCAAGAAGTTGTAAAATAAAAATCGTTGGAACTGCGTGTGGTCTGATGCGTGTCTCTAAAGTTTCTTCAATAACGAGCAAAGCCTCTCGTTGGGGGATGTTAGTGTAAAGAGACTCCACATCAAGAGTGCAGAGTGTATCTGTAGAGGGATCAAAACTAATTCACAGAGACGGGATTCTGGTGACTAGCCTGTTCAGAAAACCAACTGAGCGCAATACTCTGTTGAAATACAGCAGCAATCATCCCAGAGCCCTTAGAGACTCTCTTCCCTATTCTCAGTATCTCCGCATCAGACGCAATTGCACTCTTAAGGAAGATTATTTCAGGGAAGCCAAAGTACTAAGCAACAAACTGACCTCCAGAGGCTATCCCAAAAGACTGATCCGAAACTCCCTCAAAAGAGCCTGGTACTGTCCCAGGGACACTCTCTTGGAACCCAAAAACAAGAAATCAGAGAATCGCATAGTATGCGTTACAACTTTTTCCCTCTCCTCACACAAACTACGGAAAAGCATTCTAAAACATTGGAGTGTAGTCAATGCTGGAATACTGAACCTAGAGAAACCTCTCTTTGCCTTTAAGAAAAACAAAAACATCAAGGACCACTTGGTCAGAGCAGCTCTCCCCAGCACCACAAACACTGGTACCCTTCATGACCATTGGTCGTTACCCTCTTTGACTGGTCATAATAAATGTGGCAATTGCTCAGTATGTGGTTTTACCAATGACTGCAAGGAATTTGTATATGGTAATATACGTAAACCACTCACACAATTCAGTAATTGTAACACCTGTAATGTGATTTATGCTATCTTATGTCCCTGCGATATGATCTACATAGGTCAGACCACACAAAAAATTCGGGT
This sequence comes from Triturus cristatus, assembly GCF_964204655.1. Classification (NCBI taxonomy): domain Eukaryota; kingdom Metazoa; phylum Chordata; class Amphibia; order Caudata; family Salamandridae; genus Triturus; species Triturus cristatus. The sequence goes on from NC_140592.1 coordinate 800,317,157, forward strand.
ACGAATCTGCCAACACAGAAGCAGATTAAGATGCAAAACTCCGAACGCTCCATTGGTTGAACATTTTGAGGCCAAGGGCCACTCTGAGAATGAAATACGCTGGACAGTAATCTCTGTAGTGAAGATCCCACCCAGGGGCGCCGATCTCGCCCAACTGCTAAACAAAGAGGAATTGAAATGGATTCTCAAAACAGGAAGCATACACAGTGGGCTGAATCGCCTTGAGGACTGGACCTCTTTACTATGAACTTTTTTGGATTCATTTTCACAAAATTTCTGAACAATGACTAATACCTACTCCAGGTCACAACCCCGTGGGTTCTACACCAGACTCCGTGACTAACGGCAATCGTTACCCATCACTGGATGTCTGATGGTTATTGTACCACATCGATCACTTGTTTCATTTATATGTATGTACATACTGTAAATTCTTTATAATATACGATTTGCGTTTACTATTCACTTTCTCACTGATTTCCTCTTCCTTTCCACTCGTCCCGTTATCCACTGGCCACTTTCCTCCTTATTTAATTACCCTTCCAACATGGCGCCTTGGTTCCGCCGTCATTTGCCTTTACATTCGCACGGCGCTGCTCCCTGGTCACATGATACACCATGTGACCGCCCACATGACCTGCTACACCATGTGATCACCCACATGACCTGAGACAGCTACATTAGGTAGCTTCACCTATCTGCCCCCACAGTTGATCCGGCATCGTCCGTACACACTGCATGGCCACGGAACCCATTTCTGCAAGTTGATTGAGGTAAGCCCTTCCACCTCGCACTCACGATCCAGATGTCCCGCTCCTCACACTTGGACCCTTATTTATTTCTTTCACTTTCTTTCATTTAGACCTATCTGTGTCCTTCCTCCCGGAAGAATTGTGCGTAGGTAAGCCCTTCATTCACGGCACGCCCAACGCTCTCACTACTATACTTCGCCCTTCTTATGGTTTTCATTTATTTCACAGGCATTGTCCTACCGTAAACCTTAACTCAACGTTACCTTTTCGTGAATCGGCATCTTTTCCGTTGCCTCCATGGCAACATGAGGTAATCCCCCATCCACTTACCCCCTCTTCACCCTCGTTCCCCGCCACCCCTCCTCTGACCCTTCGGATTCCACACGCTTCTTCACTTAACGTCCTCGTGCGCCTCACGGGTCCACATCGTACCGCGCATGTAGTGACTAGTATACCACGGTTGTCATAATGTCTTTTTTAACGTAACCTTTAAAATCGTCTATTTCCGTATTTCTGTTTAGACATTAGTTGCCATATAACAACAACTTGCGATGTCACTACTGCATAACAATGCACACTTGAACGAGTACTTGATCTGACACAGTACCTTGTTGATGCGAAATGTAATGTTTTTACGTAATTACAAATTGATTGATTATTATTTTCCATTTTTCCCTTCCCTCCCCTTTATTATTTTCATTGTTTTTTCCATATTTATGTTGGTTGTACGTTTGCCTTATGTCCAATGTTTACTCAGGCATTCAAAATAAGGGCAATTTAACTAAATTAGTCCTGATGATGATCCTGTATCTTTCTCATAAGGATCGAAACGCCGTCGACTCTGTTGCCCACCCTACACCTTAAATATTGCTGTATGTAATATAGTGTGAAGGTGGCAATCTGAATATCAGATGTTTCGCTATTCATTATTTCTCAAAGAAACATCACTGTAATTGCCTGATTGTGTTTTGTCATTTTCTGTCTACTTGGTATGTAAGTCAGAGGATACAGGCTTGTGTCCCACCGAATTTCTACTTACATTTCCTTGTTTACTGTCAAGAATTTCTACTTATTAAAGTTGCCATGCCCGGCCGGACATTGGCTATAATATAGTTCCAATTTTGACTATATTCATTTTTTGCTCTATCGTTTGGTTTCAGGGACCACTGTTTCCTGCAATACGTATCTACCCAAGGTCCCTGTCTAATTCCTTTGGGTGCCCTTGTTCCTCCTTTGATATAGTAAGCGCAATCGCTGGATTGCAAGGGCTTATGGTCCTATTCCCCTTCTTGTTTAGATAGTGGGTCACTTTCCTTCCCTACTGACTACCATATCCTTAACTGTCTCCCCTTTTTCCCTCGCATCACTTCGTGTCATGTCAGATCACGCACCTTTATACACCGATGAATACATTAAAAAGATTTTAGAAGGTCCTTCCCTCTTTTCTGACTCCGCCAATGCTCCTCAAGAAACAGGCTCCACATTACCAGAACAATTAGAGAAAACGAAAAAGAAAACAGTCAGGCTACAACTTATGATACGAATGCTCACTGAGTATTTAAAAGCTGATATTATCCCCGCAGGCCTCCAAGTCAGGAACATACCTGGAATTTTCACCGACATTCCCAAATATATCACAAATTTTAGCTACATTAGCACAACGTGCTCTAGGCACTGGATGGTCCTAGGTATCGACATAGCCACAGAGGAACTTAAAAAACTACTTGAAGAGATAACAGATATTGAACGACAAATAACAAGCAACGACACGATTCCTGACAGTAAGCAGCTGTTGGAACAAGTTCGAAAAACAGTGGAAGAATTCTATAGAATAGAACAGAATAAGAAATCTACCAAAGTAAAGAAAGATATTAAGAGCTATTCTACTGAACGTACTTATCCCTATCTCACCAAAGATTTCTACGTTAATCGATCCTATAATAACCAACGCAACAACCGCCCCTGGGGACGTTTCAACAGAGGACAAACTTTAGTTGGATTCTCTGACACTTCTGTAGAATCCTCTGATAGCTCAGACCCAGGCGAAGGGACTAGTAGTGCAAATAGAACACCAGTTAATCCACAACCTTCAACCTCTTTTTTAGGACGTGGCCAGCACGAGCCACCAAGGAGAGGGGGTCTGAAACGTGCCCATTGGCAAAACCAACCAGGCGAACGGCAAACCCGACGCAATTACTACCGCTGGTAGACCAATCTGAGCACACGGACACCACCTCCTCCCTCACCAATCTCTCACTCCCTATATTCAATCTCACTGAACACCACTTGGATGACTCAGAATTATCCATACTTAGCAAGGGTTTGTCATTCGTACCCATCACAAAAACTAATTTTCTCGACCTACAAACAGAAGTCTTGAGATTTTTTCGTAAACTGAGATTACACAGCTATTTCCTGCCAAATTCCTTTTTTACCAAAGGCACCCAATACTCCTTTGAGGCCTCCTTCCACTTTCTCCCCGTCGGCCAATATGGTCCCACCGGAGATTTCCACCTTTGAAAAATTGGTGTTAAATGACCTGACACAACTGGCCAAAGAACACCACTACATACCTTACAATATCTCATTGGCAGAAAAATCAGCACTTCAGACTCTTAAGAATAACAACACGATAGTCATCAAACCTGCTGATAAAGGGGGAGGGATAGTACTCCAGGACACCATTACCTATAAAAACGAAATATTAAGACAGCTAGGGAATACAGATCACTACTGTAGACTACCCACTAACCCCACTAATGAACTCAAACAAATGATCCAGCAAACCACCAAATCTGGCCTAGACGAAGGGTTCCTTTCTAAACTCGAATACCAGTTTTTGAATGCTAAGGCCCCTCGGATACCAGTTATTTACACCTTACCTAAAATCCACAAGGACACTGAACACCCCCCTGGACGCCCTATCGTCTCCGGTTGCGGCTCCATTCTAGAGCCATTAGGCTTGTATGTAGATTTTTTCATAAAGGAGTTCGTCCCATCTACACCATATTATGTCAGAGACAGCATGCAGATGATTACATTGGTAGAAAACCAGAGTTTTGATCCCTCTACAGATACACTCTGCACTCTTGATGTGGAGTCTCTTTACACTAACATCCCCCAACGAGAGGCTTTGCTCGTTATTGAAGAAACTTTAGAGACACGCATCAGACCACACGCAGTTCCAACGATTTTTATTTTACAACTTCTTGAGATCTGCCTGACCAGGAATTTCTTTTTGTTTGACGGGCATTACTATCAGCAGACTAAAGGTACATCGATGGGGGCAGTTTTTGCCCCGAATCTGGCGATCCTTTACATGAATGCTCTGGAGACGAACTGTATACTGGTCCCACTTAATCCTTTTTTCTCTGCCCTGTCACACTGGAAACGATACATAGACGATATTTTCCTTATTTGGCATGACACCCAGGCTATGCTTGAAAATTTCCTCCATTGGTTGAACAACAACTGTGGTGGTTTGAAATTTACACTCACACATAACAAAGTTTCCATTCCTTTTCTTGACCTTAATATAATTCACAGAGACGGGATTCTGGTGACTAGCCTGTTCAGAAAACCAACTGAGCGCAATACTCTGTTGAAATACAGCAGCAATCATCCCAGAGCCCTTAGAGACTCTCTTCCCTATTCTCAGTATCTCCGCATCAGACGCAATTGCACTCTTAAGGAAGATTATTTCAGGGAAGCCAAAGTACTAAGCAACAAACTGACCTCCAGAGGCTATCCCAAAAGACTGATCCGAAACTCCCTCAAAAGAGCCTGGTACTGTCCCAGGGACACTCTCTTGGAACCCAAAAACAAGAAATCAGAGAATCGCATAGTATGCGTTACAACTTTTTCCCTCTCCTCACACAAACTACGGAAAAGCATTCTAAAACATTGGAGTGTAGTCAATGCTGGAATACTGAACCTAGAGAAACCTCTCTTTGCCTTTAAGAAAAACAAAAACATCAAGGACCACTTGGTCAGAGCAGCTCTCCCCAGCACCACAAACACTGGTACCCTTCATGACCATTGGTCGTTACCCTCTTTGACTGGTCATAATAAATGTGGCAATTGCTCAGTATGTGGTTTTACCAATGACTGCAAGGAATTTGTATATGGTAATATACGTAAACCACTCACACAATTCAGTAATTGTAACACCTGTAATGTGATTTATGCTATCTTATGTCCCTGCGATATGATCTACATAGGTCAGACCACACAAAAAATTCGGGTACGAATCTGCCAACACAGAAGCAGATTAAGATGCAAAACTCCGAACGCTCCATTGGTTGAACATTTTGAGGCCAAGGGCCACTCTGAGAATGAAATACGCTGGACAGTAATCTCTGTAGTGAAGATCCCACCCAGGGGCGCCGATCTCGCCCAACTGCTAAACAAAGAGGAATTGAAATGGATTCTCAAAACAGGAAGCATACACAGTGGGCTGAATCGCCTTGAGGACTGGACCTCTTTACTATGAACTTTTTTGGATTCATTTTCACAAAATTTCTGAACAATGACTAATACCTACTCCAGGTCACAACCCCGTGGGTTCTACACCAGACTCCGTGACTAACGGCAATCGTTACCCATCACTGGATGTCTGATGGTTATTGTACCACATCGATCACTTGTTTCATTTATATGTATGTACATACTGTAAATTCTTTATAATATACGATTTGCGTTTACTATTCACTTTCTCACTGATTTCCTCTTCCTTTCCACTCGTCCCGTTATCCACTGGCCACTTTCCTCCTTATTTAATTACCCTTCCAACATGGCGCCTTGGTTCCGCCGTCATTTGCCTTTACATTCGCACGGCGCTGCTCCCTGGTCACATGATACACCATGTGACCGCCCACATGACCTGCTACACCATGTGATCACCCACATGACCTGAGACAGCTACATTAGGTAGCTTCACCTATCTGCCCCCACAGTTGATCCGGCATCGTCCGTACACACTGCATGGCCACGGAACCCATTTCTGCAAGTTGATTGAGGTAAGCCCTTCCACCTCGCACTCACGATCCAGATGTCCCGCTCCTCACACTTGGACCCTTATTTATTTCTTTCACTTTCTTTCATTTAGACCTATCTGTGTCCTTCCTCCCGGAAGAATTGTGCGTAGGTAAGCCCTTCATTCACGGCACGCCCAACGCTCTCACTACTATACTTCGCCCTTCTTATGGTTTTCATTTATTTCACAGGCATTGTCCTACCGTAAACCTTAACTCAACGTTACCTTTTCGTGAATCGGCATCTTTTCCGTTGCCTCCATGGCAACATGAGGTAATCCCCCATCCACTTACCCCCTCTTCACCCTCGTTCCCCGCCACCCCTCCTCTGACCCTTCGGATTCCACACGCTTCTTCACTTAACGTCCTCGTGCGCCTCACGGGTCCACATCGTACCGCGCATGTAGTGACTAGTATACCACGGTTGTCATAATGTCTTTTTTAACGTAACCTTTAAAATCGTCTATTTCCGTATTTCTGTTTAGACATTAGTTGCCATATAACAACAACTTGCGATGTCACTACTGCATAACAATGCACACTTGAACGAGTACTTGATCTGACACAGTACCTTGTTGATGCGAAATGTAATGTTTTTACGTAATTACAAATTGATTGATTATTATTTTCCATTTTTCCCTTCCCTCCCCTTTATTATTTTCATTGTTTTTTCCATATTTATGTTGGTTGTACGTTTGCCTTATGTCCAATGTTTACTCAGGCATTCAAAATAAGGGCAATTTAACTAAATTAGTCCTGATGATGATCCTGTATCTTTCTCATAAGGATCGAAACGCCGTCGACTCTGTTGCCCACCCTACACCTTAAATATTGCTGTATGTAATATAGTGTGAAGGTGGCAATCTGAATATCAGATGTTTCGCTATTCATTATTTCTCAAAGAAACATCACTGTAATTGCCTGATTGTGTTTTGTCATTTTCTGTCTACTTGGTATGTAAGTCAGAGGATACAGGCTTGTGTCCCACCGAATTTCTACTTACATTTCCTTGTTTACTGTCAAGAATTTCTACTTATTAAAGTTGCCATGCCCGGCCGGACATTGGCTATAATATAGTTCCAATTTTGACTATATTCATTTTTTGCTCTATCGTTTGGTTTCAGGGACCACTGTTTCCTGCAATAGTTATCTGAGTAGACAACACGTGGTAAACCGTACCGTGGGAAAAATTCTCGAACCAACTGTTTGGCAGTAGTCGGGGCAGTGTAATCTGAAACCGGGTATGCCTCTGTCCAACGGGAAAGAGCACAGACAACTACAAGAACATATTTGAATCCTCGACATCGTTCCATCTGGATATAATCCATCTGGAGGACTTCAAAAGGGTGATCAGGAGGCTGAAATCCACCCTGTTCTACGGGAATGCTTTTACCTGGATTAAACTGACAACATATCATACAGGTACGAACTTTTTGTTTAGCTGCTGCTCGTAAATGTTTGTTGAACCAAATGTGTTGAATGCTGTCTAGCATAGCTTTTTCTCCTAGGTGCGCTGGACTATGTACAGTATTAATGATAACTTGGACCATTGAATCAGGAAGGAACCATACAGATTTTTCCTTCGTCATCCATCCTTGATCCGTTTGGATCCCTTCTAATTCAGTCCATTTCTTTATTTCCTCTGGTGTAGCATGTGTCTGTATGTCAATTACGTCAAGAGCGGGATCCTTAACCATCATGCAATGTGTTGGTGTCGGGACTATTGTCTTTGTCATGTCAGATGTGTGAGTTTGAGCAGTCTGTTTAGCTGTTCTGTCAGCTAGATCATTGCCTTGGGAAATGATATCAGTAACTTTCGTATGAGCTTTACATTTCATAATTGATATTGCAGTGGGTAGATGTATGGCATCTAATAAGGCATGAATGAGGGGTCCGTGCTGAATGTGGGCACCGTGAGAAGTTAAATAACCTCTCTCTCGCCACAGCATGCCGAAGTCATGTACAACTCCGAATGCATAACGTGAATCAATGTATATGTTGACTTTTTTATTTGTAGCTTGAATACAGGCTTGTGTCAGAGCGATGAGCTCTGCTGCTTGAGCTGACAAGGTATTTATGCAATTTGTTTCAATGACTTTAGTGTCTGTTGTGACTGCATACGCGGCCACTAACTCTCCTGTATTTGTTCTCATACATGAACCATCTACATACAACGTCAGGTCTGGATCTGACAAAGGGACGTCTGTCAAGTCTTGTCTGGGTTTCGTCGTGATAGTGATAACTTCAATACAATCATGTGCTAGTGGGTCTGTTCCGTTTACTGGTAACAGTGTGGCAGGATTCAATGTACTACAACGTCTGATTTCTATGTGTGGCTGAAACAATGTTAATTCGTAACCGGTGAGTCTTGCTATAGTCAAGTGTTGTGTTTGCGTTCGGTTCAAGAGAACCTCTACTGCGTGTGGTACTTGTACTGTCAATGGATGTCCTAACACTATGGCATCGCTTTGTCTGATTGCTAAAGCTGTTGCTGCCACTGATTTCAGGCACGCAGGCAGAGCCTGAGCTACGGGATCTAATGTACTAGAAAAATAAGCACATGGTTTGTGTGATCCTGCTTGTTCCTGTGTGAGTACTGACAAGGCAGTACCTTCGCGTTCTGTAACAAAGAGTGTAAACTGTTTATTGTAACATGGTGTTGCTAAAACAGGTGCTTGACATAAAGCTTTCTTTAGGCTTTCAAAAGCTTGTGTATGTTCCTGAGTCCAAGGGAGAACAGTCGATGTGGCTGCCTCCTGTGTTGTCAACTGAATGAGTGGTTTTGCTAGAAATGCATACTGAGGGATCCACTGCCTACAGTATGAAGTGAGGCCTATGAAAGCCCGTACCTCCTTTTGTGTCTTGGGTATTGGCATGTTAGCAATTAACTGGATGCGATCTGGTGTAAGCTGCCTTCCCTCCTTGGACAGCGAGTGCCCAAGGTAAACAACTCGCTGGACACAGAATTGCAGCTTAGAAGGGGACACCTTATGCCCCTTTTCGGCCAAAAATTGTAGAACCGTCAGTGAGGCTTTTTCACATTCATGTTCGCTTCTAGCGGTGATCAGCAGATCATCGACATATTGAAGCAGGGCAGTGTTGACTGGCATGTGGATACTGTCAAGTTCTCGTTTCAGTGCTTGGCTATAGATGCTGGGGCTTTCTGTGAATCCTTGAGGTGCGCGTGTGAATTTAAAGCTTCGTCCATTTAAACTAAATCCGAACAAGTATTGGCTTTCCGGATCTATTGGGACGCTGAAAAAGGCATTCTTGAGATCAATTACAGTAAAGAATGTTGCTTCGGAATCAATGGCTGTCAATAATGAAGAAATGTCTGGGACTACGGGGTATTGTGGTACAATACATTTATTTAATTCGCGCAGATCAATAACCAATCAATATACTGGCGGGGCTTTTGGATCAGTTCGTTTAAGAATCGGAATTATCGGGAAATTACATACATTGGAGTCGGTTTCCACAACCACTCCTTGGGTAATAAGCTCGTCAATGATTTGCAGTAAAGCCACTACAGCATCTGGGGGTAACTTGTATTGTCGCATTCGTGGTAATACCACTCCTGTCTTTAGTGTGACTCGATATGGTGTAATGTTCATGCAACCAACATCTGTAGGGCCTTGTGCCCATAAATGTGTGGGTAAAGTCTGCAGTCGGTGATCCATGTCTCGAGACACATAGTGCCCTTTGAAATCACGGAAAAACAATCTTACTCCTTCCGGAGAACAACATATTATAGCTCCTAGAGCTTTCAATGTTTTTATACCTAACAGGTTTTCTGGACAGGATTTAGTAAGCAATAAATCTGTAGTTCGTGTCAAGGGACCAATCGTAAGTGGAAGAGGCTGTGATACTTCGTTAATGATAGGTTTTCCTGAAAAGCCAAGGGAAATATTCTGTGAGCCTGAGAGGGGTGCCCCTGGAACTTCACTACGTTTTATGGTTGTTCGGCTTGCCCCTGTATCAAGTAAAAATTTTCTATCTTGGCCTAATAGTTCACTGTGTACATAAGGTCCTTCTTGATCTACAGGGACCTCGATAAGGGGTAAGCCAACTTCCCTCTCTAGGCTGTTTCATGAGTATCGTTGATAATCAGGATAGTCATACTGTGCGGTCTGGTACATCTGTTGTGTCGTTGTTTGTGTGGCAGCAATAGGCTGCGGTGGTGGAGCTGGCATAGACTGTTGCGGAGCTGGCATGGACTGTGCATGCTGCGGGGCTCCTTGTTGGTTCTGATCCTGTCTAAGTGGCCGTGGTCTTTCTTTTGTATTACCTATGGCGATATTATGTTTTAAAACTGGACAATCGTGTACATAATGACCTGGCTGTTTACAATAGTTGCATGTCCCTTTTACAGGACCTGCTGAAACACTGGACTGTGTCATACCCTTTTTATGACCGTCAGCTGGAACTGTCTGGGAAACTAGCATTTTTATTTTCGTGTCTTTCATGCGTCTGTGTTCATGTTCTTGTTCCTCTCTAATTCTATTGTGATGGTACTGTAGCATTTGTAACATTTGTGACGGAGTGTTACCTTGCCATGTACTCTCGAATTTCAATACTCTATTCTTAACTTGAGGCAAGGAATTTTCAACTAATTTTGTCACAAACAGATGTGGATACGATTCACTACTTGCTTTTATTCCACTATTTATACCAAAACATTTTTCGAATCGGGCATAGAAATCACTAGTGTCTTCATCTTGCTTTTGTTTACAGGCTGAGATTGCACCCCAGTCTTCCTTTTTCGTAGTTAATAAACGTGGCAGTACCTGTACTAGTAAACCTGGTAGTGTTTTGGTCTTGTCCCCAAGCCCTGAACCTGGACCTCGAGCTTTTTCTTCGTTTTCTAATGCTGTCCAATCTATCTTTTGGTCTCCCACCTCCCAATCCTTTTCCTTGAGTTTTTCGTAAATGCCCGTAGGCATTAATACTTTCAATATTTTCATAATGTCGGGATAGGTATATTCTCCCATGAGCAACATGTCTTTAATTTCTCGGTGGAAACCCGCTGGGTCTTTATCATGACTGGGTACCACTTTCTTCATTTCTAATAGTTCTATTTTAGATATGGGTGTGTATACAAACACACGTTTAAACTGATTGTCATCACCTTTTATCGGGTGGACTTCGCGTAAGGGATTCTGTCTATCCATGTAATACGTCATTCTTTCCTTGATGGGCAGTGAGACATGTTCGGGGCATACAAAAAGAATGTACTGCTTTCTGGATTCTAGTATTTCTCTAATTAACTCAGTACCTGAACCTCTCCATTTATTCGTGAGTAATTCAGTCAATATATCAGGTAAGGGACCAGGATCGGAGTGTTGGCTTTTATATAATATAAGGAGTTGTTGAATCATATAGATACCAGCTAAACGCTGTTCATCTGGGGTGAGGTTCAAAAACGTGTGCGCTAGTGTGTCATCACTGTATTTTCCGGGACTATCGACCCAGTGAACGGCTGACCTGGCTAATTCTTGTTCGTCCATAGAATCGAGTATATGATAACCCCTTCGTTCTCGGAGTAATTTGTCAGCAGCTTGGAACGAATGCTCGGGGGACCTTATATTTATTATAGGGGTTTGGAAATTTCTGCTATTATCTGGACGTATCGGACGTATCGGATCAGTAAAGCATCTAGTATTATTGCAAGATCTTCCTCTACCTACATAGGCCATGGTTTCTAACTGTCCTGCGGGCAGTTCTAATTCTTCCTCCTCCTCGGTTTGTTCAGGCTGGTCTACTGCTAATCTTTCTTCGTGTATTCGTTCTACTTCTTTGCGGATCTTTCGGCACATAGCTACTATACTTAATAGTCTATCATGTCTCCCCTCTGATATATTCCGACTCCATGTGGTAAGAATTCGCATTTCTTCCGGATTTACCCCTGGTCGGTCTTGATTTCTGATCACACAATTTATGAGGAATCGTAACAGTTCCCCCTGTATCTCCACTTTCTGGTATTCCATTGCTCGATTAATACTTTCAGAATCTCGCCCTGACTGGACAAAATGATATATATTTTCTAAATGTGTAGTCATTCCTGGTAGCCTCCCTAAATATATTGCAGCTCGTCGGATACGTAATGATGCCAGCAGCATTTCGTCCTCTTTGCCGGGCACAGGGTCGTATCTACAATCTACTAGAAGTTCCTTAAGCATGTCGGGAGTTACTAGTTTGGGCGTACGTTGGTGGGCTAATTCTTGAAACGAAAGTTTATTTACTCTGGGTGGCGTGGAAAAAATGTTTGATGCACTTCCTGTAGCCCCACCTGGGGTGCTGGATGTGAAAGGATTCGTTGAACGTGATATAGCAACCATAGGTGTGGATACAGCTGTAGAAACAGATGTGCTTGCCGGAACTTGTGTCGGAGTTTGTTGTTGCGGAGGTACAGACGGGGGAGGGTCTTGGCGTTGAACCTCCTCGGCAGGCGGTCTATGTGGCGCAGTATTAGCATACTCGGGAGCTGCGTCGTCTAAATAAGAGGAAAGGAAAACATCTTCTGCGGTTCTGGGATGCCCTTTGGGATGTACTTTTATCGGAAACAATGGGGGTGGCAAGTCTTTTGGTATCTCCGGAGTAGCCTTAGGTAACCCTTCGGCCAGAAGAGGATACATACCACTCACAAGGGCATTTCTTTGTCTGTCTACTTGTTCTGATTTTACTCTAGTACCTTCTTCAATTAATACATTTTCTCGGACTTTATTTGAATTCTCCTTACTTTTCTCTTCCTGTCTGAGCGCTTTTTCTGTACGTCTATATGATTCTTTACGCCATAATTCAATGGCATCTTTCTGTGACTGTCTAGCTTTCTTTTTCCATAATTCTTCCTCTACTTTCATGATGCAATCTGCATCCCAGGTCCCAGCTGCGGGCCACCTCTGACTTTCGGGTAATTCCTTGGTGTAGTCTACCCATAAATCAAGAAATAATATGGCGTCTAGGCCATGTTTATGATACATGAAGTACCCTGGAGTGTCCCTAGGAGGAATGGGAACAGCTTCTTCGAGTACCCCTTTTCTAGTTTTGATCTGTCTTAATTTCGAAAAGAGCGGCATATTGAGAACTGATCTGATACCTAATTTTGAACACGTTTAATACAGCAAAACACAATAAGGAACAGTCATTCATACCACAATATGCAGAACGTATTTAAAACATTTAACATTTAATATTTAATGAACAACAATGATGGCCATTTAGGGAACTAGTCACTAAGCATAATACTCGGCACTAACTAGGTAATTCTGAATTATATACTAGACATACTTGATATACTGCTAAACAGTACAGATACACTGCTGAAACAGTGCAGACCGGATTTGTGTACCCAAACCCGTCTTGACCGGCACAACCTATGTGCACGTCAGAACGCCTCCCCGACAATGGTACTCACCGGGTAGCTCGGAACGGAAGGCCTCGGAACTGAACTGAACTGGACTTGAACCGGACTGGACTCGACTCGAAACTTCGGAACTTCGGAAACTGGTGGGCCTCTGTATACCTCGGATCTTGCTCTCTCAGCTAGGCTCTGGTCGGGATACTTCGCACTTCTCACCGCCTCGTCTGGGTGTTGATCGCAGCCTCAGTTACCCCCGCTCGGCAGGAGGGAGATACAGGAAATCCTGTGGGTACGCGTTGTTGTCCGTCCAGCTGTGACAGGAGACCGGGCCTGCAACGCACCTCCGGCGCGTGAGATGAGAAAGTGTCCCTGTTCGGGCGCCATATATGTGGTAAATAATTTAATTACCGGTACTTAATTTGATGCAGAAAATCTATAATAATAGCTCAGTAAAATAAGAGGCAGAATCCGTGGTATTAGAGGTTCGGAATGGGCTTTATTCCAAAATCAATTCGAATTTGATGGACTCCATATTCCATCACCACGAAGGTTCAGGAAGTGAAGGACATACTTTATTGACAAGTAATCATTTTTATACAATATGCATTACAGTGAAACAGATGCAGGAGGCGTGACAAAAGATAAAACATACATGCGTAATTAAAGTGGGTGTAACTAGGCGTAACTTAAAGAACGTCATCAGGTATGATGTCACAATAGGGTGGTTCCATGAAAGAATTTCGCAATGTCAGCAGAAATATTTGGCAGAGATGCGCGCGCAGCAGCATGACGTGTGATTGACGTGCAACTAGGGGGTGAAGGGGACTTGACATTTAGCTCTACATGTAGACAGAAGTCTGGGGGTCAAATCAACCTAATCCCAAATCATATCTAACATCCTATGTTTAAAGAACTACGTTATCCAAAAGGAAAGGTCTCTCGAATAAAATCTATTCTATACTGACTGTGAGTGCGTGTACAAGCGTCTAAGTGTCTACACTAGATGCAAGGGCAGAAATCTTCCATAGTAACAGGGCTATGAATTACTTGCATAAAGACAGAGAAGCCGGGCCTTTTGCTCGGTAGCTGGAAGAATGTTTATTTAAACTACTAGACAGGAATGCATTGGGTAGGGAGCGGAGCAGATAATCTCGAAGGTGAAATACAGTTTTTGGCAGGCAGACAGGTTGAGTCAGGCACCGTTAGCCGCGCAGGGAGTAGGACAAAGTTCATGGATACAGATGTGAGCTCAGACTGGAGCTTTCAGAGGCAGAAGGCAGGAAAAGGCTTAATGGCAGAATCAGGGCCTACTCGCCTGGACTGTAAAATGGGATAAATGAACCATATAAAGCCGGTGGCCTTTCATACTTAGGAATAGAATATCCGGCCCATTCATGGCGGATCTGAAAGAGGACATGTTGACGGTGGACGCACATGTGTTTGCGTCTTCATAACTGGAACTGGAGGGAACATACATGTACTTGTGATTTATACATGAAACCGTTGGGGTCCAAGATAGGGGACATAACTGATCATAAAAATCCATATTTCCACACTTATTCCGTCAGGGAGGGGTCTATTAATGGAAAGCCAATTTATGACCTTGTTTTAAAGAGCTTCCACAGGTTCCCGAGAAGATTGTTTTAATTCGGGAATACCTGCTAGAATGATTGTATACGGGCTTGCCTCTGGGGGTAAATTAGCTATCCTGTGTTTATTAACTTTACCATTACCCGGATCCCCCTTTCCAGACATAGCTAGCTTCTTCTGAGGGCTTGTGTTTACTGTGCGATCTGCAGCCGGTGGATTAAGCTGTTGTACGGAATGTTGACCCGTCTCCTTAACTGTGGGGGCTGTTTTGCCTATCTCGCCGCTGTGTCTCAGCCCTGTTCCCAATAGTTGACTATCTTTTTTAGAGGCAACTGATAAGAGTGCGATTTCCTTTTCAATATTCAGTAAGCAAGTTTCCATCTTTGCTAATCGCACTTCCAGAGGATGAAGCATTATCCTCAACAAAGTGTGAATGTCAGAGAGAGTGATGTCCTCCTCCCCAGAATTTACATTTGTAATGGGGGATATCTGCCTCGGTGTATAAGAGGATATTTGCTTATTCTTCAATGGCGAAGTTTGCCTCTTACTTTGTATACCATTTTTTTTGCCCTCGATCAAGGTGGAATTCTTAGCGATTTTCGATTTTCTCCCTCGGCAATTTTGTACCCTCTGTTTCCTTTTTGGTATTGCTCCCTCCCTCTCTCCTTGCCTTGGCAGAGTAGACTGGTAAGCCCTAATAATAGTTCCCTCTATATTAGACGGGGTCATATTTAGTGCAATTTTAGGTGTGAGAGGCTTAGGTAGAGGTAAAGGTGTTATACTGAGATCTACGGGGGCCGAAATATCACAATCAGTGTTGGGAACAGCATAACCACTCGAATCAACTATATCAGGCATGACATCTGTACCCCTAGCCCCAACATCTAATAATGTACATTCCAGTCTTGGTTCAGGGGTCGTAGCATGTGCAAGCGGGCCCAAAGACGATCTCCTCACCCACTCTATTTCTTGAGAGATACGTCTTTCCAGAATGGAAATTTCATCAATGAGGAGAGAACCAGCCTTAGCGAAATAATTGTCCAAAGTACCTTGTGACTTCCCAGCAGCCAGCATGGTCTTGCTCCTTGTCTCTCTTGTGGCTATATTCCGAGGATGACAATGAGATGTATACAGAGTGCAGGGCAAGAATCAGGAGTATTGGCCCTGTCCCGATCTCGTCCGTTCTCGAACGGCCTCAAACGGCCCACTCTTTGCCCAGTCTTCGCCCCACGCTTCGTCCCGCGCGCGTCCCGCTAGCGCGTTTCCAACTGTGGTTTAAATAGAGGGGTGGATCAGGCGGAAGTAGGCGGGAAGAGGCCCCAGCTGCACCTGTGGTGATGGCGCTGTGCAGGCTGGTCCTCGCAGTCCCACCTGCGGTGTTCAGCAAGCTGGTAAGACTTCCCTGGGTCCGGTATGCTCCTGACAGTCCGTGCTCAAGGGTCGTGAGCTCCTGCAGCGTCCAGCGATAATTAATTCTGCGAGCGGTGTGCCACCCAGCACATGGATAACAAACATGATAGTAATTACTGGTTTACCTGTTTTACTGCAAAGGAATTTGTCATTTTCAACAGGGCCTGAAGACGAAAGGTCCCTTGCTGTCTTCACTAGATAGGTCTTTTTTAACTTGTGGGACGAACAGTGAGTAAGAAAATCAGGACCTTTTATACAAGTGTACTGTGTTCTTACACTGAAAAGTATAGCAAAATGTTTACCTCATCCCACCACATGCACATGGTGTGCAGACCCTCACGTTGTCCCCTCCCTCCCATGCTACCAACTTATTGTCCCCACACTCATGCTCAGCTTCTAGCACCTAGCCAAACAGGAACCTTCCCATATTGGCTTCTCTCACTCCTTTGACAGATGTTGTTCCCTCCCCCCACCCCATTCTCTCTCTGTCAGCTGAGGGCTGAAGCTCTACGCCCTTCTCCCTTCATATCCCTCCTTGAGCAACATAGGCCCTGATACAATGTCATACTTCTTCTTCGTCCCTGACTTGGTACACTTATTACCAGTATCAAAATGTTGCCCTCTGAGCTGGTTCCTCCCTCTGCTCGCTCTTCTGTTTCTTCCCTCACCTTCGTTATGCAGCTCATCAACTGCCTGAGACCTTTTGCCGAACACCAGGCCTTTGCATCCATGACCTGGGAAACTGTCCATCACCATGCAACTCCGCCAATGCACTCAATACACTTCTTGTTATCAACCACATGGTCTGAATAACCCTACATCACTCCCTTCAGTGTCACTGTCCTTGCTTGGGCCCACTGCAAACCTTCTTGGAACGGGAAGTGACCCATCTACTGCAACTCTTTCTCCTTCTGTTTAGGCTGCCTCTCTTTGACACTGCTCCATTGTCCTTTGCACCGTGGTGTGCGCCCCAGTTGCACTGCCTCTCCAGTTAGAGATCCCCAAATAGCCTCTGGCACGATCTGGGGCCTATTTTACTTTGACACCAATTGTGTTTCTCGCTGCGTGGTCACTCTCTACCTACCTCTTCCTCCTCTTGCATGCTGCCACTAAGGACTTTACCACCACCACCACCACCACCTCCTCCTCCTCCTCCTCCTTTATGTCCATCCATGGGAGTTTCACTTTGAGCCTGTTTGTAGTCACTGGGGCTTCCTCCTGCCTTCTCTGTACTTTTTTTGGCAACTCACTTCACTGTCCCTGTGCTGGGGAACGGCTATGATCCCCTCCTTCAAGGGCCTGGCCTCTCTTCTTAGTTGGAGCTTCACTGACTACTGGATCGACATGGCCTTTCAGTGTATGGAGCCTCTCTATTAATTCCTATTTTATTTTTCTGGTCTGGGGGGCACACAATGGAAGCGGGGGCCTTTTCTTCTCCTGCTCTTGGGGGCGGTGACTTGCAGGCTAGTACACGATGTGTACCCTGGGTTGAAGTGACCTCTTGGGCCTCCTGCCATGCCTCCACATCTTGGGGACCCACAGCCTTCCAGTAGCTCTTCCTCTGCTGCCTGCATTACCTTTTTGGTAGCCCACGCCTGCTTCGCTGTTAGAGCCTCAGCCATAGCTGAACCTCTCATTGGCATATGAATGGTTTATGAAAATCCTTCCGAACAAGTTCCTCCTTCGCAGAGACGCAGTAGCTATCAGACCCTCAACATCACCCGCCCGCGTCACCACCGGTCACTGCCTGAAGCTCCATGACCTGGGCCCACCTTGTTTACGACAACTATGTTTTTTCTTTTATATAAGATAGAATTGTGTGGGGCCCACTAGTCTTGTGCTGTCTTCATGGGATAATCCATCAGCTACACCCTCTCAGTTAATTTTAACAATATTCTGATGCTTCAGTGTGGTAAGACTATATTTATAAAACTGCAAAGTAGATCTGCTTTAATGGCTTGGTTGATAACCTGTTTGTTATGAAGCTGTCAGGCAGCCTGTTTTTGAAAAGCTTTCTATGATAGAATAAAGGCTGACCAGAAATCAGTTGAGTTACACAGTTTTTATGTCAATACACTGTATCGGGATTGAGTTGCATTTATGTTGGGTCCCCACCTCTTATGACTGCAAACTATTTCCCCAATTTAGAGTAGTTTTACAAGCCGGCATGTTTAGTTTTCATAAAAATAAAGGCCCAGGAAACAAATGCCCCATGTTGGCCTTGTGAAACTGTGTGATTGCAAAATGTGATTCCCACAGTCTTCCTCTGTAAATGATATATTGCATCAAGAAAGAAATATGAAAAACTGGGCTACTTGCTTGTGGCCATCTTTGAAGAGCTGCTTTTTGCATCTGTTGCTTTCAATACCCTTGCACATTTGGGGGCAGATTCATCAATATTTCATACAACCCAACATTGCAAGACAACCTGCTGTGCCTCATGAAAGGGAGAGGGCAGGATGTGCCATATTTTCTAATCTGCTGCCTAGCGACAACACAGGCACCTTTGCACCATGGTGGGTAAGGACACCTCTTTTTCTTCCTATATGTGCTATAGAATGCAATAAATCTCAGATGCACCAAAGTCCATGCCTGCATGCTTGGGATTACCCACACTCCACCCATGGAACACCTTCCCAGGGTACAGTAACGCAAGGCAGCTACGTGAGCCGCTTTGCATGACTCAAGATTTGCCACTCGATGCAGGGCCACTCAAGATGACCTTGCGTTGTTTGGTGAATCTGACTTAAGTACTGTGTTGCCCTTGCGACACCATACATGCGGCAAGAGCACCTCAATATAATGATAAATCTGGTCCTGATTCACAGTAAATACTCTTTTTCAAGGACTATTGTTATCGGGAATAAAATATGAGATTGAAAGCTATTGCCAATTTTACCGATGATTTTAAGTGGAAACTGTTTTAAAAATATATCTTAAGAAAATAATAGTGCTGTTTTTCCAGCAGTTGGTGGGAGCACAGCGGTCATATTGTATTGTTGGCAGGCAGGAAGTTTCAGTTCTAGTGTGTCAGTTCTGTATAATCTGAATAATTAATTTATATCGGGTCAAGAATTGCACACCATCTGTTTGGCAAAATGTAGGTCATCCTTTGCAGCAATGTTGGCTTGTAAATTTAGGCTTTGATTAGCCTCCCTAATTTATACACATTTAGAAAGAACAAGCATTCTATTCCAGGGCTGCTGCTGTGGGGCGGGGTGGAAAGCCTAAAGGATGTTCCTCCACGACAGAAACATTTTCACAGTTGATGCATTTAGTAGAGCAAATTGCTGATAGAAGCTCTTCGGGGAACCTTCACATTTCTATTTGAAACTTGGACTGGCAGTACATGCCAAATGTAATCCTCTTTCAGTTTCAGGAAGCACCTTATTTCTCCCTGGTGTAGATTTGGAATAGTGCTGAGACGAAAAAAACTATTGCCCTCTTGCGAAAAGGCTGTGTGTGGCTTTATTTACCTGCCAACAAACAAAGTGAATCTTAGAATATTCATTGTGTAGGTACACCAGAACATATCGCTAGGTTTTCTTCTGATTGGAATATTTTTTAGTACACCTTAAAACTGAAACAAAAACATACTGTATGAAGCAGCCCTGCCAAGTACCACGCATCAGGCGTTACACTAACGCATTTCGGCCTGGTGGTCCGCATCACCGCACTGAAATGCAAAGTCATGCATAACCGGCATATCTCCAGCCTCAGCTGTCAAGCCGATAGCGCCAGGCTGATTGAGTTGCAGTGGCAGCGTGCCATGGCGTGCGTGCTGCTCCTGGCAGGCTTGGGGGCTGGCTGAGCAGCTAGCTGCTACTGGCTACAATGTAATAAGAAGGGTTCCCACAGCGCCGATTCTGACTACTAGTGACGTCAGAGGCAGTGTCCAATGGTTAATACCGAGACATCAGCCGATGCAGTGAGTCACAGTGACAGTGACTTTGAAAGGCTTGGGACATCTGCCACCTCTGGCGGTGTGAGCGGGTTTGTGAGGCTGTGACAATGGCAGCACAGTAACATTTAACAATGTCAGCCCCGTGGACGCTGAAGCCAGAGCACACACTGTGCAGCTGCTTCTCCATCTGAATGCATGTGCGGCGCGTTTGCTGAGGGAGGCGCAGCCAGGACTCTGAGGAGGAAGCGTCTGGTGGGCGGCCAGAAAAACGAATTGCCACCGGTGTGTCCCGCAATTTAAGTTGGTGAGTGTCTTAGATAGTGCGCATCTATGCTAATCGCTCACTGACTCCTCAAAAATGTTCTTTATAGGTGCTTTGCATGTAGTGAATCAGCTACCAGACCTGTATTAGCTTAGACGTCACACTCATGATTCTGGTCACTCTCACTGTAGTTTTCATGAGAGCTGTGTGACATAAACAGCGCCCTGGCTCGCTCTCAGGCTGCCACCCGGGCTAATTGTGTCTTGGCCTGAGGTTTGCCCCCAGTCAATGCCCAGTGCTGACGTGGTGGCTGCCTACGAGTGGTGTGTGTCATGTGTTGACCTAGGCAACTCATCTGTGCCGCTGGCTGCGGGGCTAGGGCCGGCGCGCCAGCCAACAGGGGCCCACCACTTGGCTTCGGGGTAATTTTGATTATGGCTGAGACAGTAGTATTTGAAATAACACTACAGCACCCTGGCTCCCTGGCTATGAGTGACTGTGTGTGACTCAGCCAGCCTGAGGCTTGCTAATGCCCGGTACCTGCTGTCTCAGGGCGCCGGCGGCTCTCAAGTTTGTGATTCAGCTGACTGTGTTGACTCTTAATTTTAATTAGCCGGCTGAGAAGAGTGTCGTTGAGGCCTCCCATCCTCAACTTGGGCTGGGTTCCCCATGGACAGAGAGGCACCTGGAGTCCACACTGATGCTCTGCAGCTGATTGAGATTGACTGCCGGCAGCAGGGAGGCTCCAGGGGGCCCAGTGGGCAAAAGCTGGCTAAGGCAGGACTCTGTTGTTCTTCAGCTGGCCCGCCCAACAACAATAGGCAACTGAGAAGAGATCCGTGGTGTTGTTGTTGGAGCCTCCCATCCTGTTTGGGCGGGGTCCCACGTGGGACAGAGCGGCCCTAGAGTCCACACTGATGCTCTGAACAACATCACCGCTGCCTCGCGAGAACTAAGAAAGTGCCTGAGAGACTGTCGGTGAGCTCAGCCAGGATTAAAAAGATGTCCTAAAGTAAACACTTCTGTGCTGCTATATGTAATGTTAATTAAATTGCTACAGCCATGACAGGTGCAACTAGCGGGCAGCACTCCGGACACCGGGGCGGCCGGCCATTCAGCATGAGCTACTATTAATGATTTGTCTACAGCTTATGGATGTAATTTCTGATATTTATATGTTTCCCTCGTCTTCATTGTTTGATTTTGCTTGTGAGAAAGTGTCACTCATAGTCATTGAAATGTCACTCATAATTACACTGAAATTATGAAAATGCCACACATACCAATATGAAACCTTAGCAGCTGTAATGAAGCATTGTTCCATATACTATGAGGCTATTGCAAAGCATCACGGATTTCTGTGTCTAAAGGGTGAGTATTTAATTGTGTAATTTGAAAAACAAAAAAGTGCAGCGGTCCAAGATTTTTTAAGAAGCCTGTTTTAATCCTTATAATATGTGGTAACACCCAATGCAGCAACAGAGTTGTCATGGGCCCTAAAGCAACCTACAAACTAGGCCTAGGAGACAGTTTAATTACACCGGAGTAATTGGAGTAATGTCAGTAATTGCGCATTACTTTTGTGATGCAAAATTACCAAAATTACGCAATTACTCCAGCCAGTAAGGTAGCTAGCCCTTAGAGCGCCCAGTGCGGTCCCTGCATTTGCCTCGCGCGGCAGCCGCACTAAAGAGTGGGGGGTGTGTGAGATTGCGCCCCGAAACAGCAGGTAGGAGCTGCCAGGAGTCGCCTCCCCCAAAACTCGTGCCGCTGAGCGGACCTCCCCCCCCCCCCCTTGCTACGCCACTGACTCCAGCTTCAGAAGAGTGTTAGACCTGACAGCCTTAGGGTGGTCGTCCATCTTTGCAGAAACTTTGGAGCTGAGCGATTAGGATCGTGTCACTTCATTTCGGGACGCCGTTTACTTCGAGACATTACACGGAAACCTTAACATGGGGCTTATCAAGGCTCGTACCAGTGCGCAGGACTTCCCCAGGACAGACGACAGGAGGACACATTTAACATCCGGTATTTCATTTACTACATAGTTCTCCATCACAACAGGACAATGCAAACGTCCTTTGTCATTCATGGACCTCATGGTGACCACCAATGAAGTTCCACATCTTTCATATTCAGAAGGTCTTTTCCGGATTTCAACATTGCTTCAGCCACTGCTTTATCTTGACTACTTAACCGGATCGCCTTTTAGGATTAGCGGCCTTAATACCGCTGTCGTAGCCTTGAAAAAGTCACTGGCGCGACGAAACACGTGTCGGCTGTACCTTCCGGGTTGGCTTTTTTTTTGTACCAACTGAAAATACAAACATAAGTGAAAAACATTTGTACTAAATGACTGTAGTAAAAGTAGAAAATAACTGTTTATAGATTGTTGACAGGAGTGCGAGGGCATTTGTCTCTCAGGAAGATGCTAGTGTTCAGGTTCCCGCTCTTTTCCGTTCCTGTGTTTTGTTGTTTTAACGCATCTGACAGGTTAGACCTTTCTTTCTGGTAAAGAGGAAGGAGGTTTCCAGACAGCATATTTAAGGCGTTTACCAAAATTACAAAAAAATTCAAATGTAAAACTTATAAAGCACAGCTGATATTGTTTTTATTCTGTATCCACATGTCCTGATGACACAAGAACGACTTATAGTAGCTTCAGCCCTTTTGGGAAAAAATCTTTTTTCCTTAAATTGAGAAGTATTTTCCGGTCACGATAGAACGAACAGTGGGAGATGATCTTTTCAGCACTTTACATCATTCTGCCTAAAATGACTAGTGTTGGTGGAGAGTGTGGTGGGACGTGGTTCAGCCCACGTGCACTGTAAAACAGACTGATGTATGGAGACTATGTTATGCATGAGTAATCGACCTTTCCAATATCCATAATATGACGGACGTGATCTGCAAATACAAATGGCCAGTGTTAACACACTTGCTTGTTCTTTAATTAAAACCTCTTCAGATATTGTCTGGAGAGAGACCCT
Source organism: Triturus cristatus (assembly GCF_964204655.1). NCBI lineage: Eukaryota > Metazoa > Chordata > Amphibia > Caudata > Salamandridae > Triturus > Triturus cristatus. Next base: position 800,340,458 of record NC_140592.1, read on the forward strand.
GTTCTACCCTGAGTACTATTGAAAGACGGATTGTCTCCAAGTACAATACGGGCCTTATTCACGAATGAAATGCTTGCGCCTTGTGTGTAATCACTCATGAAGTATTTTTGTGGCACAAAGCATGAAAGGATTGCTACATATTTAACCACATACCAATACAGGCAAATTAATCCATTTGCATATAACGCTTTTCCATGATGAGAAAAGATTTGACAAATGTTACTGCATGTTATGCAATGGTATTTTACATACACTCCCACCACCAACGCAAAATACAATACCTCAGAAACTTAGTTAACTAAGGAGTCCAAGTAAAAAGCTTTGTGGACAACGTACTTTTTGTACTGGTCCTCTCTGAAAACAAATCATATGTATGTTCATGGAAGAAACACTCCACTCGATATATCTACCCGGTCTTGTGGCATAGGAACAGGATCCACCATATTGTTTACTTCCGGTTTGACATTTCAGTTGAAGTGCCTACGGAACATCATTGACTCCCTGGGACAGATACGAGAGTGGGTGGAGTCATGCCCAGTTAGAAAGTGGGCCTTTGTCAATCGTAAATCAGTGTCTTGCTGATGTATTAGGGTGGTTATTACAAAGAAACAGCAGTAAAATAATGTTCGATCCGTAAGAGATTGAGATAAAAGCAATATCTTCATTTTTCACCCTACCACACTTATGTAACGCCCTAACATTACACAGCCCACCTCACAAAAACCCTGACGCCACATAGCCCGACACACTCTCAACCACCATGACATCATTCATCCTCACAAGCACCATGACATCAAACTGCCCATCACAGTCACCAACAACCCAAAATCATGCGCTCCACCTTAGCCTATTTTTGACATCATGAAGATGACCTCCTGTATAAAAACCTTGACAATACATAGCCACCACACTTGCAAACACAGGGACATCATGTGTCGCATCACACTCAGAAGCACCTTTAACTTACATCACACAGCCAACCTCACAAGAAGCTCATCATACTTACAATCCTCATTTCCTTAGGAATAGGTGTGGCGCAGCCGCCGGGTGCCTGACCCCGGACCACGGGGTTCACGGTTTGATCCCCGGTGCCGGCGGCAGGTTAGCCCAGCACCATGTGACTCTGAGCAATAGCTCGCTTAATCTTCCCGACAGCCCCCTGCGACGGGACACCTCTCCAGAGGTAGCTGTGCGCTTTAAAAATGCTGGTATTTCATATTGGGACATCATATATAAACTACATCACTCCCAAGCCTTCTGACCAGTGGCATAACAAAACTTGAGGGCCCCCCTGCAAGATATGCTTAAGGGGCCCCCCGCACTAACATCAGTAGGGGCTGAGTGGCCTCCCACCACTATGGGGGAGCCTGGGGCCCTCTCACACTATGGGGGCCTCCATTACGCCCCTGACCTAACACAGCTCACCCCAATCACAAACAGCAACATCACACAACACACTACACTCATAAACACCCTGATGTCATATGGTGCACCTCCATCCATGTCCTCCCTTCTGTCATCCACACATAAATCACACAACTGCCTCACTCATCCCCTCACTCATCCCTCTCCTTCACTCATCCCTTTCCTTCACTCATCCCTTTCCTTCACTCATCCCTCTCCTTCACTCATCCCTCTCCTTCACTCATCCCTTTCCTTCACTCATCCCTCTCCTTCACTCATCCCTCTGCTTCACTCATCTCCTCATCATTCAGCTCAGCTATTGGCTTGACATCCCTCAGAATACTGACTCTCACTGGCTCATTCTTCATAACCACTGACATCAATGCTGGTTTACCTTCAGCATGAGCTACTAGCACCACATTTGCTTCCCCTGGCTTCAAGGCTCAAGGAAACAGTGTCTGGAGCAGAAGGTAACGAGGGTTCTACGGACCGAGTTTTCTTTCTGCAGTTTCCAGTCTTCACCTTTCTCCTAGCCCTTCAAGCACTACATAGGAGGCTGTTGAAAGGGTACTAGAGTGTCAAGGGGTCAACCTGTGTGATGTTATCTGATGTCAAAGGTTGTGACTTTTCCCTTCGTCTGTACCTAGCTTTATGTAGACTGTATGTCCAAGAGGATGAGCTTCATATCGCTCAGTCCTCCAAACCCTCACGTCTCATGCTGCTCGCATCTTTGAGACTCTCCAGCCATCGCAACTCAGAAAGCTGACCAGACAGTCCAAATTTGCTTTCTATCCCATTCGCTGCTCCCCTTCCATGATATCACAACAAAGGACACACCAAGGTAAATCACAGCTCAATTGCTTTTTTCTGTAGGAAGTATGGTGGGGTGTTTTAGGCCTGGCAACAGACAGCTTTAACAGTTTGGAAGAGCTCATGTCATCAATTCTTCAAAAAGATACAATAAGCAGTACAGACAGAGAGTGTGCTTTGGGTCAGCCCCTTCAGCCATTGGTTTTCATGCGTTTTTCATGGCTTGCCGTTGTTTTTAAGGGCTGACTTTCAAAGCTTTGTCATTTCCTGACTTGTTACATTGTTGCACTCTGTTCCTACTAGGTTTTGGTGACCCGTTTAAGTAGTCTTCTTTAGATTAGAGCCAGTGCGTGCACTAAGATAAACTTACTTTCCTGACACAGCAGCATTTTAATTGCTGTTTTTATAGTATTTAGGCCGAGCCTGGGCAGCGTATGCGCTGCTGTGCGAGGCATGCTGTATTGAGTTAGAGATTTGAAGCTCCACCCACTCTCCGCCCATATTTTTCATTGGCTTGTGTTGTTATCCTTTGTAAATGCTGGGTACGGATTCCTTAATCGCCTTGTTAGTCCCTCCTTAGTACCGACTTGTCTTCATTAGAAACCTCCCATGAGGACTGGCCTTTTTACTTCTGTTGATGCACGGTATGTTTTATTTCGTCTGTAAGTACTATTTTCTTTAATGAGTTTCTCCTACTGCAGGCACAACGTGCTTTCCTTACATTCAGCTCGCCATGCGCACTTTCACTTTCCAAGCAGCCGGAACAATGGAGGCTGCTTCTTTGCAATGCCATAGGTCTCACATTTAGGAGAGTTTGAGATATTGGCACTGTAAATGCTAATAGCTTAAACTCTTGCAAATGCAAGACCTATCGCATTGCAAATATTTTTTGTCAAAGTCCCATGCCGCTCTTTCGCATGCATGAAGGCCACGCCCCTTTCTTTTGAAGAGCTGTGTCTAAGGAAAGGTGCATAGCCGCTATTAAAGTGAAACCACGGCATGGGGGCTTTTACAAAAAAAAAAGGTGCTTTTTTGAAGGAAGGGGGGGTAAAAGCCCTCATTCCGCAAGTTTCACTTTAATAGTGCCACACACCTTTTGTTAGACACAGCTTTTTTAAAGAAAGGGGCATGGCCTTAATGCACATGAAAGTTCGTTGTGGGGTTTTGACAAAAAAATAATATTTGCAATGCAATAGGTCTCACAATGCCAATAGCTCAAACTCTCGTAATTGCGAGACCAATGGCATTGCAAATGCTTGTTTTGTTTAGAAAGTGCTTGCTTTTTGGAGGTCTTAGCCTTTTATAAATATGCAGTGCTATTCTGTAATCACCCTTGAATGTTCATTTGTATTAGATGTCTTGACTACATGTTGTTGGTTTTACAGCTTTTTTATTAAATAGGTATGACGTCAGTCCATATAGACTTTTTAAACATGCAACAACAACAAAATTGGCCTTTTGATAATAGTATCCACTGTGGAGTAGTTTGCAGGTTATACCTTCTACGTTTCCCTCTTGCAACTCAAACTTCATTTTCTCTCTGTTTTTAATAACACTGTTTGGGAGAGGACAGCTTAACTCTGCTAATACATTCTGTTCAAGAAAAGGGGCCTGACTTCCAGTGCTCATATTATTGCAACCCAATATATTGCTTCTATATGGGATTTTCTTTCCATCACGCTTCGGGGCAGCACACACAAACACTTGACCTAATAAAAAAAAAGAACGATTGGCGGTTACAATAGTTTTTTAATAATTCTTCAGTGCCAAATCTCTGAAATCTTTTGATCAGGCATCTTGACGAATCCGAACTAACAGCTTGGATCTAGCTTTACTGCGTGAACACCTTTTTAGATGTCTTTTTATGGTACATTTTGTACCCTGTGGTTCGATGATTTAAAAGCCACTTTACTTTGTAAACACCTTTTTAAAATGTTTTTTATAGTATGCTTTTTTACTCTGTTTTGATGACTAAAAAGTCACTTTGGTGGTATTAAGATCTACTTTAATAATGTCACCCATTAATTCACCAATAAACCATTTTCCTCTTATTCACATCACTCTGAAACCCTAACATATCTGAACACCGATTCAGACTTCTGCCAGTACATTATAATATGTCCATCGTCAGCTAATTTTGCAGCTCTGGGAATTGTTTTACCTTTTTCTGTTATTATCTAGTTCCCACAACAGTGATATTCAGCAGAATATCCACCAATATCTTTTTGATTCTTAAAGTGGATTTTAATGTACAACTTATTCAGCAGATTTACTACTGCCGCTTATCTGTGGAAATGAGGGTGCACCTGTCAAAGTCAGCAATACAGCATTTCCTCCAACTTGCATGTCTTTAATGAAGAAGTTATTACCTCCTAAATGAATTACCACATTTGCCCTTTTGTGGATTTCTGTGCACTACTCTAAATGGGCCTTTACCCAGGAAAAGAGGAGCGGGTGGAAATACGTTAAGGACTCCACACTACTCTGGATGCCCTCCGTTCCATCATTTTGCCCTTCTAATGGATCACAGACGGGCACCAACCATATTCAAATGAGCCTTGAACCTACCCCGATGGAAAGTATGGCCGAGCTTCTACACCACTTTCAACCAGAACAGGAACGCAAATTACACTTCCCTCCTACATCCGCATTTTGCAACACTCCACCATAATCACCCCCCCCCCCCACAAACACCACATTAATCAGCACTGCACACTCTAGAAACAATAATACCTTATCGTTCTCCAGAGCATTATCTGCTGCCATTTGCCGAGCTGTAAAAATAACTAGTAACATTTCCCATCTGGAAGAATCTCATTTTCACAGTCTCAGAAGGTTTGAAGACTGAAGTAGTCCTGCTGGGATTTAAGGATATGACCCGTGGGTTACAGATAGGTCTCAGCAGCAGATGGTTGACTCATTGAGCTGTTTCAATGACTTATTCATAGAAGTTTAGCAGCACACACACATAAATTCTGACCATGTCACAACTGAGGGAAACAGTCTTTACAAAGACGGCTAAACCTTGCATGCCTTTACCACACAGACTTTACCACGTAAGGCTCTTTACCACGCATGCCTTTGCTATGCAGGATTTTACAACGAATATGCCTTTACCACACATGCCTTTACAGTGAATTTTGTTGCAAAGGCATTAATTGTAAAGACATGCCTGCGCTCAAAGTTTTACATGTAAACGGAAGTATTTTGCCGGTAAGTATTAAGTGTTTCCTAATATATATATATTATATATATATATATATATATATATATATATATATATATATATATATATTACCTACTGGCGATCGCCAGTAGGTAGTTATAGTTAGGACCCCTTTTCCATAGGAAATCCGCAACATTCTATTTTGAATAACTTTGGCGCCGGTCGACGAATCCTCGCGAATTTCTCAAAATAGGTGGGGCGCTACGCTCCGCTCCTACCCTGAAAGTCTCGGGGGGATTCGTCAAGCGGGGGCTGAGATAAAAGGGGGGTCCCAAAACGTGTTTTCCCATGCATTTTTCCATAGGACCTTTAGACAGGGCTACAGCCCGAACGGCTGAACAGAATTACTAGAAATTTGGCAGAGAGGTAGTCCTCAGGTCAAGGAAGTGCCTTTTGTAGGTTTGGTGTAAATCTGTTCAGTAGATTCTGAGAAAATAGCCTTTAAATCAATATATATATCTGAGCCAGCTTACGGTACGCTTACCGTAAGCTTACCGTACGCGTACGGTGGCGTGCGCGAGCGCAATTCTGATTGGCTCTTAGATCTTAGTAAACATTCGAAACAGCTGAAACCAGGAAGCGGAGGCCGCCATTTTCTCTCTCGCACTGAGAGCTAGGTAGTTAAATAAAACCAATAAACATATAAAGGGGCTGTTTAGACAGCTCCCACACACATAGCCATGTTGAGGGAGTCCCCAAAGACCCCCCAAGGCCAAAAATGCAATTTTTATTTTTTCGCTAATTTCGCCGATTACGCTTACTGTACGCGTACGGTAAAAAATGTAAAAAAAAAAACACTATCCACATTCTCCCCACCCCCTGTGCTTTTGGTGGCCGCAGGCCTCCAAATGTGCAGGGCTTATTAGAGGTGTGAAAAACCACAATATTTTAAACAAAAATAATAAAAGAAAAAATTAACAACACTCTCTCCACCCCGTGTGCAAATGGTGCCCGAAGGGCACCATTTGTGCATGGCTTATAAAAATTACGAAAAATTAAAATATTACCTTTCAAAACGAAGTGCATCATATGTCCTCCATGTGCGCACGGTGCGCGAAGCGCATCGTGCGTACATGGCCCATCTAGCGTAACGTGGGCACGCGGTGCGCTACGCGCACCGCGTGCCCACCGTGCGGGCACGGCACTAACTGCGTAAAGTGGGCGCGCGGTGCGCGAAGCGCACCGCGTGCTTACTGTGCGCGCACGGTGCGCGAAGCGCACCGTGCGCGCACGGAACGAACTGCGTTAAGTGGGCGCGCACGCCACGAATGGCGTAAAGTAACTTAGCATTTAAAAAAACGTACAAATTCACTGAAAAAACCATAGGTTTCACACACGTTATAGTTAGGAATTAGCATTTAAAAAACCTTGCAAATTCACTGAAAAAACCATAGGTTTCACACATGTTATAGTTAGCGGAAATTTTACTGATAAAAAAACAGTGAAATTCCCCCGTTATAGTTAGTGTAGGCAACTATAACTCACGCGACCGCAATCTTCTGCTGATGACATATGTGTCTTTATGGAAAAAAAATATTTGAAATATATGTATAGCTAAAAATGTATGGAAGAAGACATGGGCAAATAAGTGTCTAAATACAGTATTAGCATCAGCAGAGGATTGCGGTCGCGTGAGTTATAGTTGCCTACACTAACTATAACGGGGGAATATATATATATATATATACATATTATCTACTGGCGGTCGCCAGTAGATAGTTATAGTTAGGACCGTGTTTCCATAGGAAATCTGAAAATTCTATTTTGAATAACTTTGGCGCCGGTTGACGAATCCTCGCGAAATTTTCAAAACTAATGGGGCACTCCGCTCAGCTCCTACCCTGAAAGTCTCGGGGGGGATTCGTCAAGCGGGGGCCGAGAAAAAAGGGGGGTCCCAAAATGCGTTTTCCCCATGCATTTTCCCATAGGACCTTTAGTCGAAGGTACAGCCCGAACGGCTGAATAGAATTACTTGAAATTTGGCAGAGAGGTAGTCCTCAGGTCAGGGATGTGGCTTTTGCATATATGGAGTCAATCTGTTCAGTAGTTCCTGAGAAAATTGCAGTTAAAAGCACATACATATCTATAGCCGCGCACCGTGCGCGCACCGTGTGCGCACAGTGCTAGCACCGTGCGAGCACCCTAACGTGCGCGAGCATAATTCTGATTGGTGGTTACATGTTAGTCAACGTTCGAATCGGTCGAAATCATGAAGTGTCGGCCGCCATTTTGTTTGTTTTCAGTGCGAGAGTGAAAAAGGAAGGTGGCGAACGTGAAAAGGGGGCAGGGTAGAGAGTTCCTGACCCCCTAGCCTTTGTCAGGGGGTCCCTGAAGGACCCCGAAGGCAGAACATTTTTTTTTATTTATTTTTTTTTAAATCGCGGGGGTGCGCGCTCCGTGCGCGCACGGTGAAAAAACAAAAACATTTTTAATACGTAGCTTATTGTCAAATAAATATATAAAAAAAATAATAATACATACATAACTTAGCATTTAAAAAAACGTACAAATTCACTGAAAAAACCATAGGTTTCACACACGTTATAGTTAGGAATTAACATTTAAAAAAACCTTGCAAATTCACTTAAAAAACCATAGGTTTCACACATGTTATAGTTAGGTGGATATTTCACTCGTAAAAAACCAATGAAATTCCCCCGTTATAGTTAGTTCAGATAACTATAACTCGCGCGACCGCCACTCTATCACAAGGATGATGTCATCAGTGATGTCATGAGTGATGCCACTGACCATGTCATGAGTGATGTAATATGTGACGTCATGAGCAGGATTGCGGGCGCGCGAGTTATAGTTATCTGAACTAACTATAACGGGGGAATTTCATTGGTTTTTTCATGGGCAATGTATTTCATATATTTACAATCTTATTGCAGTAGCATTTTTTGATTTTATGACCTCACATATTACATCACTCATGATATGTTCAGTGACATCACTGATAACATCATTCACAGACCCACTCACACACCCGTTCACACCCCTAAACAACCTCTCATACACCCACTCCCCCACCCACACAACCATTCACATACCAATACAAATAATCACACCAAATGTTATCCTATGGGAGAGGTAGGTTTTGCAGCAGGGAAAAAAGAATTTAAGAGTTTTTCACTACCATAACATGTAAGACTTAAAAGCACATGTCCCACTTTTTAAATACTATGCACCCTGCCCTATTAGCTGTTTAAGGCCTGATGTAGGGGTGACATATATGTTGTAAAAAGGAAGGGTTAGACCTGGCGAAAGGTTTATTTTGTCTTGTCAAAATGGCAATTTAAAACTACACCTAGGCTGAAATGGGAGGCCTCAGACATGTTTAAAGGCTACTTGAGTGGGCCCACTAGTACCATTTCATTTACAGTCCTTGGGTACATGCAGTGCCACTTTACTAGGAATTCACAAGTAAATTAAATGTGACAATTTGGTGTATGTCAATGTTACCATATTTTAAAGAGTGTGCACAAGCTCTTTAGCTCTGGTTAGCAGTGGTTAAGTGCACAGAGTCCTAAAAAGCCAACAAAAATGGGTTCAGAAAATAGGAGGGGTGAAGGCAACACTTTTGGTGGTGACCCTCCAGAGATTTCAAAGTCCTACAGTGAAATAGCCCACACACACTTGTTTTTGAAAAGTGTTCTTACCAAAATCCAGGTTGTGGTTTATAGAAATATTAACTTTTTGTTCAGATGTGGCCATAGCCCCAGTGAATGAAAAGTAAAAATCCCCTCGGTAAAAAAGGCTAATTAGTCTTTCTGTTGGTGCAGAAGTGTGAAATTCCAGTGAGGCACAGGGAAGGGCATTATCCTTAGGCTGGGGTGAAATGTAAATAATGGCAACGTAATTCATTTAATATGGTGAATTTCGTGTAACTCTTATTACACAAATTTCCCAAATTACGCCATTATGCCACTTCACGTAATTCAGGCATTCATGGTAAAAATTTACAGAAAAATTGACATACAGTAAAACGTTTCCTGTAAACACATGCAGTGGTGGCTGCTTCCAATGCGACCTGGTTGGGCGGCATCGCAGGGGAAATACAAAAATACAAATACGAACACAAACACAAAGAAAAACATTTACAAAAATTACCTCTTACTTGAAGCTGCACCGCCCTCTAGCTCCTCTCTTGACTGGTACACACTGCGCAGGCTCCCAGATGCCAATACCAATGCTGCTATCATGCTGGGATTGGTCTAAGCAGCCTGGTTTGCCACTCAGACAGGGTGTGTTCTCCACCCGGCTTTGCAACACAGCTCGGGTTGGAGAAATGCTAACTACACATGTCGGTTTGGCCGTCCTAAGATGACCGGCCAAACAAACATGCTCACTTAGCGCTGCTAATCACTCTGCCCCAATGGAACACCGACCCTTCCTCGCCCTGTGACTCGACTACCCAGCAGAGGCAACAGTGAAAAATAAAATGCTAATATTTTATTTTCGTTTTATTTTTCACTGTTGCCTTTGCAAGGTAGCAGCAGTGGGGTGACGCTCCTCCACCATAGTGGAGGAGCCACCTCTGAACACATGGAAACAACAAAACATGAGTGACTGTTGTACCCGGTGTATTTGATTGAATGCTTCATCACAAGAATAGAGGAGAGGATGACAAGAATAGAGGAGAGGACATTTTAGTTCTAAAATATAGTGTGAAATGACTGATTTGTATTTCAAGCAATTGCACCTAATTTTGCTATTTAGCATAATTACGCAAAAGCACATTACAGAAATTTCGCACACCCTAACTTCCAGTTGCCCAATGTTATTGATACCTGTATTGAGCTGACGTATTAAAGTCAAGGCTTTTTCAGAAAAGAGCTGGGTTAGCAGAGGACCTAAGCACCAATACAAGTCAGAAAATGAATTATAAGCTTAATAATGTGAAAAGATATTTAACACTCATCTATAAGCCTGGAAAAGGGGCCTTTTTGTACTGCAAAACGCATGTTTGCTGTTGCAGACAAGATCCATTTTGAAATTGTCATTGTTATTTTAGAAAGGCCTTTTGTTTAGTTCTTTTGTACCAAAGGTAATAAAAGTGATATTTGTTTTCTACTGAAACATATTAAAATAACTTTGTAACCACTAGAATGGTAAACTATTAAATGCTATAGATTGTATTCATTACTGTACTGCACTCTCTACCAAAAACAGAGTATCGTGGACATCTATAGTGCTTCATGTTCCCTCAATAGGCCAGATGTGGTGTTTCTGTCCTGGTGGGTTCTGACTCTGTGCAGGGCCATTGATACACACTATTTAACAGGTAGCTTTCATTTTCTAAAATACCCTAAAGCGGACTAAGGTGCACTTTAAAGGTGGTAGAGTAGCTCTTCACAATCATACTGTCTTAACCCATTCAACAGCATCCTAGCTTTGTAAGTAAGTAATATTTATTTGTGCATGATTAATTAAAATCTTTACAAATCGGATAAAAACATTGTGAAGGAAGATAAAAATGAAAATCAGTTAATATGAAGATATTTAAAAGTTCTATCTGTCCCGTGAATTTACCGGGGTAAGTCAGATTGTAGTTTATCATTATTTAAAAAAACAACAGTCCTCAGGCTCTCATATATCTGACCCCAGCAAGTTCAAAAATGTTTACGACCTGACGGTTTAATTTTGTTTTGCTGGGGTTGAAACAAAGTTTGACTGCCTGTCTGCATGTCCGGACACCGTGAGTCTTAAAGGAGTTTAGCAGGAGTTTGCATCTCAGATCTTTCAGTTTGGGGCAGATGCACACCGCATGGACAATGTCTTCCTTTCCGGCTTTACACAGGCGGCATTGTGGTTGGAGATTTTTCCTTATCGAAGGTGGTAAATGAGGGAATACCGGAATTACGCCCAAGCGCAGTTTTAAAAAATGTTCTTTCTTTTTTAGGTTCATGCCAACATTAAGGTATGCCTGTGGTTGCATTGTTCCATAGTCATTAAGGATTATCCAGCCGTGTGCTTTTTTTGTCAGGGCTTCCTTGTCTTCGACTATGGAGATAAGTCTTGCTACTTTTTTGGCTGTTTTTTTAAACGTCACGTGGTCTGTCGGGGTACCCCACAAGTCAGACAGACCCAGCACTTCAAGAGAATCAATTAAGTACTTCCTCGCTGGTGATTTTTGGTACCGAAGAGTCTCTTCCCAAATGTTGAAGTTTAGGGAGTCTTTATCGGCATTGCATATCTTGTGCCAAGCAACGACGTATGCACACCGTCTTTCCAGAATTTGTTTTGTGATGCCAAATTCTAGTCGTATTTGTGCGGGCGAAACATGTTTTGGCAAGTTAAAGATGAGCCTGTAGGAGTTCGATATAACTGTGTCCAAAAGGGTAGCATCTTTCCCTTGAAGGGGTTCGCTCTCATAGGTAAGTGTTGGTTGCAATTTTGCACGAAGTACTTGAAGAAGCGGGTAGAAGGTCAGGTCTGGGAGTTTTGTCTTTAGAGATTTTAAAGCAAGGGAGATTGCCATTCCCTTGCCTCGCAGAGAATCCAGCTGGGGTTTGAAGGAGATCTTCGAGTCCAGTATTACTCCCAAGTATTTGTTACATTTTCCATTCGTTCTCCGTTTATGTGCCAGCTGTTTCCCCTTTTCTTTTTGTAGTTAACTGCCATTGTTTTAGATTTGCCGAAGTTTATTGCAGGGCATTCAAAAATGCCAAGGCACATAAAGGGACCCAGTTAGGTCCACTGAACAAAGTACCTTAAATCCTGATTTGCAGAACATTGCGAGGATCCGTACTGAAGAGGCGTTGCTCAGTAACAGCAATGTGTCTGTTCTGAGATGCACAAGATTGCGATTCGAGGTCCTGCTTCAGTGTCGAGGATCCTGTCAATGATGGCTTGAAATGCGAAGAACGGCACTGAAGATGCGGCACGGAGTCAGGGTGATGCGTCGGCTTGTGAGGAACTGGGAGGCTGCGATTTGGAGTCCCTCATCATTGTTGAGGCAGCCATCAACGAGGGATGTAAGGGCCTGTATCGGGGCATCGTCATGCAGAAGCGTTTCCATCTCTGCGGGCTGCAGAGATGATGCTGGTCTTTGCGACGGGTACAATATGTTTGTTGTAACGCTTTTCGCCCTAAGTGGGATGGCTATGCCCAGACGTGGGTCCCGTGCTCACTACGCCACTGGAGTCAAGCTATCCTGGCTGATGACGGCTGATAGCCAGAAACCGGTCCTAGGATGCTTGATTCCGGTCCAGGGAAGACATGGCTTGGCAGTTCGGGCTGGACTGTTCCCATGAGGCACAGGGTCAAGACTGATTTGCATATGGCCATGTCTGAACTGGGGTGGCGTAGTGGGCAAAAGAACGATGGATTTAACCCAGATCTCTTGACTGGGGGAGAATGTCTGCATTGTCAGCATTCCGTCCATCATTTGTTTGTTGTAACGCTTTTCGCCCTAAGTGGGATGGGTATGCCCAGACGTGGGTCCCGTGCTCACTACGCCACTGGAGTCAAGCTATCCTGGCTGATGACGGCTGATAGCCAGAAACCGGTCCTAGGATGCTTGATTCCGGTCCAGGGAAGACATGGCTTGGCAGTTCGGGCTGGACTGTTCCCATGAGGCACAGGGTCAAGACTGATTTGCATATGGCCATGTCTGAACTGGGGTGGCGTAGTGGGCAAAAGAACGATGGATTTAACCCAGATCTCTTGACTGGGGGAGAATGTCTGCATTGTCAGCATTCCGTCCATCATTTGTTTGTTGTAACGCTTTTCGCCCTAAGTGGGATGGGTATGACCAGACGTGGGTCCCGTGCTCACTACGCCACTGGAGTCAAGCTATCCTGGCTGATGACGGCTGATAGCCAGAAACCGGTCCTAGGATGCTTGATTCCGGTCCAGGGAAGACATGGCTTGGCAGTTCGGGCTGGACTGTTCCCATGAGGCACAGGGTCAAGACTGATTTGCATATGGCCATGTCTGAACTGGGGTGGCGTAGTGGGCAAAAGAACGATGGATTTAACCCAGATCTCTTGACTGGGGGAGAATGTCTGCATTGTCAGCATTCCGTCCATCATTTGTTTGTTGTAACGCTTTTCGCCCTAAGTGGGATGGGTATGCCCAGACGTGGGTCCCGTGCTCACTACGCCACTGGAGTCAAGCTATCCTGGCTGATGACGGCTGATAGCCAGAAACCGGTCCTAGGATGCTTGATTCCGGTCCAGGGAAGACATGGCTTGGCAGTTCGGGCTGGACTGTTCCCATGAGGCACAGGGTCAAGACTGATTTGCATATGGCCATGTCTGAACTGGGGTGGCGTAGTGGGCAAAAGAACGATGGATTTAACCCAGATCTCTTGACTGGGGGAGAATGTCTGCATTGTCAGCATTCCGTCCATCATTTGTTTGTTGTAACGCTTTTCGCCCTAAGTGGGATGGGTATGCCCAGACGTGGGTCCCGTGCTCACTACGCCACTGGAGTCAAGCTATCCTGGCTGATGACGGCTGATAGCCAGAAACCGGTCCTAGGATGCTTGATTCCGGTCCAGGGAAGACATGGCTTGGCAGTTCGGGCTGGACTGTTCCCATGAGGCACAGGGTCAAGACTGATTTGCATATGGCCATGTCTGAACTGGGGTGGCGTAGTGGGCAAAAGAACGATGGATTTAACCCAGATCTCTTGACTGGGGGAGAATGTCTGCATTGTCAGCATTCCGTCCATCATTTGTTTGTTGTAACGCTTTTCGCCCTAAGTGGGATGGGTATGCCCAGACGTGGGTCCCGTGCTCACTACGCCACTGGAGTCAAGCTATCCTGGCTGATGACGGCTGATAGCCAGAAACCGGTCCTAGGATGCTTGATTCCGGTCCAGGGAAGACATGGCTTGGCAGTTCGGGCTGGACTGTTCCCATGAGGCACAGGGTCAAGACTGATTTGCATATGGCCATGTCTGAACTGGGGTGGCGTAGTGGGCAAAAGAACGATGGATTTAACCCAGATCTCTTGACTGGGGGAGAATGTCTGCATTGTCAGCATTCCGTCCATCATTTGTTTGTTGTAACGCTTTTCGCCCTAAGTGGGATGGGTATGCCCAGACGTGGGTCCCGTGCTCACTACGCCACTGGAGTCAAGCTATCCTGGCTGATGACGGCTGATAGCCAGAAACCGGTCCTAGGATGCTTGATTCCGGTCCAGGGAAGACATGGCTTGGCAGTTCGGGCTGGACTGTTCCCATGAGGCACAGGGTCAAGACTGATTTGCATATGGCCATGTCTGAACTGGGGTGGCGTAGTGGGCAAAAGAACGATGGATTTAACCCAGATCTCTTGACTGGGGGAGAATGTCTGCATTGTCAGCATTCCGTCCATCATTTGTTTGTTGTAACGGGTACAATATGTGCAGCACTGATAATGCGTTGGTTCTGCTTAAGGTTGTGCCACACAGAAGAGGCGATGCAGCAGTTCCACTGGATCCACAGAGGTTGGTAGAGCACCTTAGGCCCACTTCGAAGGGTCCAGTTCTGGGATGGCACCACTTGGCACAATAGATACATAGATGGGAGAGTTCAGGTGCTGGGGTGGAGGTTGTTGGAGCTTGCTGTCCCTGAGGCTCAAGTCCGGAGGCTGCAAACTAGCTCTTGGAGTCAATCTGGGTTCAACAGAAGATGGTCCAGTCCTTTTCATTGTTAGAAATTGGGTTTCTGGTTGGCAGATGTATGCACCCTGTCCAAGCGAGAACCACAGTCCTAGTCAGGGTAAGTCACAAACACACCCTAAATTAACCTGTGCTCACCCCCTGGTTGCTTGACACAGAGCAGTAAGGCTTAACTGAATTTACAATGTTTAAAATGTGTAAGCAACACTTCAAACAGTAAAACTGTGAAAACATTGCATAAACAGATACCACACCTGGTTAGGAAATTAGAGCTTAACCTAATGAGCAAAACCAGACCAGAAAGATAAAAATCCAATACGTAGAACCAGAGTTATGAATTTTTGAAGAATAAACTGAAATGTAGTACTTAAAAGTATAAAACGTTTAGGCCGACTCTGATGCAGCGTGGGTCAGATACAGGAATCAGGCTTGACCCACTGAAAAAGTACATTGGTTGCGTGGACATCAAAGACGAGTTGCAGGGTGCAGGTGAGACGATGCGTTGTCGTCGGCCCACAAAGGAAAGTGATGCATCGTTTTGAGCCATGCAATGGTGATGATGCATTGAAATGTGAGTTGATGCACCGCTCAGTCAGCAATTCATAGGAGTTGATCCTAGCAATGGTCGTGATGCATCCACAGTTGAGGAGATGCGCCGGTTCCGAGTCTTTTCATCTACAGCAATGTGTGGATTCTGCTGGAGCAGTTCTTCAAACCCACTTCCAAGTGACCAAGACTGTGTTGGCACCACTTGGCAGGGCAGACTCAATGATGTTGTAGCAGGTGAGTTGGAAGTCTTTTATGTCCCTTAAACTTAAATCAGGAAGCAAGCCCTGGAATCACTCTGGTTCTGGGTTCAAGTGATGTGGGTCAGTCCTTCTCACCCATGCAAGGAGGGCAGTAGGTAGCAGGTCAGCGCAGTAGGAAAACAATTCTTTCAGAGCAGCAATCCAGTAGAGTGGCAGTCCTTTAGCAGCACAGCAGTCCTTCTTTCTGGCAGAGTATCTACAGGTCCTGAAGTGTGCTGAAGTGGTAGTGTCTGATGTCCAGTTCTTATACCTAGTGGAGACTTTTAAATGGGGGGAGACTTCAAACAAGGTCTTTGAAGGGCACAGAGGCCCTCCCTTCCTGCCCTGGTTCCAGATTCAGTACAGGGGGTTATGCAGCCCTCTGTGTGGGGACAGGACACAGCCTATTCAGGTGTAAGTGTGAGGCTGTATCCAGCATCCCCACCGTCCTGCTCATGAAGACCCATCAGGACACAGATGGCTTATCAAGTTACACCTAAGCTCCCTTTGTGTGTGACTGTCTTGAGGTAATACACAACGCCCAGCTGTCACCTAACCCAGACATGTTGCAGGTACCAAATGGCTAAAGTAAGAAAATGCCAACTTTCTAAAAGTGGCATTTTCAAACTTGCAATTTAAAATCCAACTTCACCATAGGTTATGATTAATTGTAATTCCAGAAACACAAACCTTGGGGGTCCAATCTCTTCCCGTGTGGAAATTACACTTGTAAAATGTAATAAGGTATTCCCAATGTTATCCTATGAACGAGATAGGCCTTGCAGTAGTAAAAAAATGACCTAGGAGTTTTTCACTACTCGGACATGTAAAAATTAAAAGTGCATGTCCTACATTTTATATACACTGCACCCTGCCCATGGGCTGTCCACGACTTACCTTAGGGGTTACTTATATGTATCAAAAAGGAAGGTTTGGGCCTGGCAAGAGGGTTAACTTGCCACGTTGACATGGCAGTTTACAACTGCACACAAAGGCACTGCAATGGCAGGTCTGACAAATGTTTAAAAGGCTACTTAAGTGGGTGGCACAATCAGTGCTGCAGGCCCACTAGTAACATAATTTGCTGGCCCTGGGCACATGTAGTGCAACTTACTAGGGACTTAAAAGTAAATTAAATATGCCAGTTGTGGATACGCAATGCTACCATGTTCTGAGTCGAGACCACATGCACCTTAGCACTGGTAAGCAGTGGAGAAGTGCTCGGAATCCTAAAGCCAAAAAAAAAGAATTCAGCAAAACGGGGAGAACGAAGGCAAAATGTTTTGGAGTGACCCTGCAGGAAAGACTATTTCCAACACTCACGCAGGCAAAAGGTCAGCAGGTCAGCACAGCAGGGCAGCTGTCCTTCGGAGCAGCAGTCCAACAAAGTGGCCGCCCTTTCAGCAGCTCAGCAGTCCTCCTTTTGGCAGAGTAGCCACGGGTCCAGAAATGTACTGAAGAATTGGCATCTGAGGTCCAATGTTTGTACCCAGTTGTGCCTTTGAAGTGGGGGTGAACCTTCTAGAGACATCTCTTTGAAGTGCACAGTTACCCTGCCATCCTTGTTCTGGCTTCAGATTAACTACAGGGGGTATGCAGCTCTTTGTATGGAGGCAGGATACAGCCTATTAAAGTGTATGTGGGGCTTTGCCCAGCTCCTCACTCATTCTGCGAGTGATGGCCCATCCAGACATCCCTACGCTCTCTATTGTGTGTGGCTGCCAAGAAGAATTACACAAATCCCGACTGTCAACTACACCCAGTCGTGTGACCCAGAGACAAGATACAGGCACTTGAAGGCGAATGGCAGGAAAATGGCAACTTTCTAAAAGTGGTATTTCCAAACTTTTTATTAAAAATCTGACTACCATGAAAGAGGATTTGTCATTACAATTCCATAGACACCAAATGTTAACTGAGTACCTGGCCCCATTTGGAAAATACAGCTAATTAAATGTAATAAGGTAACTCCAATATTATCCTATGGGAGAGGTAGGCCTTGCAGTAGTGAAAAATGAATGTAAGAGTTTTTCACTACCCGGACATATAAAACTTAAAATTGCACGCCCTACTTTTTAAATACGATGTACATTTTCTGTGGTTTGTTTCAGGCCTACCTAAGGAGTGATTTATATGTACTAAAAAGGAAGGTTTGGGCCTCGCAAAAGGTTTATTTTGCCAGGTCGGACTGGCAGTTTAAATCTGCACACACATGCTACATTGGCATGCCTGAGACTTGTTCACAGGACTACTCTAGTGGATGGCAAAATAAGTGCTGCATGCACACTTGTATTATTTAATTTACAGACCCTCGGCACATCTACTACTACTTTACTAGAGTTTCACAAGTAAATTAAATACGCCAATTGGGGAAAAGCCAATTAAGGAATGAGCTTATGAACTTTAGCAGTGGTAAAGTACTAGGGCCAGCAAAAATGCGATCATCAGAAATGGAGGAGGAAAGCAAAACGTTTGAGGGATGACCACCCTAAGGCTGATGGGTCTAACAAAATGCTTCTGCAAACATAGCAGGAACACTTTGATTAGAAATGTAATGCTGAGTTAGAGGCCATTGCATGCACATTGAGTTCGTATTATTTTTATTCCTCAAAAACAATACCCAAAGTGTGGGTCTGTTACTGAGAAAAAAACAAAGGGGCCAGAGACAGCAGTGATTTCACAGCAGACAATTGGAATTTCTCCCACCTTTAAATAGGTGGTGGACCTGCATGTTTGGCAGAGTGGAGCTTCACCGGTATATAGAGGAGCTCCTGCTTACCTAATTGTAATTGCCAAACAGATTGTGATAGTTTTCCACACAATTCCTCTCTCTATTCTTTACTTCAAATTCCTACATTTAGTCTCTTGGTAGATGTATTCTCCTATCTGCCATGGTTATGACATCTTTTCAGTTATAATGTCTTTCCCTTATGCAAAGAGCAGGGGTAATTCCACTCAGGGGTTCTGCCTTCCAAAATTCAATCATCCAGGGCCACAATCATTGTCTTGGAATTGTCCATCCCAGAAAATGAGCGCAGAAGGCAGCAGTCTGAAGAAAGTCTCAGTCCTCCAACATGTTCCCTGTACCCATCTACATAACGTTCTTCTCCCTCAGAAACCTTGATAGCGCTTGCCTTGAAAGGAACGCCAAAGGCAGAAGTTAGTAGAACAGGTTTGGCTGCCTTCCGCATTTGAAGCTTTATATAGGCCCTAAAGAGGACTACCCTCCCTAGTAGCCCTGCATTTCCTCTCCTATTGGCTCAGTCATCACTGTTGAGAGGCTAGATTTTAGCTCTTGGACCTGTGCTGCAGCTCCAAAGACAGCATATACTGCTGTGGTTGATGGTCCCCAGAGGATTGTCCTCTTGGGTGAGAATGAATTGTAGCTTACCGATTAGATAAGAAGTGGGCATTGAGACTGATTGTATATGAGATCTCTTAGGAGCCTGAAGCCACCTATTATCTGTCACAACCCCACCCCCCTTGTTTATATTTCTAAAAGCCCCAAAAAACGTAAATAAAGCGTTTACATATCTAAATAATGATCTGGGGGAGGCTAGTCATTTGCCTCTCTGTAACATCAGTGCCCCAAAAGTTCAAAGTTATATGCACTGACCTTTAGGAAAAATTTAACTTTTGCAAAGAATTATGACTTAAGAATGTGTGCTCTCACCCCTCTCCCTCTGTACCTCCCTTCTAAATTGTATTTATTTATTTATTTATTTGAGGTATTCTTCATAGTTCGAATCAGAACTAGAGAGTATGAGAGTGCTTTATAAAGTTTTTAATGAAAACACCCAGGATAAGCATGGCCCTATGCAAAAAGTCTCAAGAAGGTTTTGGGTTAGGCAGAATAAAATGCAAAACATAAGGTCCAAGCTATCTTTTGACTCAATGAATATACTACATGGGTATAAAAAAAGTATCTCTGAACCATTGATGGTGACAAGTGATGTGGCAGTTCCCTATAGAGTGCCAGGAAACAAGCAAGTGAGTACAGTAGAACATGTAAACATAACAAAGTCAGTTTTGCTTAAAAGATGGCATGAAGAATTCAGTGCTAGATTTCAAGTACGGGTGTGCAAATGTTTTTTGTGTAAATTCCTTTTGTGTAATTAAACAAACTTTCAGAAAAATTAAGTGAAATTCCAAACTGCCACTTAGCACTATATTTTAGTTCGAAATATGTCCTTGCATCCTAAAAGCACACAAGGACAGGGTTTGTGTTAAAAACAGAGGTGCCTTAAACAACAGCCATTCACGTTCTGTGTGTTTTTAATCGTTCCTTTGCTCCCACCAGGGCCGTACTGGCCATCACGGCATTGGGCATTTGCCATAGAGGCTGGAATAGTGGGGCCGGTTTTGGAGCGGTGAGGGACGGTTTTGGAGCGGTGAGGGCTGGTTTTACCACAATACTGCGATATCTGCCCCAGTAACAAAAGCACCCGTCCTGGGGGCTGGTTTTGTTACGCAGCAGCGCTTCACGCCTGCACCCTCCAGACACCCAGGGGTGGTGGCCGGTCCGACAAAATTGCCAGGGCTGCTTTGGATTCCCAGTCTGGCACCCACAATAGAATTTTCACCTGACTAGACTTGAAATGACATGAAATGGCTTAGTGGCTTAATTAAAAATAAATTGCATAACAAGAATAACACAAAATGCCAGAAATTATGCAGGATTTCACCGTTGTAATGAATATTTTACCACGACTTAATTTGGACAATATTCTGAGATTTGATGAGGTGTTTAAAAAAACTCTGCCCTCCTAATATTTGTGAAAATTCATCTACAATGGATGTGGACAAGGAGGGGTAAAGTGTCTCTTTAATTCACCCGATGGCATATTTGTGGGACAAGAGAAGTTGGACCTCCAAGGATTAAAACAGCTTCACCTGAGTGCAGTTGTGGGTTTCTATGAGAAGCATGCGGATAACTAGGAACAGAAAGGAGTGGAGATAAAAGAGATGGAAGGGATTTAAGATTTCTTATTCCGAGCTCAGTAAAGATTGTTAACGCAGGGAGAATAGGAATGGAAACAAGCATTGGCATAGCCAATAGGTCTTGCTTTTGGGACCTTATAAGTGTTTAGCCATGCAACAGTTGCATAACTAAATACTTATAAGGTCCCAAAAGCGAGACCTATTGGCTATGCAAAGCGGGCGTGCGGCCGCGAAAGTGAAAGTAATCGCGGTAAAGCGCGGCGCGCGCACCCGTGCACATGCACTGTTGCTCTAGGCTGGCCTGGTAGCACTTTTTGGAGCCCTCTCAAAAAGTCTCGCCAGAACAGCGCATGCGCTGGGTCAGGCGAGACCTAAAAAGGTCCCTTTAAGTGCAGTCAATTTCTGCAGTAAAAGCAGCAGGAGGCGACTCAAGGTATGTCTTACATAGGCTCACTACGGCTCAATGTTCAATATTATGGAGGTCAACAAGTCGCATCGTGCAGATTTCATTTCTTTCTTGCACAGTAAAACACAGAACAGTACCATATTTAAATTCCACCTTTTCTTAGAAATATGCATGTCCCTGAACAATGATCTGCTTTCCTAATTATTCTATCCCTTCGAGACTTTTTGTAGCTCAAATCTAGGATCTGAGTAATTACCCATAGCTTGAGAGATGCAGTTGGGTTTTCTTGGGATGCCTGGAGCAGAGTATCAGTCTTATGCGCGTCAGTCAATCATATTCATACACGATCTGTTGTGTAAGAAGGACCGAGCTCTATCATTTCCATTTTATTCCTGGAAAATCACGTTTCCTCATTAGCATTTCAGTTTTCTTTCTGGGTATTATTAGTCATTACAACCTGGGACAATCATTTGATATGGATGGATCAAAGAGTTTGGTTTGGTTGTTTTAATATCAGACGTACACAGCCGGGTGGCGGCTTTCAAGGTTGTTAGGGGAGTACCTCTTTGCTGAAGTGATTCTCTTACTACTTTCTTTTTACACTCCGAGGGGTGCGCCAAAAAGGGAAACTTTATTCTTCGCCTCAGATTCATTAAGGCGCTCATCTACAAGAAAATGGAGCAGCGCTGCGCCGCGAGCCAGTTAGCTACCCCATGCGGCGTCATTTTCAAAGCACAGGGTGTTGTCATATTAACAACAATACAACGCATTCCTGTGCTTTCTCCTGCGCTGGTGTACAATTGTCTGTCATGCGCCAGTGCAGGCACCCTTGTGTCATTTTACAAGGGTGCCTGTAAAATGAAGATGCGGAGCTGCGCTACGTCAGTTCCTGGAGCAATATATATGTAGTGTGCGCGCGCGCCGGGAAGAAGACATTCTGGGGAAGCTGGTGGCGGAGGACGCGGGGGTCGGGGGCGGGCTGAGTGTAGATAGTGAACTGGGACTTGGAGGCGGAAGGAGTAGAGGGTAAAAGGAACTAACAGTGAAGAAACTCACGAGGCAATGAGTTTTAGGTGAACCGGACGCTCATTGGAGATAAAAGACGGTAATACTGAAAAATACAACGGTGTATTACACTCGCGAAAACCGACAAGTGAATTAGAAAATACAATAGTGGTTCCGACACTTACCCGAATGGCGTTTCGAAAACGAATTAACTGTCTCTGGTCTAACGAGAGTGCCTGTGTTTGCGCGTGTGTACAGAAAGATTATTAAAAAATGCGTCAGACGCCGGGACACCACCGCCTTTCTCCGGGGCAAAGCAGAAATGCCTCAGAGAAAGGCAGCGGCGGTTTCGGGGGCGTGTTTTGCTGTTATCTCCTCTTGCCATTGGCTGGAGGAGATAATTAGACTTTCTGCAAAAAACACGCCCCCCGATCCGAAAAGGACGGGGCCTGATCGGAGTGACGGGACCTCTTCTCCAATGGCTGGCCAGCATTGAAGAGGCCAGCCAATGGAGAACAGGGGAGAAGAGGAGCGGGTTCAAGCCCCTCTTCTCCAAGTCATTAAATCTCGGATCGAGACTGCGCAAGCGCAGCCATCGAGCCGAGACCTAAAAACGAGGAGAAATAAAAGTTTTTCTCCTTGTTACGCCATTCCTATGCCACCCCTGTGGAGGTTTAGGATTCTCACACATTCCCAGTTTTACAAAATGTCATAAACCTGTTTTTGTTTATCCTTTTTGTAAACCTGGTAATGACTGTAGTTCCATGGAAGTTGCTTGGGAACACCCACAGCAACACCCATGAAACACCCCTTTCACGCAGAATAATGCATGAGAGGGCCCCATATTTATAAGGCCATGAAAAGTCACGCAGGGTGACTTTGCAAGGCGTTGTAAATATGTGCAAGACCATTGCGCCGCCCTTGCGTCAAACATAGTGACGCAACGGTGGCGCTATGGGCTTGTAAATAAGCCCCTAAGTTGGGTGTGGTGTGGAGATGTAGGAGGGGAGTTTCAAATATATAACACCTCCTATAGCCAGGGCTCCCCCAAACCTATTGCTCATACTGGTATGGAGATACTGTTTGTTTTTGTAGATGTTATGTGAATAGCAAAAATATGTAACAAAGGAAACCATTACCAAAATGCTGTTGCCAAGAGAACCATGATTGCACATTCAGTTGTCAGGTGTGACAAGTTGAGGTATGCAGCAATAGATGGGGGATGGGCAAGGGGATTTCAGAAACCGCCCAAGAAAAAAGCAAGCAATCGTGATACACATATAACAAGCATTGGCATAGCCAATAGGTCTCGCCTTTGGGACCTTATACGTGTTTAGCAATGCAACAGTTGCATAACTAAATACTTATAAGGTCCCAAAAGCGAGACCTATTGGCTATGCCAAGCGGCCGCGAAAGTGATCGCGATTGCGATCACGATCAAACATCAAAGCGGCCGCGAAAGTGAAAGAAATCGCGGTAAAGCGCGACGCGCGCGCCCGCACACATGCACTGTGGCTCTAGGCTGGCCTGGTAGCACTTTTTGGAGCCCTCTTAATAAGTCTCGCCAGACCAGCGCATGCGCTGGGTCAGGCGAAACCTAAAAATAGTGGTTAGACTTTCTTAAAAAGGGGTAGTAGTAATGGTTTTCTTGATGATAGAGTTCAAGATATTAGCAAAGTTCCTGTTTTGGAGATTGACATTTAGAGTCTGGTTGGAAAGATCTCAATCTGTATTGGATCAGGCTAATATAATTGTCCACTATTGCCATAAAGGCAATTTACAACATACTAAAAATCACAAAAAATATTTCTTTATTTTTAATGCTATACATTGCTTAGAATATTTTTGTGTATATGTTATAGCTTAATCATCAAACTTTATTTTTGTTCCATGAAAACATATCTGTTATAATTATTTTTACACTTTTGGGTATATGTATTCCGCTTGTATGCCTGCTGGGTTTATATTTGTTATTAAGAGGGAATATAAACCATAGATTTGAATTTTGTTTTATTAATCATCAACCCTAATGTTTATTGAATTTGGATATCACTAAACCTAAAGGATTCAAAGGATTTCGAATATTAACACCTATATGACACTTTGCAATTAAGAAAACTAGAAATTAAAGGCTTGATGTACTGTTCTCATTTTCAAATCAGGGATGTACAATTTACACACCAACTGAGAATGCAATTTGCAATGTGACATAAATACTCATAGCTCACTTTGGAAATTGATCACACCTTGCAACCCTCTGTGATTGGCTGCAAATGAAAAGATGGAGGCTTGAAAGGGACCGCAGATTTCAGTCCCTTCATTTGCATTCCCAAATAAGAAATATTTTATAAATCAAACCATGTCCCTTAACTTGACAGGTGTTCCTCAAAAATGTTTCCTGTTTGAGACGACTTTCCAAGACCGCTAGCATATTTCCCAGATGGAAAGCTCTCCTATGGTGGGGTGACAGGTTCCCCTTTACAAATTAGTTACCACCTTAACTGTGGGTTGGTCAGCAACTGATCAGTGGTTTGTTACTGAAATTGTGGTCACATACCATAGATGCATCCCTTTCAGAAACAGAATCTCAAACCAGAGTAGATTTCACCTTTCATGCCCCATCCTATTTAGAAAAAGACTACAAAAGCTCTTTCACGAAACAGAAATCGTTTTTGAAATTGTAAAATAGCTACTGTAAATTGTAAAAAGCCCTTTTTTGGTCATAAACCTTGTGATTTTGTGACATGCAAGGTTCGCACCCTCAAAAGTGCTTCATACATCAGGCCCTACAACTGTTGACAGCAGGGGATGGTTCATCACACTGCTCACAAACAGGCAGAAAAACCTTGTGTTGGACTTGCTGAATTCATTTTTGTTGGCCATAGGATTCTGTGCACTTTACCACTGCAAACCAGTGCTAAGGTGCTAGCGCTCTCTCCTAAAATGTTAGATTGGCTTATACCTAATTGGAATATTTATTTTACTTGTAAGCAGCTAGTAAGATGGCACTAATGTGCCCAGTGCCTGTAAATTAAATGCTACTACTGGCCTGCAGCACTAGTTGTGCCACCCACTTAAGTAGCCCTTTAAATATGTCTCACACCTGCTATTGCAGCCTATGTGTGTAGTTTTTAAACTGACAATTCAACCTGGCCAAATAAACCTTTTGCCAGGCCCAAACCTTCATTTTTAATGCATATAAGTCACCACTATGGTAGGCTCTGGACAGCCCAGAGGGCAGGAGGTAATGTGTTTAAAATGTAGGACATGCACTTTTAAGTTTTACATGTAATTGTAGTAAAAAACCCTTAAATTAGTTTTTCACTACTTCAAGGCCTACCTCTTCCGTAGGATTACTTGGAGTTACCTTATTACATTTTATGTTTAAATATCTTTATTGGTCTTTTCTTATTTTATCTTTTCTTACATCACATAACAGTTCAGGAGTATCTGTGACATTATTCAGACATATATGAAACAACTCAATGAACACACTGTGCATATCAACAATGTATTACATAAATGGAATTACAATGCACAGTGATGCATACATGTTTCTCCAGAAGGCATTTACTTGTAAATCATTGTGTGCTACTCCCTGTTCGCACTGCTGCACTGCATTTCCCAATCCTCATTCAATGTCGCCTGTGCCATATGCTAACACATCTAGTTTTAACCAATACGTCGGTACCTGGCACACATGGCATTAGCGTACACAGAAGGTATCAGTGCATGGTCGTATGAATACTTCGGTAAGGGGGTTGTGCAAAGAAAAAGAGAAGAGGACAAAGGAAAGTGCCAATAAGACATATTTTATCTAATCTGCAAAAATCTAACAATATAATAATGAAATCAAGAAAATGCAAATATAGTAAACATAGCATGACTGGGTATGGAAATGCGCATCCTGTATCTTACAATATGGTGGATCACCAGGGTGGGGCTTAGACCTATGCGAGTGCTAAAAGTCACTGCCGTATGAGTGGCTGGGCAAGGGCTAGGGGAGTCTCCTATAGCGGACTTGGGCTATATTTGGGTGTCACAATGGTTCCCGCTGCTAACTACAGATACCACACGCCTTATAGCTCAGGATCTCTAGTGTACAGGTTACAGAGTAACATACTTGGCATCATCACTGTAGTAATGTAGTCCAGACAGGTTGAGGTATTTCAAGAAGATTTATTGTAAGATGTTAAGAAGCCTGGAATAAGCCCCACCAGGAGCAGCCAGCAGGCAGCTCAGCCCCATCACAACTGTGGTTTATCTTCAACCAGCACCCAACATTCCGTAGTAGATCATAGTGCAGAAGCATTCCACTAGAAGGGCATTGAGTGGGTAAAAGCAAACATAGAAATATGCAATAGATAGAATACAACAATCACCCTCTCCGTCTCCTTTGTTCTTGAAGGCTGTGAGTAGTGTGTCCCAGTATTGCGCTATGGGGTATTTGCAGAGCCCCGCTGTTTATTCTCTGGGCAATGTTGTACTTTACACCTGCGCCCATATCGTGAGTGATCTTTTCCAGCTGATTATCTCTGGGGGGGTCGGTGTGCTTCCACCTCATTGTAATTAAGCGCAGAGTGCAAGGGCTGTGACTACTACTTGCCAGTAAAGTTGGAGGGAAGTGCAGGACCGTAGAATGTGGAGCAGGTCCGCGTTGAGCTGCCAACAGCGTGGGCATGCAGAAGTGACGATGTTAAAATATCTATTTATGTTGTCGGGTGAAAGGTACGCTCTCTGTATTATGTACGTTTGTATTAGTTTAAATTTAGAGTTTCTCTGTACATATGTAGAACCAGCCAGGACAGCGTCCCATTCCTTGTCAGTCCAGGGCTGGCCTCTGTCCGCCTCCCAGCAGGTGTGGAGATTCTGCATAGGTTTCAGTGTGTGCGTGAGTAAAGCCGCCACAAACCAGTATACTATATGTGACTCTGCCCCATTACGTGTAAGTATTGTAATAGTAGATGTGTCAGCGGTTCAGTCGTCATATCTCCCCAGAAGGCCGAAGAGCCCTTGTGAGGGAAGTGTCCAATAGGAATTGTCCTGCCGACAAGTTGGTATCTTCCGCAAATGCCTCAAATGTTAAAAGTGCACCATCCCTGTACAAGTCGCCCAGGGTGTCTATACCCGCTGTATGCCAGTGTGTAATAGCTTCTTCGGAAGTGCCCGTCCTCCCCCTAGGCGTCCCCAATAGTGGTAGTATCGGAGCATATGAGATTATCGTGCGAGTGAGATGCAAACTCCTCCTGTAGCACTTATGCGCCAGCCCTAAATGCAATTGGGATGGCCGTGAGAGCTTGGCAGCAGGATGGAATAAATGATAGATTTGGTATTGGGTCCATGTCTTCCAAACTCCTGCCACCAAGCCACTTCGTCACCCACTGTAACTGGGCCGCTATATAGTATAGCTCCATGTTGGGAACAGCCAAACCTCCCTGACTGGTAGGGGCATATAATTTCCACAGTGCAACTCGGGCCTGCCTTTGTTCCATATTAAGTCTTGGAATATGCATTCTAGCTCTCGGAAGACCTTAGTCGGGACATATATCGGGATATTCGAGAAGTAGTATAATAATTTGGGAAGGACAATCAGCTTCAGCAGAGTAATGCGGCTCATATCATTCAGTGGGAGTGACTTCCAAAATTGTACTTGGGCCCTAACAGCCAAAATCGCTCTCGTCAAATTACCCTCCAGTAAATCTTCAGGCATCCGATATATGAAGACACCAAGATAGCGGAAGGTGGTGGGGTGCCATGGAAGAAGTGAGCCATTAAGGAGCACATCTGTTTCGACCGTGTCTACACTAAAGGGATAAACCCCTGACTTGGCCCAGTTAACCTGGAGACCCGACACCTCTTCAAAGGCTCTGAGCATGTCTGCTATGGACGTTGGAATGTCAGTAATGTCGCGTACATACAATAGCAAGTTGTCGGCATATAGAGAAACGGCATGCATCCCATCCCCTAGCTGGATTCCCCACGCCTCACTACCACCTCGAAGCAGCATCGCCAATGCATCCATGGCTAGAGAAAAGAGCAGCGGGGACAGGGGGCACCCCTGGCGCGTCCCTCGCCTCACTCTAATGGGGTCTGATACTAGCCTACCGGTTCGAACCTGAACAGTTGGTTGCTGGTATAGCAGTTGAGCCATGCTCAAGTAGCGATCACCTAGCTTGTATTTGTTCAGGACTGCCGCCAGATAGGGCCATTCCAGAGAATCAAAGGCCTTCTCCAGGTCCAATACCAGGCAGCCAGAGCGGGGCCAGCTATGTAACGCGTACTGCTGCACCCGGAAGAACCTACGGATGTTGAGTGACGTACTCCTGGCAGGATCAAAACCGTTCTGGTCAGGGTGTACCAGTGTTTTCACTAAGGGCAAAAGACGCTTAGCAAGTAGTGATGCAAATCTTGTAATCAGTGTTAAGAAGTGCCAGCGGGCGATAAGAACCCAGAGATTCAGGATTTTTGTCGGGCTTAAGGAGGGACACCAGCTGGGCTTTGTTTTGTGTGCCGGTAAGTGTGGAGTCATCTATCACGGTCTCATACACTTTCAGTAGCTACGGTACCAATATATGCGCATAACCCTTGTAAAATTCAGTCGGCAGTCTATCCGGTCCTGGCAACTTCCCGCTGCACAATGAGAATATGCTTTCCTGCACTTCCTCCAAAAGGAGAGGATCATTCAGTTCCTCTGTTTGGGTGCGCGTAGGGTGCGGCAGATCCAACCCCTCAAGATAGAGCTGTAGCTCTAGGGGTGTAGCCTGTGTACGATATTTGTACAAGTCCCGGTAATGTGCCACAAACTCACCATGTATGTCCCGCTGCGTGTACGCTATGCCCCCGTTCGCCATGCGTACAGATGCGGCAGGGGTCGATGACTCATCTTGGCTTATGAGCCACGTGAGCAATTTACCTGCTTTGTCCCCCATGTGGTGCGTCCGCGCCAAATGTACGGCATAATTAAGACACCGCAACTGTTCTAACCACCGTGCATGCTCCTCCCTGTGGCAGTCTAGTTGTCTTTGGGACACCTCAGTTGCTTCTTGCTCGCTAGACGCCAGCTTTCTTTCTAAAGTGGTGAGTTCATTCTCCAGCTGTACTCTCATACCCACCTGTGCACCCAAGCAGTGCCCCCTGACGACAACCTTGAGAGCATCCCACTCCAACAGGGGTGACGAAGCTGTGCCTGCATTCTCATCAAAGTGTTGAGCTACAGTGGTAGCTAATAAGTCCCGGAAGGGTGCATCAAGTAGGACATCCGGTTGGAGGTGCCACACAGGGATCGGAGGTACTACGTCCTCCCACTGCAACTCCATCACGTGTGGGTTATGATCTGAGTGTGTCCGCCCCATATAATATGACCCGGGAATACACAGTAGAAGATCATTCGACACCATAAAGCGGTCTAGGCATACATGAAGTCTGTGCGCCCCTGAATAATAGGAAAACACTCTATCCTGTGGGTGTCTGTGGCGCCAGGCGTCAGATAAATGCCATTGCGTAGCCCAATGATTTACCGCTTTTGTGGCAGTATGTGTGGCCGTGCCAGGCAGGGGAGGAAAGGAGCGGTCTAGCAAAACATCCAGTACACTATTATAGTCACCGCCTAATACCATGGGCACATCATGCCACTCAGCCAACTTATGGGAAATCAGTTCCAAAAAGGCTGTCTGTTTAGTGTTGGGCGCATACAGCGATGCAAGTATGATCGGCCTACCATCCAAAACACCCTTAACTATAACGTACCTGTCCTCTGTGTCTATGAGGCAGTCCACCACCTGGAAGGGAGTCCCTGGTCTTACCCACACCAAAACCCGGCACGCATACGCCGAATAACCTGTTGTATGTAATTGACCCCTCCAGCTCCTGTGTAAGCGTGTTACTTCTGGCTTATGCAAGTGTGTCTCTTGGAGGAGTGCTATTTGTTTTTGGTGACGTTTCAAATATGAGTAAATTAAATCTGGATGTGACGGACTATGGATGCCTTTCACATTCCAGGTCCCCATCCTGATAGGTGCCATAATGTTTGGATGCCGGTAACACATGTGGCCCTGCCAGGCCAAGGGATGGGGAGAGTCAGCATGATGTGTGCGAAGGTCATTCTAGAGTGTGCCTCCCTGTGCGGGCCAATGTCACGATTGTCATACCTCAGTACATAAGCGATGGCGTAATAAACAATAGAACAATTTGCAATAAAAAATACCATAAGGGCGAATATGCAACAGGCAACCGCCCAAACTCGAAATAACAATAGCATACAACTAACGTCTGGGGGAGTCTACTTTGCACGGCAACGTACGTCTGTGAATGGGGATTGTCTCTAGCAGCTACCCCGGTTTCTGGCCAGACGCGTGTAAGATAGGGGCGCTGCCTAAATGTAATACATGATGTTCCCATGTAGGAGGGAGTCATAAAGACAACCTGTGCTATTATACCTGGGCCTGCCCTGCGATGGGGCCCAAACCCTCTACTGAAACCCTGAGTCTCACTATGTTGTCCTAACAACCGGAGTCAGGGAACACAAAATACAGTTGAAGCTTAGAGTCCATCATACTTGCGTGTCTGGTGACATTGTCAACTACCTGGCTGACAGAGAGTATGAAAGAAAGGCAGGTGAGAGTCCAGATCTCAACCTATGTCATTTGAAGTCTGTGGAGTGACCTGGGGTAGGTCACAGGAGTCCTGTAAAGCAGGAAAACTGTCCGAGAGGTCATCATCGCTGGGCGGTTCCTGCTGATCGGAGCCTGAATTGGTCTCTTCATCTTGTGCCCCGCTAATGTCTGCCACTGCCTGTAGAGCTTTGAGCTGGCCGCTCAAGATTGATTCCGGTGCTGGGTCAAGAGTCTGAGAGGCCAAATATTGTGGTTTCTACCGCCCCCTGTGGCGGTGGCACAGGAAGGCCGCAGGGGCCCATTCCTTTCGTCCGGCGGTGGGGGCCCCGTTCCCCGAAGAATCGTAGGTGTCGAGCCATTCCTCTGCCCCCTCCGAAGTGGTAAAAAAATGTCTACTTGTACCTCCTGCGGCTTCCGGGCTCCTTGAAGTATGGCATCCCTGTCTCTATAGTTCAGTAGGCAGATTAAGAGCGGCCTCAGAGTGGAGCATTGCGGGGGGGGCTTGGCAGGAACCCTGTGCGCCCGTTCAACAACAAAGAATGGAGAGAGGGCTTCCCAAGGTAGCAACGTACGGAGCCAGTCTTCAGTGTAGGCCACTGCGTCTCTTCCTTCCACTCCCTCCGGCAGGCCCACTACGCGTATGTTGTTGCGCAAGACCCTGCCTTCAGTATCCTCGACCCTGTGTTCTAAGAACTCCACGCGGTTCAGAAGGTCCCGTATTTGCTTCTCCACCGTGGTCACTCGTGGAGAGACATCTGCAATGACCCCTTCGGTGGTGGTGGTGTGATCCATGAGTTTCCGATGGTCTGCGTGGAGCAGGGTGAGGTCGATTGCCACTTTATCTATTTACCTTCCAGTGAGTTGGGGATCTGGTTCATGGTTTCCCCAAGTTTCTCAACTGCCGCCAGCACCGCATCTAGCTTGTGCGACATTGGGTTGGCTGTCTCCACACCCGCCATTTTATCCATTTGCGCCCGGGTCTGCTGGGGGGGGGGCTGCGCTGCACCTCCAGTGCCGATCTTCGTGCGGCCTCCCTTTGACATGGTGCACCAGGGAGTGTTCACTGGGGGATAGATTTGACACCCCCGCGATACTACTCAGGTAGGCTCTTGGATATTTAACAGCGCGGTTCTGCAGGTGAAGTGCTAAATGGAGGGGTGCCGCCTTCAGCACCCCCCTGAGTTCTGTACTGCCAGTCTCAATCTACACCAGCCAAGGCCCAGAAAAACGAAATGGTGTGATTTTGGCTCTCGGGTGCTCCCTGTGCATCCTCCGCAATGTGCCCACAGTACAGCACCGCAGACGGGCCCCGCCGCCCCTCACGCCAGCCCTATGATCGCGGAAGGCAGGGCCCGGTTAAGACAAAGGTGAGGCAAGCCATGGTCCCGCAGCAGTCAGGGCAGGTAAAGTTTCTCCCAGGAAGGGATGGTGTGCCGATGAGATGTACACCGCAAGGCCAGGAGGTGTAGCAGTGCCTCTTCGTCGGTGGCCCCCATTTCAGGGTGTCACTTGCAGCGTGCCATCAGCGTTCATGTCCGGTTGGGCATGCCTACTCACCGGCATTATGGACCTCCGTCTCCACAGGTCCAGGGAGCGTGTCTCAGTAGGAGCGGAACGGGCACCCAGCTGCAGGATACTCGATGCCGAGGGCCGTGGCGTCGGGCCCGTAGGTCAGCAGGTCAGGGGTATCTCCGGGGGGGGCAAATCACCGCATCAGAGTTGTGCCCCCACCTACACAATTACCAATCACCGAAGGGTCACGGCTGCGATCTCTGACGGCCGCAACAGAGACAACCTGCGCGTTCAAGATGGAGACGCGCCACAGGTCTGGGCCTAGGAGGCGGAGGCGGTCCCCGCGTCGCATAGGTTGTGGTGCCCGGGGCTATGGTCATCCGCTCGGCAGCACCACAGACAAGGGGGCTCCCTCTGGGCCCCCGCAACCTCCACCGCCTGTCCTCTCACAGGAGCAATGAAATCAGTCTTGGGACACACGGGGAGGGCAGCGGCACCTTCCAGATGATTTTGAATGGATCTGTGCTGCCAGGAAAGGGAGCTTAAGACAGAGCTCTACACGAGCACGCCCGACTCCATTGCCGGCTTGGCCATGCCCGTTACCTTATTACATTTTATGAATGTAATTTCCAAATGCCAACAGACAATCCCCCTATGTTTGCTGTCTCTGGAAGCACAATTTAAAATCCTAACTTATGGTGAAGTCAGATTTTAAATTGCAATGCTGAAAATGCCACTTTTAGAAAGTTTGCATTTTCTTGCCTTAGCCATATGGTGCCTGCAGCCTGTCTCTGGATCAAGTGCCTGGGTGTAGCTGACATCCGGGCTTAGTGTATTTCTCCTAGACAGCCACACACATTGGGGAGCTTAGATATGACTGGATAGGCCATCACTGGCAGGATGAGAGGGAGGAGCTGGGCCCAGTCCCACTTACACTTGACTAGGCTTGTACTGTCTCCACACAAAGGGCTGCATACACCCTGTATTTAGTCTGGAGCCAGGGGCAGGGAGACAGGGCATCTGTGCGCTTCAAAGACATGACTCTATAAGCTTCTTCCCACTTCAAAGGCACAGCAGTGTATAAATACTGGACCTCAGACACCACCACTACATTACACTTCTGGACCTGTGGATACACTCCCACGAAGGACTGCTGTGCTGCTTAAAGGACTGCCACTCTGCTGGACTGCTACTTCCCTGCTGTACTGACCTGCTGCCTCTTGCCTGGGGAGGAAGAGCTGGACCCAACCTCATCTTGAACCCAGAACCCCAGACTGACTCCAAAGGTTGCTGGCCTCCTGATCTGAGGCACAGGACATAAAAGGCTCCCCAAACAGCTCCTGGAACATGGGGTCTGGACCCAGCTTCAGTGAGTTCCTGACCCCCAAGTGGTGCCTCTCAGGTCCTGGACCCTTAGTGTGGCTCACTGGCTTCTAAATCAAGCTTATGGCCTCTATGCGACTGTGAACAGTCCCATTCATACCGAGATCCCGCAGCTCACACTGAAAATCAGTGCAAGCCGCCACTAGCCCATATCTTCGCACTGCAGCATCGACCTCTCGCAGGGGATCACCAACACAAAGCACCAGCCCGTCCGTCTGAAACACCCGTCCTTCCCTTTGTGTCATGCCAACACCTCCCACGATGCTCACCATGCTCCTCGCTGCCCTCTCCAACGTGAACAGGACTCTTTGCATAACACTTGAGAAGGTGAAACTTCAGCAGACTAATCTGAGACTGTATCCGACCTGCACTCCATTGCGGTGGGCATTAAATTCTCAACTTTGACCTGGTCCAGCACTATTAGATAGCTGTGGTTGGCACTTTATGCTTTCAGGCACTTTTTTACACTTTATTCTTAAAAAATCATAAATCTGATTCTACTGATTAGGTTTTTGTCATTTTGGTCTTGTTTTATTTATTAAATTCAGCTCTATTTTCCTAATGTGGTGTGGGGTCATTTTTGTGTGGTGTTCAGACAGTTTTACTGTTTGAAGTGTTGGACAAATACTTTACACACTGGCTCTAAGTTAAGCCTGACTGCTCTGTGTCAAGCTACCAGGGGTTGAGCACAGGGTCATTTTGGGTTTGCTTGTGCCTTACCATGACAGGGATTGGAGTTGCTGCTTGACCAGGGCTCACACTCCAGTCAACCAACAACCCAATTTCTTACACCTCCCTATGAGAATGAACAAATATTTAATTTAAGAAAATGTATTCACATGACCAGGCGCTCACAAGAGGCACAAGCTGCTAAAATAAATAAATGTGTTAAACAAAATTCAAATGAGGTAATGTGGTCTAATTGAATCTCATATAGCAATACTAAAGTAGACCAGTGGGAGTTGGTGATCTTTGAAAATTGTGAAAATTGTGAAGCATAATGCATGCCCTAAATTCCAAACAGTGATTCAACCAAGTCAGTCTGACTTCTTCTGTGGGGGTTTAGAGGGTTCTCTCTTTGAGAAAAGTCGAATAGTGCAGGTTGAAGTATAATTTTCACATAAAGTTAATTAAAATCATTGACTCTGTCAGGACCTTCATTAAATTATCAAGTACTTTCATGGTGGGCTAAGCAATGATGCCTGATGTTACCCAGGAGTTTACCCAGTTTTTATCCAAAATGAGCAGTTGTTAGCTCACATATGTCAATAGTTACCTCCTCTGTTAGAATGCTAGCATTTTGCTATGGGTGCTCCTTATGCCAAGAATTACATCTAGTGTGCCATCACCAGCAATTTGAAATGGGAGCCCCTAATGGCAAGAATCACTTCCAGTATGTCAACATTTTGCCATAGGTGCCCTTATGTCAAGAACTACTTCTAATGTGCTGACATTGTGCCACGTGTGCCCCTTATGACAAGTTACCTTGTGTATTCATCAGCAGCATTTTACCATGGGTACCCTTTATACTCCTTCTCACTCACTTTCACACACACAGAAGTTTACACATATATACACTCTCTCACACACACTCTCACCCACACGCACTATATTGGTGATGCATGTTTTGTAACGTACTTTAAAGTTTATGAGCAGTTCCTCAGCAACTTGTTACTCCACAGACCCAAAGTGCAGCACCACTGCCCTTTTCCACCTCGAGCACTAAAAGAGGTAACTGAAGGCTCTGGTATTCAAAGTGCATAGAGAAAACAAATGCACTTTGCAGACTTGGGTTTTTAGCCTATTGCTTTTTTACCCCATCCTTCCCTAGCTCAGTACAGTGTGGGGTGAGGTAATTGAGTGTCCTGACCTATCCTTCCCTTCTGATGACATGGGAGAGGGTGAGGTGACAGCCTGATGGATGTCTAGCACTTGGCACTTCAGGGCTTAGGCCTAAAACATCCAGCGCTACCTTTACAGGTGATGCTACACCACGTCACTGATGGGGTGTCACACGGAAAAGTCATACCATTTAGGTTATGGGTGGGATGCTACTGGAAAGTCTGGGACTCATTTACATTTTGATGGATGTCCCATCCTCCACCAAGGCGACAGAGTAAATTACTGTCGTCAAGGGTCCTGCCAAATGCATGGAAAGGTTGACAGACGGCTCTGGCAACATAACAGGGTCGTACA
This sequence comes from Triturus cristatus, assembly GCF_964204655.1. Taxonomy (NCBI): domain Eukaryota; kingdom Metazoa; phylum Chordata; class Amphibia; order Caudata; family Salamandridae; genus Triturus; species Triturus cristatus. Next base: position 800,376,355 of record NC_140592.1, read on the forward strand.
TCAAACTTACAACTTTTTTTATTTTCAAAAAGAAAATCCCAAAGAGGGAATATAAAAAAACAATGCCCCCCCTTGTCATGGGAGTTTACTCGCATATTGAGGGGGGTATTGTGTACTTTCAATGTCCCTTACCTCCTGGCAGTGACAGGTTGTGAAAAACAGTTGTATGTCCATCCAACTAAATTAGATGTAGGGCATATAACCAAACCTCCAATGTGCCTTTAATGGAGTTTGAGCATGGCAGAGGTGGAGTAGTCTCTGCCTTTGTCAGTCTAAGGTTCACCCGAATTTAAATCAGGCAGGCAGACCATAATGCTGGCAGGGAGGGCTCTCTATCACTGTTGTTGCAGAGTTCCCTCTCTGCCAAGATTTGAATAAGGCCCCCTGTCTGATGCACTTCTCTGCACCTGCACCAGCAATCAGACAGATTCACTGCACAGGGCTGCTCCATGCAGCAAGTATCTGCATTTAAAAAAAAATATTATATCAACAGTAATAAAGTATTTTTCACTATTGGTATAGTAAAATAAGAACAGAAAAAAAGGAGGGCTGAGCCACTAGACCCATAAGGGTCAGAAGCCAGATAAAATTGAGTGTGCACAATGAAAATATGTTGTGAACTTGGCCCAAAGAGTAAAATAAGTGAGCATTTCCTGTTTCTTTTACGCTAAGAGTGCTGTAGACCTGCAAAGCAATTAGCCTGGAGGATATACTGAAAGCATGGGGAGCTGATTCCTATAACAAAATACAGACGTGGAACCTGATGGGTTTATCTCCATATTCATATGTTGAAAAGTAGCAAAAAATTGCAAATCGATAGGTTCCCTCTTCACAAGAACAAGTCAAAGGACCAGCAGAGTGCGTGCATTTCTTTCACACGTAAGATGTACGTTGAACATGTGTATATTGTCAAAGGGAAATGTGGAAGGAAGGTCTAATTGTTCCTGTCTACCTGACAGGGAGTAAACATCTTCTAGGCCCTGTCTGGCAATAGGAAGGGAGGAGAAAGGGGAAGATACACCAATATGGTCAAGAAAAGGATGGATACTATGGAATAAGAGTATCATACGAGTAACTTACTATGATGGACAGTTTGAGAACTTTCCTGAAGAAAAAGAAAGGAACAAACAATATTTTAGATGTTTTGCGGCTTAGGTGATGGAGGAATTTCAGGCAAAATCAGTTCTTGCTGTACAGAACTCTGGAAATTGCATATGTTCAACATCTGAAAGCTTTGAATATGAAGTGGGTGTCTGTGTGTTAAGTATGTTATTTTGAACAAGCAGTGGCTTCAACTAGGATCAGATAAAGAGTGCGTACCACGTCCACGAGGAGGATAGGTTCAAAGTAATATTGCAAATAATCGAGCTAGATTTGTTTTGAGTAGTCTTTCTGATGGATATTACCATAATCTATGAAGAAATGTCATTGTCAATACAACTACATCAAATAGAAAGGTTTTATAGCCTTCCGGATCCGCATTTAAAATTGTGCACCTATCACAATAATGTTACCGTCGACCTTTGCCTCGGGCCCTCTACTCCCTATTAATCCTTGAAAGCCCCTCTCCCCCCTTTGGCTTATATTGTGAAAGTACTGAACTGCAAATGATGGACCTCAAGTGTGGAAAGAGAGAATGGTCTGGATGAAGAGTTAGGGTAAGGGGTGAATCAAAAATATAACAATCTGTTGTTTCCACTGCGACTCACCTCTGTAAGCAGCCACCTCCAGAGTGCAGGATCACTATCTGGTGCACATGTCTAAGAGACCACCACAAATGCTTGTGCAAACCCACCAATGTGTAGCAGAGGCCCTCACTATGTATTATACAAGAACTCCACATAGGTAATTCTGCAACCTAGAACTACATCTACCCTGACATATAGGCAATTGTAGCAGAAATTAGTGTTTCCACACAGTTTCCATAAGGTTAATTCCGAGTCATTTTCCACAGACAGACACCCCCAGGTTTACTAGGCTAAATTTATGATTGGAAAACCCAGAGGCTGTGTTATTACTAGGCCTGGGCGAAAATTTCGTTCTGTTCGCGGAAATTGCGATAATTTGACATTTTCGTGTTCTGCGGAGAGCGTGAAAATGTCATAACTTCTGCATTCCGCAGCTTGGCGATAATTTGTTTCTTGCTCAAAAATAATACATTCTCGCGCGCGCGCCCGCCTTACCTGAATCCCTGCGTTCGCCGACAAGTTTTCTTGATCCGGTCGCGTTCTCCATGAGATGTTGTATTGTTTTTAGCCATTTGCTCTGTCTCGCGACAGTTCGCGCCCGCAGTGACGTCATGTGTCGCGCGATCACATCTTTCTTCTCGCGATCATGCACCGCGAGACAGCTGAAAACAAGATGGCCGCGCCCGCGAGCAACCACATGGGTAAGTTGGCAAGCCGCAACCATGCAGAAAATCTCGCGAACATGCGGGAAAAAAACTTCCGCATCTTCGCGATATGTCCGCGTGTTTGCGATAATTTTTAACATTTTCGCGATAATTTGCGAAAGTGGATTTTGCAAATTCCGCCCACCCCTAGTTATTACCACACATCTCGGAATCCCAGTTAAGCTGATACCTCCATTTACCAGCTGAATCAAGATTTCTGAGTCTCTCGTATTGTGAACTTTACTCTTGATGAGTGTCTTCCCCTGCTGGTGGACCTATTTCAATTGTGTGCCGGATGTTAACAAAGTTTATCTGTTACTCAGTATGGATCCTTGTTGCATTTTGTAAATTACCTTTACTACAGTGTTTTGTATGCCCCTTGAGCGAAGACTAGTTTATGATGAGAAAAGAAAAGCTATTTATTTATTTATTTTCAGTTTTATAAGGCGCAAACTAGATCTGAAGATATCGGGTATCGGAGCGCTTTACATAGCACCAGTTTTGTTACACAAGGACACATTCATTTATGTTAGGCACGGGGAGATTACGTGATTTGCCCAGAATCACAGGATGTTGAGCTTCGTTGCCCAGACTCGAACCCAGTTCCCCAGCTTCGAGGTCGACCGCCCTAGCCATAAGGCCACATCCTCTACCCAAAAGATATAGGCATAAGTCCTTAGGGGTCCATTTACGAGAATGTCACGAAGTGCAGTGCAGCAAGTCACCTTGCTGCGCTGCACTACGTGACTGGAAAAGGGCAGGAATGCAATACGATGCATTCCTGCCTTTTCTCCTGCGCTAGCTCCCCTTGGACAGTATTGTGCCAACCCAGGCACCCTTGCACCATGGTGCGTCGCTGCAGGATGGTTTTTGTGCAGAAATGGTTACCATCCTGCACAAACAATCCTGAGAGGCATATTCCTATTTCTATTTGGGCTGCAGAATCGAATAACGAAGAGAAATAAATATATTTCTCCTCATTTTGCCTCACCTGAGAAAGCATTTCTTTTTGGTGTATTCCTAGATCTACCATTTCTGGTAAATCTGGGAATACATCAAAAACAATGGATGTTGTGTGGGAACACCCACGCAACACGCATGGCATGCCTTACCAGGGCAGAGTAAGGAAACGCAGTGATTCGCGCTGCATTGCCTTACTTCAGAATTATCGAGCCACTCAGGGCCACGCAAAGTGGCCTTGCGTGGCTTCATAAATTACATGTAAGGATTGCGTTGCTCTTGCACCACGCTGCGTGGCACAAGAGCAACACAAACCGGCTCATAAATAGGCCCCTTAGTTTCTCACCTTCATCGTAGCTTTGCTTCGCATATTGAAGGATGGTTTACTTGAGTAGCAAACTTGCATCATCAGATGCAAAAATAGCCCATTGTTAGGTTTTCCGACCTGCACAACAACAACCAGCACAATTAAATATTAAAATCCAGCTTTCTTTAAAAATATGCATTTGACTGACTGGTGCTCTCCTTTCCGATCAATTCTATTCCTTCAAGACTGTAGCGTGTGTAACAAACAGAATGATTCCCGACTGTGCATAATTGCCCATATCCTGAGGGTGGCAAGTCTTTTCACAGTTTCTGGAGCTAGATATCACTCTTATTACTGTCACTCAGTTCTTTTATACATGATCCTCCATCCAGGAAGTATGGCACCTGGTTATTACCATTTCTTTCAAGGAAAAACCTGACTTCCTTATTTGCATTTCAATTTTCTTACTCAACATTCTTGGTCAATTCAACATGAAAAATTCACATAATCTTGAGCAATTTTAAGAAAATGTATTTCTGTCACATTTCTACCGCTCCAAGGCTCTTCCAAGCAGATGTTTAGAGAGGGGAACAGTGGTGGGAGATAGCTTGCAAAGGGACATGGGGAGGCAGACAGATCTGACCATTGGTCCAGTGCTCACTTCTATTTATTAATATAGCCTTGTAGCCTGCCGTAGCGGGCTATACCGGCCATTAAAGGCCCGCTGCAGCGTTAAAGGCCCGAGCCGAAGGCGAGGGACTTTAACAAAGCAGCAGGACTTTAATAGCCGGTATAGCCCTGCTACGAAGGGCTATAAGGCTATTAGAACATTCTGCCACTAGAGGGCAGAATGTTCTAACAAATAAAACAAAGCCTTCAGGGAGCGCGAGGGGATTGAAATCCCCTCAGGCTCCCTGAAGCCTTTGTTCACAGCCAGAGCTGTGAACAAAGACGCATTGGAATGTTGGAGCTCCGGGTTTATACCAGCCATCATAAGCCCGGAGCGCTCCATTGTTTTCAATGGAGCTCCCAACATTCCAATGTTCTAATAATTCATGAACTATGTGATCACAGTCACTATGCAGTGGTCAAAAGGCGGTTCATTAATTCTCACCTGAACCTCAAGAGGTCAAGTTTGGTGCAGAGAGGTTAAAGAAACTGTAGATGAAGGAACCTTTGTGTGCCCTGCCCTGGATGACTTTGTAAACTCTTTGTAACCATTTAAAGCCACATCAAGCTTTGGCACCTTACCCACTCATATGGATGATGGCGGTCAGGGGGTGAAGGGGACTGGGCCTTCCCGGTAGGGAATGGCATGCGTTTTGTGTAACTTGCAACCCTGTGATCGACTGTGGCAAGTATGCCCCCACCTCAGACTGACCTGCTGCCCTGGGATAAGCATTTTTGGCTGATGTCGGGGGCGTATCTCAGGCCCCCGCAGCCTCCACGTACCTTGTAGGGGGCACCCTCAATTTTCGTTACGCCACTGGCTGATGTATCCCTTTAAACATTTGTGTGCTCTGCATTACATAGCTTTACAGTTTGTGCTAAAACCAACAACTGACACATTATGCACTTGAAAGGACATGTATCACCCACTGCATACTTACCTCTTGCACAGTGATAACCTTTGTGCTCTGACCTGATGTATGAGTGGTGTATGAGTGATACATCTGCATGGTCACTGGTCAAAAAGCTAAAGGACAAAGGAGGAAAGACACTGGTGGTCAGTTCTTCTGTTTGTCTGCTTTTTTGTAGGAATTTGGTGTTCACTTCAAAATGTAAACAATTGTCATTCTTAAAGCGAAATGGGTTCTCTAAAATGCATACAAACAATGAAGAACTAGCTTTGCTTTAAAGAAAAGTGAAAAGAGGATCTACAAAAGAAAAGAATCTCAAGAGAAAGAACGGTCGATATTAGCACCTTGGGTTCTGTAACCCTCTTGGCAGTTTCTATGAGGAATTTTGTAGAAAACACTTTTTACAAAAACATATCAAAATATGGATCACAGAAGCTACAAACATTTCTTGTATAGAGGCAAGTGGCTTCAATCATTTGATGATTGAAGCAGCTAGTGATAATTTGACTCTGCTTGTCTTACCGCAGTCGCTAGGTTAACTTTCTTCCTTTCCAGTTTTCAAATCTCTTCCATATATGTTTGGTATGGAAACTGCTTTGGAAGATTGTGACCCAAATGCTCACAATTTATCTTTAGGGCAATTAACTGAAAACTCACAAATGAAAGGATCACAAGAAAGTTAGACACATTCACACTTTTAAATTGCATTATGCTAATGCAAATGACTTTGCAGGGAATGTCAGAAACCCTACATTTACTTAATAATCAACTGCATACACAGCCATCATTACTTATGGAAATGTGCACTGGACATAAACGTGCACAATCTTACCTTTTAAAGAATCATTTTACAGAAGTGAATCCCAGTGTAAACTCCAACATAAAGACAAGAATTCAAAAGAAAACCATTTTGTGGTAGATAATGTTTTTTTTCAAAACCTCCCTCTCGAATTATCTGTAGCTCATGTTGGCTTCACTCATGGGAACCCTTGTTGGCTGGTATTTAGAACAAAGTGAAAAGTGAGATGAATTAAAAAAGAAGGTGATCAAATAATTAATTGTTGATACCATCTGATCTTGAGGCTGTATTTTCTAACAAGGCTTGTGGTGGTTAGCCTGTAGATTACTTTTCTGAGACAAAATTATGATCGAAGTGAATTGCATCAAGAATTTCCTTGACGAGTAAGCTATAGAAGTTTAACATTCAGAAGAATGACTATTTTTCTATTTTGATTTATTTAATCTCTTTAGATTTTATTAGGGATTGGAAAAGAGTTAACAACATCAAACCCACAAATATGCAGAATATTGTAAAAACAAGTTAGTTAATGAATGTAAATTAAACATACCTAGTTGTTTACATTTGTGAAATCTACACAGGTCGGAGAAATCACTAAAGTGAATTTCACTTTAAATTATACTGTTAACAACATTGGGATGCTAGAGAGAAGTTTTCTTCCTCGGATTTTGCCATCGAAGTCTTGTATTTCAATAATGGATAGGGATAACATCACGTCAATTACCAATATAAACAATGACAGATGTAAAAGTATTGATAATGATTATTTATATTCTGAGGTGTCCATTCAAAACAGTGCTTTCCAAGCACATGTACCCCTTTACAATGCTATGGCCAATATCAATCATTGCCGGTGAGCATTAAAGGAATCTCCTCTACCTATTAGTGTGAATGTTTTATTTGGTTCACCTAATAGGAACACTGTAACATTTTCCTAACATCCCCATTCCCTTTTTTGCGTGAAATGCTAATGGTTTGTTCCAACACTTTTGAAATAATGTGTTGTTCAATTTGTTAACTAAAAATGACTTGATCTTGCTGCAAGAGACTTAGCCAGTTGGTGTTTTGTGACTTTAAGTGAAAATTAGAATTATACAATAATAAGTATTGAAGCACACACAAGAAGTCCGTATAGTAAGGATGAATTAACATGGGTAATCCGAACTGCATGAACCTGTATAGTCCATAGCAATTCTTCTTTTCTCATACGTGATATTATTCTTTGAACATTTCCAAGTCTCGATAAATACAAGCAACAGTAGCAGCCAGCACGTGTTTCGTCCTTTGTACTTTTTCAAGGCTGGAAGTCTTGTCAGAACAATGCAGTAATGAGCTAGGTGGCAATTTCCATGTTGCAACCCAAAAAAGATAAAAAAAATCGAGCTGGCCATAAAAGCAGATGCGTCTCTAAGAGGAAATATCCCTGAAAAGTTACAGGTGAGGCATTCCAATATCGAGTCCAAGAACTGGGAGTAAAAGGAAGCAAAAGTAGTATGTGTACGAAACAGTCTATGGCCAAGAACCATGTGGCCGAGTCAGTAACTCCAAACGGTAGCAAAAAGGCCTTAGTAAGCCTGAAAGCGTAAGAGCATCTGGAGAGCTGGCTAGGTCAGTAACCTCTTAGAGACGCATCCTACCACCTTAGAGTGAGGCAGTATAGTATCCTTTTTTTAAAAGGTAGTAGAAATGACTAATCCTGCTATAGATTAATATCCTTAATCGACTCATCAGTTGAACATGTTGCCACAATTCTATTGCGTCAATGAAATATTTGGATTGACAATAGTGGTCTTATCCTGGTTGAATAAGAGGGATTCCAAAAGAATAACTCCACTTTTGACCATTGTTTTCTGCTGAAATTGGTAATACATCCACAGAGTTAGCTAATTGTTTGTTTTGCTGCTTTGTTGGTTTTCGATTATGTGCATAACTTGAAGCACTTCATACACTTCAGATCCTTTGTCAATATTAAAATTGTCACATTTTAAAAATTAGGTCCAGCTTGAACTTAAATGGAATAATATTCTCTAAGATTGGCATTAAAGTGGGTTAAAAGTGCAGGATGCATTGTATTGTTTATATATTGCTCAATTTATATATTGTGAATCTACCTATTGTCATTGATAATGCAATATAATTTTCACCTAATTACGGCCTAGACATATTGGCTCCTTGTTGGTTACTGATGAGCTAGTTCTGTTAGATGCTACATCACAAGATTTACAATGTGAAATACATACTTAGCAAGATTATTGCACTAAGAGCAATTGATCTATAAATAATGAGAAAGCAAAAATAATGCTTTGTGAGAAGAAAATGCTTTACTTAAGTTGGTTGCTTAATAAAAACCAATATCAGTTCTAAGGTTTAGTGTTCACGAGTCCAATGGTTTGGATGGAACACTGCCATAAAGATGAACTCTAGGTGGAAACTGCTCTGAATGGGCCTTTACGCTATAAGAGTCTTTATAGGAGGTCTTCAGTCATGCCTCTATTGAGGAATTCAAAGGAAAACTCTTAATGATGATGGTTTATGGCAGTGAGATCATTATCTTAGATGGCAAAAATATTTTTTAGCCAATTGAAAGCTTGAGTCTGAAGGAAGCCCCTGGAACCACCAGGTCAGGTATACCTCGAACATTATGGTTCGAGGTTAGTTTACGCTCTTATGGTGTTATTGCAAAAAAGGTCATACATTTTTTACCAAATATGAAATGTCAAGTATATGATAGATTATCTTTAATGTGCTTAATGGAAACCACTATATTGGAAAACAAATTTTCTAATTCCTTACGCAGAATTTAGAGACCCTTGAAGGAGCCGGGTTCCACATTCTAGACTTACTCTGGTACCCCTGGCCGATGTCTCTTTTTGTCTGCTTGAAAGTGTAGAGGGGAGAAAGAATTGTTATGCCATTTACTCATCCCTGTTCCAATGAACCATCACTCAGAAGAATCAAAGACTCGATCTAAAGTTTAGTCTGATTTATTACAAAGCCAAGAACAGTTTGACATACAAACACCCCAAAACGAGGGTGTAGAAATACATTGGAACTAATACAAAGCCAAACCTATGGGTGAAGTTAAGACGATGTAGCATACACAAAATAACTAACATCAGGATGCAGAATATAACAGTTCTGATGTCAAGAGTCCCCTTCATTGGAGGTTCATAGATAAAAAGCAATAGTCTGTCCCTACACTATCGTTAAAGTGACATCCCTACTTAGCATTCCCAAAACGAGTTCTAAAAAAGGTGTCAGCTTGTGAAGGCTTCCTAAGAAGGCCACTCATGTTGAATAGCATAAAGCTACAGAGCTCTTTCTAAGTAGCTCTCTCATCTCATGGCAATGCAGAAGACCCCGGACTCTGTCCCTAACTACAATACAAAAATTGGTACGAGACTTCCGATGATGCTGTGCAACATCACCCCATCCACGCAAGACACCTCCTCATAGCTAACTTTCCATGCTGCAGCGATGCTCCCATCCTTGGCTCAATTACCTTGATTCCATGGCTCTCTCCAGTGAGAAAGAACATCATCCTCCTTTATCAGCATTGCCGTTCAATGCATCTTCTCCTCCCTAAGCCTAACTCCTAAAATAAAGACCTTATTCCAACTAAGAAAGTTGCATTTCTCCACCTGCAACAGGAAACGTGAGAAAGAACAAGTTCGACATCCACATGAATTCTACTAGCAAACCTAACGTGAGAGCGGCAGAGAGAAATACACATATGGCCTACAGCATTCGGCAAACATAAGAAACAGTACATAGTTTCAATAACACACGTATACATGACCATTGTTACTGGGCACATTTAAATCAATATGTTACATAAACATTACGAATTATGAACCGTTCATTAGTCACATGTACAATTCTACACATTAAGGTGTTCATCTAACCATACGTAATTGCAATGTTGATTTCTTCACATTATACAAAAATATGCCTATCTCTTCACCTTGCACGGTTTTACAATACACCATCTAGTGTCACAAATCTTAACACGATAAAGATTATATGCTGGTACGGACAACTCAGAATTATAAAGCACCCCTACAAACGACAGAGCAAATTCGGTGCTCTATCACACTTATGACCTTGTTTTCAGGTACTGGCAATTTCACATCTTTCAGTGGGAAGCCTACACTTAAAATGTTAATGCTGGAATAAAGTAACTTAATTGGTTCTCTTAAACAGTAAAGTAAACCTATAATAGCATTAACAAACAATGATGTGGTCTCTGAGGATATCATGGAATTACCTCTATTTGTTCCCAGCTCCCCAGTTCAGAAATGCTATTTTAAAATGTGTTTTGATGGGTTGACTGGGCTAGCATCAACAAGCATCTGTGGGACATGGCGTGGCCTGGGCATTGTTCCCAGCATTCTGGTGCACAGAAAGCTCTGATGTATGCCTTGATGAGCACCTCCTTGTCATTTGGCAGGTCTAACTCGCCCCTCCTTTATTTTCCTTACCAGCCCATGTCTGCAGGAGGAAGGGGTTAGGACAGGTCTTACTGGTCAGTCAAGGCACCCATCCTCCTTGTTTCTACTGTGCATAGCTGCAGCAACCCAGACTAGCCCGAGAAGCTAGCAGGAGGCAGCCACAGACCCAAATTCCATGCTCCTGCTGCCATGAATTTGTTCAGCCCAAACCACAGTCACACAAAGAGAGCCTTGAGTAAGTAAATCAAGTAAATGTGGCACCCTGGAGGGGGGGTGATCGCCCAACATTATAGATGGGCTTATATTGTCATACATCATCATTCAAAGCTATGCTATAGCAAGTTTTCGCTCAACATATATAGCCAAAGCTTTAAAGCATTTCAGGAAAAAACAAAAAACAAAGCAATTATGGACTTTTACATGCTTTATTCCATGCCAGTAAGCAAGCTTCGTTAGCCTCTGTGTAATCTATGGAGCAAACCCAGCAAAATAAAACATGAAACATAAAACAACTGACATGATGTTCAGGCATGGAGTATTAAGATTCTGAACTATAGTTGGTGAGATTTTCCTGACAACCAGCAACGCCCTGCAGGTCTGCTAGGTAACAGAACACCACTGAAATTGAAAGCAGAGCGAACATATGGTTTGAATGCCTTATTATCTAAGCTCCATACTGTGTGATGATTGTTAAACACGGAAAACCTAATTAACTGCGTGGAGGAGGATCGTTATATTCATTAATAAGATTCTCCAAAGTGTCCAGCACTTTTTCAGGGTGAGCTAGGATGGAATGAACCTACAACAAACTGCATCTGCAAGAAAGAGCATAGGGGCATATTTACAAGTCCCTAGCGCCACCTGCGTGTCATTTTCTTTGACCTTCCGGTGGCGCTGTGTGCTGGCCCACTTTACGTGACTTTACATGGCCTTGTAAGTATGTCCCTCTTTCACACAGTATTCTGCAACCCCCAAGGCTTTATTGGCACTGCTGATTGGGGGAGGCGTTAAAGTGGTGCAACAAGGAGAAATACTGTTTTCTTTCTATGTGTGCTGCAGAATGCAGCGCACACAGAAGGAGCAAAACGCCATTATTGATTGTTTATGTGTAGGAAGGGCCACCTCCCTGCACAAACACAATCATCCACGCAATTCAGGCACCCTTGCACCATGGTTCAAGGGTGCCTGCGTTGGCACACGCCTGTTGTCTTAGCACCGGTGCAGGGGAGAGCACAGGGGTACGCCATATTCGTGTAATAAAAACACGCATCCCCTTCGTTTTTGAAATGACACCGCTCTGCACAGACATGCTGTGCCGCACTGCGCTGTTTCATTGTAAATATCCCCCACAATCTATTCAATATGTTTGGGTTAGAAAGTTAATATTATTCTTTATAGCTATTGTTCATATTTAACATGTATTATTCTATTGACGGATTATAGTACTATACTCATTCCATTTTGCTATAATTAATATTTTATACTTTCATATTTTTGTCATGTTTCTGAAATAGTATGTGATTATAGCGTGATTACTTTCAAATAATATTTCTTACTTTGATGTTAATATTCTACAGAATATTTAGATATAATATTCTGAAGCTATTTTAAACCACATATTAACTTACGACTCATTATATTTGTCATGTATTAGTTATTTTTAAAATTAATTACATCATTAAACTTAGAAATAAGAAAATGTTTGACTGTATTGGTTGCAGAATAATTTTGCATCAGCCACTGATTTGTCGACAGTCGAATGTCTTTCCAGCACTGCACAGTCTTCTAAGTTTTCAAACCCCATTGCTTAAATCTTGTGCGCCTTCTCAACTTATGCCAAGCAACATTTACGTCATATATTGCATATTCACAAAAGCGTGTAAGAGAACGTAAAAGAGTACTCTTGTAGTGCTGCTTCCATTACCAGGTACAGTAATACTACATAGTGTACAGGGGACAACTCTTCCAGGTCAAGCTTGTCAGACTTTGTCTCTGGGAAAAGTAATGGGACTGAAAATTGCCATATGTGAAATTGGTGCAGTAGGCCTAATTTTCACATGTTATTCCCATTCCATGGGATGTACAGGGGATCAGCCTTCCATTTCTTTGTATTACAGAGTCTCAGAATTACCAATGCTCTTAATATTGATAATACCTGTTCCAGTATTACCGCTCCTTAATTCCAGACCCCTCATAATGAGGGCAGTGGTTAACGAAATGTGATGCGCCCTATGGAGTGGGGCCCCCAAGCTCCAGTTCGGAGCTATCAGGCCAGGGGTCTTCTACCCGTGCATAGTGCCGGGGAGAGCCCACTAGAGCTCGGGCCCCCCGCATCTGAATGAGGGCTCTTTTACTCAATGATGAGCACAATGTCTGGCCCACGTGCTTATATGGAATTGAAGTAGCAGGCCAAAAACACTAATGACCTCTGAAGCTAACTCCATCAAGTGCTTCATTTGCAAAAAAATAAATAAGGTGCCAGGGCCCTCGTCAGGGGATTACCGAAGCTTGCACCACCCATTGCCGCTGCCAATGACAGTACCTACACCACTACTAACAACCACACTCCTACAAGTGTGACAATTTAGCCTGTTTGAGGCCCCCAAATCTATAAGAATGGCTTCGGGGCAGGTTTCAATTGTTTCTAATGTATATTGAATAATTAACAACTGTTGTTCTGCTTATCTCTAAATTTCACAAAAAGCGCCACCATGTGGCAGCTGTCATAAGTACCGGAGTTCACAACTAAGTGCCGGTGCTGAGCACCAGAAACCACCGGCTCAGATTAAGCACTGATTCCATCTCAAGAATAACTACAGCTTCTTATCAATGGGACTTCTGGCATGCTTAACATGTAGTCAGGCAGGACTGATTCCAAGCACAAGTCCCTGTGTCCACTCATTAAATAAATTAGAAGGTAGGGGTACATGAAGGTGTGTACTTGCATGTTTATGTTTGGGGGTATGGACAAGGCCAATCTGAAATGCTTTGAGCGGCAAGGACCGTATTACCTTTGTGAAGTCATACCAGCTGTCAGTGTAAGTTGTATAGATGGGCCTAAGTCTGGCCATCATGTTTTTACACACAGCCTAGTTGGAAGATACTTTGACGCAGGAAGTGCAACACACAATTCAGCTTTAGAAACGCATGTCTCTTAAGTAGTGCTGTGGAATGAGAACACATGAAATTGCACATCCCTAAATTAGCAGTGGTCTGGCTCTACAGCCTTTATGAAATGGACTGATTGTTTTTGCATATAACTTCATATACTCAACACAAAAATTCTCTGCAAAATATTTATGACTATCCACAGCTCAGCAGTTTAAGGATGTTCACTGCATTTTGATTGGCCTTCCCTTGAAACACCATGGCCCAGATTTACTAAGGCTTTGCACTGGTGCAAAGCAGTTCAAAGCGTTGCATAATACTTATGGGCATTTTTATGAGCGGGTGTGCAAGTGACGCAAATCTTACATGTGATTTATGAAGGCACGCAAGGCCACTTTGTGTGGCCCTGACTGTCTCCATAAATCTGGAATAAGGCAACGCAGGAAAAATCATTGTGTTGCCTTACGCTGCCCGGGGAAGCAATTCCCTAGGTGTTGCGTGGGAGTTCTCATGCAAATCCCATCGTTTTAGATGCATTCTCAAGCATTTTCAGATTTACTAGAACTGGTAAACCTGGGAATGAACCAAAAAGTTACACCTTCCCAGCGGACGCATAACAACAAGAAATATCTTTATTTCGCGCCGCTGCTTCCTCTTTCTATGTGTTCTGCATTCTATGTGTGCTGAATTCTCTAATGCAGGCACCATTGCATCCTGTTGCAAGGGTGGCTGCGCTGGCGCTAGACTGCCAAGGGGGTGCCAACACAGGATGCGCAGTATTGTATTAAATACGGGGTATTCCTGCCATTTTACTGTCATGCGGTGCAGCTCAGCAAGGTGACTTGTGCTGTGCTGTGCTGCACTGCATCACTTTTTTTTTATAAAAAAGGCCCTTACTCTCCAGCTATAAAAAGGTTTTGCATTAGAAGGTGTCTTTTCTCAGAGTTCAATAAGACTTGCTCTGCTTTGTGTCACTTTACCTCAAGGATCCTTACTGGGCAGATCAGTGCAAACTCCCATGAACACAAAGCACAATCTACTAAGATGTTCAGACAGGATTTTGCGTAAAAAGAAACTAATGCTTACTTGAGGCAACTTTAAATAAAGTGGGGAAATGTGTTAATTTCTCCAAAAAACGTATTGCATGTCCTTGGCAATGCACAGCACAAATCCAATGCATAGTATTCTTCTGCGTTTTTCCAGACATAGCAATTAGTCCTTGGAAGGTTATGCTTCCAATACAAATCCTATGTTAGGCAGTGCACACACACACACCTCTGCATCATGATGCATGGCTCTGGGTCATGCAGGTTAGCTTGTTAGAGCGCAAGCGCGGGGGATACAGCGGCAGCAGGCCAGTCTTACTAGATGTAGGCATGCGCTGTTTTCCCTCTTGTGCAATGCACACTGGCAACTTTGGTTGCTGAGTTTTATGAAATATATGTAAATCTTGGCCCACCTTTCTCGCTCCTAACCTTAAAGTGGAGATCCAACACAATCATGGTCATAAGTGCACTTATTGCTTAAAAAAAATGCAATGCCTGTGTCTGTGAATTAGGATGTAGAATTTCATAGCACAAATCACTTTCTGATTCTGTGAATCAGGTGTAGAATTTAAAAGCATAAAATGGGATCTTCCAAATATGTTACATGAACATTTCTCAATAAGGCCATGTTCATTGTTTGAACTGCTTAGTGCTTGTCTACTTGGCGTTCATTGGGTGCTTTAGCACTTGTCTCAGCAGTGATGTCCAAGTCTTTATTGTCATGTTCTGCAAAGGATTAAAATTGAATTAAAGTAGTAAAGATTAGGACTGATGACAGTCTGAAACAGCTCTGTGACTTGCACAGACATCTCATTGGTGGACCCTCAACCCGCATAGCTTTCTCATGACATTAACCCTTTAGGGCCCAATTACAATGTCGGGCGGAAAGCCATCCAACAGATGATCGTAGGCTTTTCCGCTCGACATTGATGGTTTCGCTCCAACCACCATATTACAATGAAGGCCGTCGAAGGGAAACCTGCAAGGAGATTCCGCTGTGCTTCCAACGGGCTCCATGAGCCTGTTGAAGTGACGGAATGACACATAATGCCATAATGACGGTGTAGCCACAGGGGGGTGACATCCAATTCTGCAGGCAGAACCATCGGCTAATGGTCGGGCAGTTTCAGTCCATAATGATGTCAGTCGAATGCAAGTCCAACCGACATCATAATGAGGCCCACAGTTCTTTACGAGTCGGGATTGCCCTATAGTTTATCATCCATCTAATTTACCTACTTTTTGATGTGTAATCCAGTATGTGTTGATGAAATTCAGTGCTTTGAAATGTGTTTGAGTATATTTTAAGGTTCTACTTCTTACTGTGGAAAATTTCAGTTTATTAATTTTTGAGAGCACAAGCATTTTTGATTGGAAATTTTATTTTGCATTTATATCTTTGTCATTCTCTCCATGTTGTTACTCATCGTGCTTTTTAGTTCTATTGTATTCCGCCTAATTAAAAGCATAGAGGACGTCCCTAATGATAAACCGGCCAAAATGAGTCCAGGTAAATTACTAACCCTGAACCTAACCCCAGCAGCACCAGTACTAATAATAACAATGCCAGAAGTACTATTCTTAAATTAGTGCATTATTAGTCCTACTAGTAGTACAAGAGAGCTCAGTCAGTTATCAGCTTGCAGCTGTACCCTTCATTGTGTAATGGTAGCGCCTTCTGGTTATAGTGCTGTGGAATAAGGAAATGTATAAAAAGCAAGAAAAGACTATTATGGTTATTATTATTGTTGCTGTTATTATCGATAGTGGTAGTATGCCTTCTATTAGCCATATTACTACTACTAGTAGCAGTATCAGCAGTAGTAATAGCTGTAGTGGTGACAGAATACATAATAGTTTTGACATTTGCTATGCTACTAGTAATAAGCAACAATAGCATTATTATATTTTCTAGTAGCAGTATCAGAAATAAAGTGATTTCAATCGAAGTGCTAGTAACTTACAAGTTAGTGTATCTCTAGATGACATAATAGTTTTTAAAATAGTATTAGGAGTACTACCACTAGCAGTTTTAATGGCCCTCATAATATTCTTAGTGATACTGGGGCTACCAATATTACTGATGCTAATATTAGCTGCAACAGTTTCATGAATGGCTCAGCAGCAGTAGAACGTATAGTCGCCAGTAGCATTAGTAATAGACATACTGACAGTAAAAAAGTATTGGTAATTCTTGAATTAATTATAGTGATAGTAGAAGTAACTATTGCATTTCTATTAAAATACTTGTACTGCTACTTCTCATATTTAGTAGTGGTTATAGTACTTGCAGGACAAGTCGTCGTGTTAGCATTTATGATGGTGTTAGTTGTAGGAGATGAATTTGCATTAGTAGCAGTAGGAAGAGCAGCATTACTATTACTTCTAAGAGTACTAGTAATTGTGATAATAGTAGTCCAGGTTTGGCACTTCTAAATAGCCACAAAAGGGATTTTACTATCAGCCCTAACAGTGGCAGAAGCATTAAACGTGCGAGCAATTGTTGAGTTATTGGTGCTGGAGCGAATACTAATAACAGGCGCAAGCTTCTACTGACCCCACTGAGTAAAACAAGCGGATCGTGGCAGACACTTTTAATGTCATCTGAAGCTCGAATCTTCAACCCAGCCTCATCTCTGAGGCTGCAGGACAGAAGAAAGCTGCCCTTAAAACACCTCCAGTCTTATCCGTGCTGTTCCTTAGAACCTCATATCCAAAAACACCCCTTTTGCTGATATCTCCCCTCTGGGTGTTCT
Organism: Triturus cristatus; assembly: GCF_964204655.1. Lineage (NCBI taxonomy): Eukaryota > Metazoa > Chordata > Amphibia > Caudata > Salamandridae > Triturus > Triturus cristatus. The sequence continues at coordinate 800,393,754 of NC_140592.1, forward strand.
TAGTGTCACCAGTGCTTCAACTTGCAGCCAATTATCTCCTGTTACTTGCTTAAGTTCGTTTTGTATTATGGTCTGGTACTGCCTAAATCCCCCTCCTCTTTAGAAAGAACCCTTGGGGTAGGAACCCTCCTGGCTACCATGGGGCTCACCGCCCCCTTTTCCCCCAAGGCAAACAATTCAAACACCACACTGTTTGGATCAGGGGTCGTGAACCCCAGATGTATTTTATTACAGAAGATAAGCAAACATTAAAATTAATATTTTTTACATTATGTACACAATACGCAGAAAGTCCAATACATTGATAGGTACAAGATGTGGGTTGGCTAACCTCAACATGCTTCTACTACATAGCCATTCCTATCATAAGCTAAGCAATGAAGATAGTCTCTTTCTGCGTATCCCTGTTGAGGCAACGGCAAGGTCAATGACTGGCGGCCTCCGACTGAGGCCCTGACCCGTTGGTCACAACTGCAGGCTGGGGAGCAGCGGAAAAGGGAGACCATGCCTCTTATACACTTTAGGCAGGCAAGCCGGTTCCGACCGGCTTGCCTGACGTTGCCCGATCGCGTGAAGCGGAAGCACTAGTAAGTGCTTCCGGTTCACGCGGGCAACTGCCAATAACCAGTGGGCTAGGGGAGGCCGGGGCGCCACGTCACTAATGTCAGCGGTGCGCCCAGCCTTCCACGGATGCGTGGGACCGGTGCAACCGCCATACTGGCGGCGTGTCCGAGTCCGTGCCTGCCTTTCAATTCTGCGGCACACACCATCTTCTGAAAAACGAATAAATACAGAAAACTGTGTTATACCACGGAGTTTCAATAAATGTGGGCCAATAAAGCATATTATTTAAAGCAACTGTACTTATAAACTTGCATTCACACATTTAATACTACAGTGCAAAAGCTAACTTTGGGTTTATTACCCGAGTAAACAAAATTTACACAAGAAAAAACACTTTTCACTGCCTCACAGATTACATGTATCAATTACACATGCAAAGGGTAAAAACAGTGTTGCTAACAGTTACAACGTGACTTTACTATACAGAACAAACGTAACCCATTGAATCCTGGTTTGGGTTAAATATATTTTGTTAAAACAAGTACACATGAAAAAAGACCATGGCATAAACCACAGTTGCAGATGTCCAGAGCGTAATAAGCAAGTTTCCTACCATTGTTGAGGGAGGGGAAGGGCATCATGACTTATTAAATGCCACGCCCTTTGTGAGTCATGGCCGCTTTCTACAATGGCAATAAAAGGCATATTAAGCTCTGCACATCTGCATGTATGCTATTAGTAAGCATCTGTGGTATGCTGAAATTACCTGCAACTAAATAATCATCCAGACAACAGATTTACATAGGATGCTTCGAAGAGCTCATTGTGCTGTGATAATTAAATTACATTCAATGTTTTGAGCCTGGAAAGAAGTCTTCTGCTGGTGTGCTTTCTACATATACTATATTTTACGAATGCTAAGCAATTTGCTCCATGTTTACATCAAACCTGTAGATTTTGGATTTACTTTCCAACTTAAAACTTTATTTGCCTTGGAAAGTACCCTTAAAGTAGCTCATAGTAGTAAGTTTGAGTTGCTTTGTGTCAATGGGGTGTCCCATGATTGGTAGATGGACATTCCCATGCAACTACCCACGGTTTTTGATTCAAAGCCCTTTCAATCAAAATGTATAGCAATTGTTTTATACCAAAAATAATGCTTCTTTGTTTCTATTTCTCCAGACTTTTCCAACTTTGCCTGTGCACTACACTTAACAGCATACTTATAAAGTGGGGAAAATGTTAAACTATGTCTATGCATAGTATTTTATGCAGAAAGGGTCTCTTTCCAGTTCAAAGCCAGTCCATACCATCATGCACACTACCTTTCAACATAGCACAGTGGTGCATGCATTGGCTCAACACAGCCTAAAGTGCGCCAGGACTGGGGGAGAGAAAAAGAGTGTCATATTTTAGTTAATATGGAGCTGTTCTAATCTCGCCCTTCAGCCTCTTCGCTGCGGCGCAAATTCCGCCGCAGCGCTGCCGCAGTGCTGGACATTCCATTCATGGGCGTGGTCATGACGTCTCCCGGCCGTCGTCCGCACACGCCCATTGTGACTCATGATGGCCGGGAGACGTCATGAGCATGGAAGAGGTTAACACAACACAGCGCAGCAGCTTTGGTTGCTGTACAGCATTGTGTGAAAAGTTAGTAAGTCTGTCCCAAACTTCCTTTCTTGGTCTTCCAACATTTCAGTCTTGCAAGGAAAGACACCGCTAAAAGCTGCCTCTTTCTTCTTTCTTACCAACTTGGGTGGTCTAGCATACTGAGAATGTTCTTTGTTTGTTCAAATTTTTGATATAATTGTGCAAACTGTCAGTGCAAGCCAAAAGTAATCATGAGTCCCTAATACTTATCCTGCTGGTCAGCTTTTAACCCTTTCACTACTCCCAGGCAGAACCACTGCATTCACATGAAGGACACATTAGTCCGGCATCTTAAATAGCTATATAAAATTGGTGTCTATACTTTGGTTAAATACACACGTTATGTCTGACTATAAATTTCAATGTAAGGGGACCCTAGACAGCTGCTTTAAGGACTCGTCTCTTGGCGACATGTTAAGCCAGCAACCCTGAGTCGAGTCTGGCCCAGTCACTTGATACATCAGTCGAGGAGGGCCACTTGTACTGTAGGCGCGCTTGGGGACATAAGTATGCCAATGTTGGTTGTCCGCTTTAGATAAGCTTTAGATAACTCTTGGCAGCCCTTGGCGGGGTGACAGCTGTCCCAGCTTTGTCATGAAGTCACGTGTCTGTGACAGATGGCTCCATCTCGCTAGATAGAACACCTCTACGTCTAACTGCCACTAAGTGACAAGCTATGTATGTAATGTTACTCGCAGAAACAAAACCATATCAAGGACCAATTATAGTGGGCTTGGGCGCTGTTAGCACCTAAAGCGCTACGTTGCATAAGTTAAGGTGGACATCAGTGGTGGCTGGTGGTCTTTGAAAGTGGTAGAGTGGAACCCTTTTCCACAAATTTCAATCAGAAAGCGAGGGAAGTGAACGAGCTGAGCTGGCTAAAGGGTGGCTCTTTCCTGGACACAATTTTGACTCAAATAGTGAATTTTATCATATGCATTTCCTAAAAAGCATAGGCCTTATTGGGCTTACCAGCTGTGGTGATTGGACCCCTAAGGTAATTCCCTCCGCATTCCTATATGCTGACCCCCATTCCCCTACTCTTCAACCTCCTTATGTTTATTCATGTGTACTTCACAGCCCACGACACATATTAGGCACCACTGGCTCCCAGTTGTTCTTGTACTCTTCATTACCCTAGAATGCGAATTTATGCTTCTTGTGCCTCTCACGCCCTCTGTGTTTACTAGTCCACTGCCAGCCCTTTCTCTACAGCCTCCTCTTATCTCCTAGCATCCACTTGTGAAGACTTATGAGCTTTAACTTTTGTTGTGAATGCACTCATTCACATATGCACCCTTGCACTCAATCACCTGATCATTCATGCACCTAGTCATCTGCACATTCACACACTCAATCACCTGTGTACCCGTATGTTCACTCTCCCATTTATATATGCACTCACCCATTCAAACATCCATACCCTCATTCATGCATGTGAGTAGCGATTATTCCATTCACTCAGTCATGTATTCAGTCACATATTTAGTCATCCATCCATGATCTCACTCTTTCTACTACTACCCATTGTCTCATTCTTGAATTCACCCAAAAATGCCAGGACTGTTGGCTTTGCCAGTGCTTACTGTTTTTAAAACTTAGTGCCTAATTATGAGTGGGCACAGCGGTGGCGGTCCAGCCACCGCCACACAGGCAGTCCGACCACCTAATTACAACTTTAGCAGTCGGACCCCATTGCACTGCTGCAGCCACCATTGAATATCCGTTCCCTGGCGGTGGCACAGCAGTCAGGGACTCAGCAATATGCTGGAGGTGCCACTGCGGCACTGACATGCATATTACAAGTTTTAGGACAGCCAGCGGTGTCATGGAGGTCACCATGAAGAGGGGCACAACATGGGCCCCCCTGTGTGCATGCACCCCAGTTCCTGCACAGCGTGAACTTTACAGTCCATACCGTGCAGGAACTATGTTTGGTTTTCCCATTGCGGTGCCCATTTTCAGAAGCAACGCCATGAGACCGCCAAAAAAAGCCCGCCAGACACGAGGAAACTCGTAATCTGGCAGGCGGCAGGCACATGGGTTTGGCAGTGCAGGCCGCCGGTGTGACTCTCTGCTCCTGCACCGCCAAACCCGTGATTAGGCCCTAAGTGATGAATGGCATGCCTTCGTAATCTTATCTTGACCCATATTTGTTTTATTTGAAGTAATACTATTTGAAGTGCAGTACCTTCTGTTGGAAATGCTCCTTCTACAATAAATTGTACTCTGCGAAACACTTCACTGCCCCTTGGACCATGTGCAAACTGGCCATTAATCTCAGCCAGTCAAAATAAATTTATTTCAGCCAATAGGGCTATAAAAGTGAAAATACAGATAAAAATACACAATAAATAGATGAAACAGTACATTTGCAGTGTGACAGTTTCATAATTCATGTAATTTGAGGCCGATATCAATACAATAAAAGAATAAAATATCAATAGCAATGGCATTGCAAACTTACAGATGAAAACAAAATAAGGCAGACTAATCAATGTGGTGTAACAGGAGGGGCAGTACCTTCCTGCAGAGTATCAACATGGCGCCCAGAAACTTGGCTACTGGAGTGGCAAGCATCAAGTTACAGTCCGATCTCAGGATGCGAAGGGCAGCAGGATGGCTACGGATACCTAGGCGTCTGCACACAAGAACTAGCCAGGTTTTGCGCGGACGAGCATAAGCTGAGCAGGCACAACCTACATATGCAACACTCTCCACTGTAGCGATACAGATGGTGCACGCATCAGTGGCCCCACAGGACCATTTGGATGTAAATGTTCTCAGCGGGAGAGTGCCCACTCTTAACTGGAAGTAGAACTCATTATTTTCATTGGGTGAATGCTTGGTTGGTTAGTTACAGCACTTCATCTAGAGCAGGGGCGTAGCACAGGCCCCCAAGCTAGAGGGGGGCCCCCTCAGCACTGCACTTCGTCCGGGGAGCTCCTGATAGAGTCCGAAGGGGGCCCCTCCACATACCTTGCAGGCGGCCCCCTCAATCATCGTTACGCCACTGATGTAGAGGTTGTCACCTGCTGATTTAGGGCTCCATTACTAACTTTTATCACTGCCACCTTTCCTCTGCTCCTGGCCACGTCGTAGAGACAACACTAGCGTGATATTTGGAGGATGAGTCACAAATTAACTGGTAAGTCTCACCTCGGGCTGCACTACTGAGCACTCCCAGCCACCCGTTTAAAAGAGGGACAAGCCATTCACCAGCTACCAATAGGCATCACATATTTGACCTAAATTCAAAGCTGCTAGTGCAAAAGGGTAACCTATGTGCAGACTGCCAAATATATTAGGAAAACTCTTAAACTGGAATATAAATTATAATTAAGGCTCCCTGTTTTACGTTTTTGCGGACCATTTGTTTGCGGACTTTTACAGATAAATACAGACAGAAAACAATGCGTTTTCTGTCTGCATTTATTTTTTAAGGTAGATAAATACAGAAAATGGTGCTTCTTTAAGTGAACCTCCGTGCTGTCTTTCATGAATTATAGCCCAACAGCTGAACAGCTGGATAGCAGAGGAAATTAAACAACAGAATGAAATTGTTTCAAATAACAGCATATGTCAACATGCATTTGTGGTATAATGCTAATATGAACCAGTGGATGTATTTCTATATAATGTTTGGCAGCTTAAATAGCTAAAACACGACAGACATCAAAGTATGAGTGCACGTCGATCAGTTAAATAAATATTGAAATGTACAGTTTTACAACTACATTTTTATGCAAAACACAAAATAAATGTGGATAAATACAGATAAAATGAACAGAAAATAAATATGGATAAATACAGACGGAAACGTTAAATACCATAAAACCGGGAGCCCTAATTATAATCATGATGCAGAAATAAACCATGTATACACTACGCAAACCCTTCTATAAATTACTCCAGAGGGCTTTAATTTTATTGCCAGTCCATCTGGGCAGAGTGGCATTTATAGTGGCACCAGTGAAGGGATAGGTTATAAAATTTAAAACTGTGCTCCGGCTTCAAACAGCCTCGGGTACAACTATTTGTTGCCAAGTTCAACCCTCATGGTATATCACATTATGAAATAAGGAACAGTAAATATTTAACTAATACAGGCTCAGGCCACAATTCACCAAGAGCCTCTGCACTTGTGGCGGGATCTTTGCAATGGGAAACTGCAGTGCGGCCCGTCTGCCACGAGTGAGGGTGCTCTATGTGAATCAGAGCCTAAATGTTTTACAAACAAGCACCTTTAATGAATAGGGGTTTCTTTTGACTTCCTTTCCTTGTGCTTATCACATGGCATGGATGGGCATAAAGAACAAAGGGGCATATTATCAAGAACGGCGTTAAAATTATCGCCGCTTTAGCGAATTCCAATAGAAGCCCATATTCTGGTGTGAACATGTGTCTATTGGAATTCTCAAGGGCATATTATCAAGCTCATTATCACCGCTTTAGTGGCAGTTTCCTGCCGCTAAAGCAGCGATAATTTTAACTCCATGCTTGATAATATGCCCCCAAATTTCTTAACCCCTTCAGTGCCACGCCCCTTCCCCCTCCTGTGCCGGGCGTTGCATTAGTTGGTGGGGTTCATGACGAGATAGTCTCGTCATGGGCACAGCGCAACCGTGCTCCATGACGAGACTATCTCGTCATGGGCACAGAAGAGGTTAAACTCAAAGGCATTCGCTTACAAGCTAGATACTTGGCCTTCTTCCCAACAAGTGGGCGTTGTATTTTAGGGTCTGACGTACTATTGTTTGTTTTGCAGCTTCTGAGCCTTCAGTGCATAAACTTGTAGATTAAGGCCCAGATTTGATATTGCTTTGCACCAGATTTGCATTACTTTTGTAACGCAAACCAGACGCAAAGTGAAACGTTGGGATTTACTATCCATCGTCAATCAGGATTTGCGTTGGATAGTTTACACAAAAGTGTTCTACTTTGCATCCAGGGGACGTTTCATGGGCTGTTCATGGGAGTTCCCATGCAACCATCCATGCATTTTGATGCAAATCCCTAATACAAATATTCTTAGACAGGGATTTGTGCCAAACTCCTACACCTTTTCGAGGCAGGCATAACAGGAGAAATTTATTAATTTCTCATTCCTTTGCATCCATGCTGCATTGTACTGCACACATACAAAGCTGGAAATGTGTTAAAAGATACTGTTTGTACTCTTCCTGAAGAAAAACTATTCCTTACAGAATGGACACACCCTAGCACTGTGGCGCAAGGATGTGTGCGTTAGCGCATGGCAGCCTAAAGTGCGCCAGCGAAGTGAAAGAAGAAAACAGCGCTATATCTTAGTGGATGTGGTGCTGCTGTTCTGCACTTTCACAAATGCACTGCATTGCATGACTTTCTCATAAATCTGGGGCACAATTTTTATCTTGTGAAGTTAGCCAATTTGGTGTACTTGCTTTCTATGTTACATACTGAAGTCCTTCCTATGTGGTTGAAAAATACTCGACAGTGAACCAAGACCCCATATTTGTAGGAAAAAAACATTCTGCTTGGCAGCAAAAGACATATTAATGAACAATAAAGATCATTGTTAGGTAATTTATTATTAGACACCTCACAAAAGTTGGGTTTCCATTGTAAATAGAAGGAACTAAGAGAGGAATATTCATAAAGTAATTTAGTGTCAACAGAAGATACATGTAAAAAAAGTTTAAAAGCCCTGACACCGATTTTAAAAAAGCAATGCATTCTTACAGCCTTCACACTATCTAACGTTTTCCAGGATACCCACTAACTATGTACATTTTTTCCAGTTTGATAAAGTGTACATTTTTGCCATGGGAGTATCCTGAAAATCTGTTGTGATGTCACCCGCTTGAAGCAATGCTGGATACGCCTAATGAAAGGCGCGGAGCGCTCTATCTCATTACTCATAAATGCAACAGCAAAGAATACTTAAGGGGCGGTATAAAGAAAGGAGGAGGCTAGGTTGGCTGTAGAAAGAGTGACTGGAGGAGGCTTTGAATAAGTATTAAGTGAAATCCTGTACGCAAAAATTTATAAATTTGCTTCTAAAATGAAGCTCTCTCCTAAGTAGCCATGTTTATCCACCGTATCTCCACTTTTCATAATCTTTTTGGCAAGCGAGCCCTCTAGCTTTGAGTTACATAGTTGTGTATCATAATACAATCAGTTATATTGGGTAAAGCACCAATGTGGAATGAACGTACTGAAATTAGGGGCCTTATTTATGAGGCCCTTACACCGCCATTGAGTATTTTTTTGTGACACTGCAGAGGCATACAAAATGCACCACACTGAGCCATATTTACAAAGGGATGCAGATGCGTCACTTTGTAAATCCCGCGCTACCTTATACCTGCATCGGGTATAATGTATGCAGGGTGGGCATTCCAATGCAGGAAAGCCACGTAGAAGTGATGAGGTGACTGCGCGACTTCTAGGGCGTCACTACGTCAAATCTGCTCGCCTGCTTGAAGCAGGCGTAAGAAGTGACGCAGGGCTTTTCACATGGGTCTTGCCCCATGTGAAAAGACACATTGCTGGAGTTGCGTCTGTTTTCAGACACATTCCAGCAATGCGCCAATTTTGCACCTACAGATACGTCCAGAACACTGACATATTAAATCCTTGCGACATGGAGCGCCATACAGTAAATATGGCACATCGTGGTGGCACAAGGATGGCACACTGAAAAGTGTTGCATCATTGTTTTCCCGCATCAATGCAACACTTTTTAGAAATGAATTTCTAGCTATCTCTTTGTTCATGTTGTGGAAATTCCTGCTCCTTGGGTTTAGCCGGGACTTGCTTGGCTTTCGGTCTGCTCAGTGTACCGTTGTATTGAAGCACGATCCCTCTAGGGGGATATTGGCTGCTCTCTGAGCAGAGCAAAGTACTTCAGGGCTGCTGCAGTACGAAAATCAGCTACCAGAGTTTTCCACATACACACACCAGCAACAAAAGTGAAAGGAGTGAAGTTAAAATCAATTGTGGAATGTTAAAATGTAATCTGGCAAATAAAATACTGTCTGGGAACACTCATGAAGTCACCACTTGCCAAATTCATTTTTTTCACTTTTTGTTCCTCTCTATATATGGACGTCATGTAGGTGTCTTCAGGGGTCACAGCTGCGACCCTTGGCTTTCCCCTTGCAACCACTGGTATTGCCATTTCTACCTCTGTCTCAGAGGTGGCAAAATCAGTGGTAAGAACACAGGGGCGGACAATTATTTATTTATTTTTTAAATATATTTATTATTATACTTTTCAATACGCACATTTCGTACATTCAGTTATTTGTTAGCTCCATAGAACTTTTTATACAAGATATAGTACATAGAGTAAATCATGTTTAAAGAATCAAAATCATAATCAAAAATCAAATCTCAAAATTCAGAATCACTTCCTTATAGCTACCCTATCCCATCCCTCCACTGCGCTAATGGCTCCCAAATTCTTACACCCCGAGCTCTCCCTGATCTACCCTTTCTTGCGTATATAGGTTTCTCCAAATTGAATGCAGCAATTAGATTCGCCAACCATATTTGCATGAGCGGGGGAGTCTTATCAAGCCAGGCCCTGGCTAAAGTTAATCTATAGACAGCCATTATCATGAACATGAACTCCTTCTGAGAATTATTATTATTTCCATCGGGTCCTATTCCCAGCAAAATCCATAAGGGGGTTAGGAATATCTGTATCCCTAATGCCCTATCCAGAAAGCCCTCTATATCTTTAATTAAAGTATGTAATTGAGGACAGGTAGCAAACATATGAACTATATCTGCGTCCGGTGACTTACATCGAGGGCAGATTATCCCCACAGTACCCCCCCATTTAGCGATCCTGGCTGACGTATGGTAAAGTGAGTATAAGGTTTTATAATGCTGGGATTGCAGAGGAGCCGAGCACAGTATAGTACGACCCAAGTCCAACGAGTCCTGGAAATCCTCAAGTTCTCCTCCAAGTTTCTCAGCCCACTTATTCCTATGTTTGTCCAAGTCATCCGCTTTGGTTTTTACTAATAGCGCATACGATGACCTGATCGTATGTTCGCCACCGGTGGTTAAACTCTCCAGGAAATCATTGGACTTGTACCCTGCTAAACCCCCCTGTTTATTACCCAAAAAGCTCCTAACCTGTAGATACTTAAAAAAGTCTCTTCTGCTTATATTGTATCTATTTACCAGATCGCCAAACTGTACTACTCCCACAGAATCTCTTAAATCCCCGAGCTACTTGATTCCTTTTTGGTCCCATGCGGCCATAACTGCATCTGAAAATATTTCTGGAGGAAAAGACTTATTATTATACAATTTAATGTATCTGTTAAATCTACCAAGTCCCGTCTTTTTCAAAAAGGCATTCCATATTTTAATAGCCGCAGCAAGTCTTAAACGGTTTCCTTCTGAGGTACCCAAAATCAGTATAGTATAAGAAACCATTTTCTGTCTCCTGTCCTAACACAATTGCATATACATCTGTAGATGTCAAAGTAATTTTCTGCAGGATCCCCCCTCCTCCAATCAAACCCTGCATATATTGAAGGGCAGTCGCCAAATAATATAATCTGAAATCAGGAGCCCCCCACCCCCCTCTTTCTCTAGGTAAGGAAATAAATCTATAAGCTCTGCGCGTTTTTCCATGCGCCCATATAAACCTATTTAAAATACCTTCCCATATGTTAAACCATTTGGCTTAAAAAAATAATGGGATTGCTCTAAATAAATAAAGGAACTTTGGTAAAATCGTCATTTTAACCATATTGGTGCAGCCTACTAAGGAAAGATGCAGATTGTTAACTCTATCTAGATCTGTTTTTACTTTAGCAAGTAGAGGAGTCATATTAACCTCAACAACAGTATCCAGATTTGCTACTATTATATACCTAGATACATAGCTGAGATAACCACCCTGGGATCGGCACTAGAGGTATATTTATTCCTAACTATCTGGGTCTTAGATTTATTTAAACTATATCCGGAGATTTGCCCAAATATGCTAGCTTCCTGTTCAACCTCCATGATAGCTAAATCCGGGTCGGGGGTCAGTATAGCCACATCGTCGGCATAGGCCAAAATTTTAACTATACGACCATTCAAAGCCATTGGGGAAATCCCTCTATTTCTTTCTAATCTTCGTAATAGGGGCTCAAGAAATAACGCAAATAAGAGTGGGGATGATGGGCAACCCTGTCTCGTCCCCCTTAGAATTTTGACTGCATCTGAGTGTCCTCTATTCACTGTATTCTTAGCTGTTGGTCCTATATATAGGGCTTGGATAGCTGTTATAAAGCCTTCCCCTATGCCGCTCCACCTCAAAACTGCCCAAAGGTATTCCCAGGCCACCCTATCAAAGGCCTTTTCGGCATCTAAGAACAACGCTGCGATAGGGTCACCCAGGGTCCCTGCGGCATCAAACATCGTAATAACAGTCCTTACATGCTGAGTGGTTCCCTTACCCGGTATAAAGCCATGTTGTGATGGGCTTACAAGCTGCTCTATATTCCCTGCAAGCCTTTTTGCCAGCATTTTCGAATAAATTTTGACATCCAAATTCATAAGGGTAATAGGTCTGTATGAACCGGGGAGCGTCGGGGACTTCCCTTTTTTTGCAATAACTATAATATCTGCCCCCCTCCCAAGACTCCGCAGGAGAACCACCCCATTGCGTGTGTAGCATAATATCAAACATATCAACCAGCAAAATATTCTGAAACAATTTATAAAATTCCACTGGGATTTGGTCTGGCCCAGCCGCTTTTCCAGAGGGCAAACTCCCCAGGGCCCCCCTAAATTCATCCAAATGGAAAGGAGCATCCAGCATCTCTCTATCATCTGGCAGCAAAGAAGGAGCCAAAATATCACTAAGGTACCTATCTACCTCTATTAAGCCCCTTCCCTCATCCAAAGAATATAGCTCAGCGTAGAAATTCCGAAAAACTTCCCTTATAAGATCAGGAACTATAACCAAATTACCCTGAGCATCCTGAATCTCCTTAATATCAGCGGCGGCTGTGCGCTGCCTAGTTCGGACAGCGAGGATATGTCCAACTCTCTCGCTTAACTCATAGGTATCCTGTTTATATGTTAGATACTTCTCAGCAGCTTTCGAGATGATACCCTCTGTAACATCTCCTTTAAGGGCAACTATACTAAGTATATAGGGCTCGAGTGGGAGATCCTGCGTTATAGCTATAGCTAGATTTTCTTCTGCTGCGAGTAACCTAAGCCTTATATCTTCCAGATTCCTTCTTTCCCTTTTCCGTCTTGCCAATACATAACTCATCATCTCCCCCCTAACCCCAGCTTTAAAACAATCCCAGACCGCGCCAGGGGAAGCTGTACCTCTATTGACTTCCCCAAAAATTTTTGTCCAACATTCCATATGTTTCTGATAAGCCTCTTCCTTTAATAAAATACGTTCGAAAGTCCACTGCGTTTTTCTAACATGTACCTGAGTCATATTTAATGTTAAAACGAGAGGACTATGGTCTGAAATAATTCTGGGTTGTTTTTCTATCTTTGAGTGAGGGATTAGAGAATTAGAAATTAAAAAGTAATCCAGCCTTACCATTATTTTATGTGGGGCGGAGAAGAAAATGCTACCATCTAAAAAGGGATGTAACTTCACCCATGGGTTCCTAAGGGAATTATGTTGAACCATACCAGCAAGGGCTCTGTATGTCTTCCTCTTTCTCCCCACGTACCTTCCCCCTGGTTCTACAAAAGAGCTTTTTGGGTCGTGGATATTGAAGTCCCCGCAACATATAATAGGTTCCGGCCACTGCGCCAGTTCCATATCCATGAACTGCCAAACATCAGGATCATCTTCAGTAGATCCATATATTGTAACCAGTGTAAACCGTGCCCCTTTAAAACATAATTCCACAATGACCCACCTACCCCATTGATCCTCCTTTTTCCTATGTACCACTAGATCACTATTTCTCCCTAATATTGCTACCCCCCTAGTTCTAGTCCCTTGATTACTAGCTGCTAGTACATCGAATCCTAGCTGTTTCAGAAGATATACATGAATTACTTCAATGTGGGTCTCCTGGAGGCAAACCAAGTCCAATTGTAGAGACCTCAACAAACCTGCTACCTTCGCTCTCTTCCTAGGATCATTGAGGCCACATACATTAATTGAAACAATCTTGCAAGGCATTAAAGGGTATCAGAGAAATTCCTACTCATAATCAGCCAAATAGTAGATAGCATATAAATATACCGTCCTACGCTCCTTTGATACTGTCTATACCGTCTGTATTGTATGTACCATGGCTCACACCAAGAAAAAATGTGCATTATCAAACCACCAAAATCAAAAATTTTAACCGTACTAAAGAGCCCCACCCCCACCCTCGCCCTTCCCACCCCTGCAGTACCACCCCCCCCCCCCCCCATGTACAGGCAAATAGGTCAAAATGACCTATATGTGGCCGGTTTAGGGTTGCAACAGTCGCACCCCTCTCCCATCTTAAGCTGATACAAGTACCCCCTGAATCTGGGCAAGCCTCTACAGAAAGCCAAGTGTTTCTGCCAGCCACATTGGCTTTAAAACACAAAACAAAATAACATTCCCTTTACGGATCTTGCTTTTTCAAGTCTTCCATAAACTGCTGGACTTTGATCTCTGAAAGAAACATCCTAACTCTTCCTTTGGTGATTACTTTTAACTTGGCAGGAAACAATAAATAGGCCTCTGAACCTAGCGCCTGAAATTGTAGGATCATCTGCCTCAGCCTCCACCTTCTCTCGACCGTCACATGGCAAAAATCCGGCCTGGCGAAGAATGTGGTGCCCTCAAATGATCTCTTACTATCAGGTCTAGCTTTCTCGATGATTTCTTGCCTTAAGAGAAAATTTCCTAGATAAACTAAGATAGCTCGCGGAAAGGCCGCATTCCCTCCACCATCTACCCCATGCACCTTTTTCAGGGTAAAAGGGAACCTATGCGCTCTCTGGACCTCCCTGTCCCACTGCCACTGAGACTCCGGAAACGCCCCTTTAAGTAAATTAATCACATAGCGCCTTATGTCCTGCCCTTCCAGCCCCTCAGCCACACTCAAAATTCTAACATTATTACGCCTTTGGCGATTTTCAAAATCCTCCATTTTCCACTGAAAGTCTTCTGACACCTTTTCTTGGGTCGATTTAAAGGTCTGCCAATTGCCAAGGTCATCTTCAAGTTTGCTCGTGCGCTCTTCCACCTCCGTGACTCTGCCCACCAAATCATCATACAGTTTATTAGTCTTCCTCAATGAAGATTGTATTTTTTTAGCATCCTGTCTTGCTTTCCGGCTCACTGCTCTAGCCTCTGCTTGCATCTGTTTCAGCATATTAAACAAGATCTCAAAAGGAGCATTCTGTTTTTGCGACCCAGCAGCGTCCTCTTCCTGATATATCTGGGAAGTTACTAAATAGTCCCACAATAGCCCCTTCTCTGTACCTCCCGGTGATCCGGCCTGCTGACTACTTGGCTTTAGCTGTCTCTTCCTCAGGGTAGTGTCTTTACCTGTACCTATATCCCCCCCTGAGGAACTAGAACCTGAGAATGAGACCTCCTCAGCGTCTTCCTCCTCCTCCTCCTCTGAGATCTCCTCACTAGGCTGCGCTGAGTCCGAGTCTTCGTTCAGAGAAAAGAATCTCTCTCCTTCGACTGAGCCCACATCACCTTTTTCGATTGTCTCGTCGTCTCTGCAGCCCCCACCGAGTCGTTTCCCTTTATTTGCCAGACTAACCGAGCTTCCCCATGTAGGCAGGGGTTTCTTGGGGTTCTTGGAGGCAAGCAACTCTGCTTCGAGCACCATAATTGCGCCCATCATGTCCGCATCCACATTCCCCCTCTCACCTGGAGTTACGTTTCCTGGCTGAGCCTGTCCCCCCTCAGCGCATTCTGAGGGAGAGCCCATTGCTGAGGCCGAGTCCAACTCTGCCTGGAGCCTCGCTAGATCCTGGGTCCCAGCAGTGCTGTTAGAATGCTGTAGCTGTTGCCTAGCACCAAGGGCGTCCACGTTCGACGCACCTCCAGCATCGCTGGGAGAGCCGCCGATGCTTCTGCTAACTTCGCTTTGTGCCCGATCGCCTGGTGCCACGGATCGAGCAGTAAATACTTCCGACAAGGTAGGCTGCCTGAGGGGGGTTTTCCTGGGTTTGGATTTATCAGATCTGTCAGTCCTTTCCGCAGGTTTTGCCGGCAGCTTACTCCTTGCCTCAGTAGGGCTGCCTGAATCAATACCTACGATTGAGATATTTTTTCCCCCCGCGTCTCCATCTTCTTCTTCAGCTGCGGAGCCGCCGTCTTCCATATCGCCCCTAGTTCCTTGGTAACTGGTACTAACTCTTCATTTAAAACATTTGGGGCATTTTTACCAGTCTCAGATTGCTCCTTTGCCTTCTCCCTTCCTTTTGCTTTATCGCTTTTGGCAAGACGCGGGGGCATTCTGGGCGGCTGTGCGTGTCGTGCTCTCATGTATCCAACAATACTCCAAAACTGCCCAAAACTTTCCTTCAGCCAGAGCAGCTCCGACAGCATCCTATATTTGAATGCTGTAGTGGAAGGACGCATCGGTGGATGAGTAAATAAATCTGCATACCACCTACATACAAAAGCCATCGGGGTTCAAATCCTAGTGATCAACTTATCTCGGTGCTCATCTCGTTGCAGATGGGAGAGAGGTCAGCTGCGACCGCTCAGCACAACCCGTTCGCGGCCATCTTGCCCCCCACGAAACTCAATGTGCACTTGCTTTTAATGAGATGCTGTTCTCCGGGGCGGACAATTTTTTTATTATACTAATAATAAGTGACACACTAATATTAAACATTAGACAAATAAAAAAATGGATTATCAAGAGCTGGAACGGGGCCTAAGATAAGTAAAAAAAGACTCTTAAGTGTATGTTTTTTGTGTGCTTGTATATAAGACTATATTTTTGTGAGAAAGAGCATTAGTATGTTTGAACGTGTTTGTATGTGTGAGCATCAATGACTGGCAGTGAGTGATAATGGGTGAATGTCAGTAAGTAAGTATGAGTGACTCACAGTGATTGAGAATGAGTGAGTGAGAGTAAGAATGACTGCTAGTGAGTGAGTGTGGCTGACGACCAAGAATGAATGACTTAGAATGAGCAGATGGAGTGTTACAGGGGGTGAATGAGTATGAATGCAAATTAGTGGCAGTGAGTAACAGCGAGAATGAGTTAGTCAGGGGGAGTGAGAATAAATGAGAAAGAGTAGGTGAGAGTAAGAGTAAGTAAGACTAAGCCAGTTAGAGTAAGAGTGTGTGAGAAGGTGGTTCTGACTATCTGAGCCGCCCGGATTTTTCGTTTTTTGAACACCTGATTTTTGAGCTTTTGCTGTGGGAGAGCCTCATAAGGTGGACTGCGTGTGGATTTCACTGGTTTCCGCCTTGTGAGATACGGCTGCTGCGCTGCAGCCAGGGTAAAGGACACCGGAGTGGTTACATGTGGACACATGTGCACACGTGTGTGCACCCGTGTAAGGGCTGCGCGGGGAGAGCCCTGTCATGTACAGCCCTGGAGCTGGTACAAATAGAATGGTGCAGCAGGGATTATGCAGAGTTGGGTGGTGACATGGAATAGGCTTTATAATGTTGGGAGACACATGTAAGGGAAAGTCAGTGTGCTTTACTGTTTCACTGTAGGAACACTCCATTACTCTCCTGTGGAGACAGAGACCACATGGGGTTGTTTCAGTTCCCTAGGGCCTACAGATTCCAAGCAATCACCAAAGTGCACTGTAAGTTTTGTAAAAAGAAGTATTCTGCTGAGTCTAAAGCCATATCTGTACTGCTTATGGGTCATCCATAAATGTCATATTCGTCTGACTCAGCTCATAACCAGAGCGCGGCTGGGTGTGACCCTGCCAGGCTGGAATAATTAACTTCCTCTCTAAGCTGTAGTATCAGAGGCCTAGGCCTTCACTGCATACATTTCCAAGGGTGAAGGTCTTCTCTCCAGGTGGGAGAGATGGGGTGAAGCTTCAGGTTATTAATCAGAAGGTGTCATCCGGCACCAGGCCTGCTCCGGGCCTGGGCCATGAAGGCAGCAAGGGCGGAAGGGGGCTTTTCAGAGACCATGTGGCATGAGACCGCTGGACAACGTCATCTTGAAGTACAACCTGGGACCGCCATGAAGTAAAGTCCAGGAGCGCCGTCGCGCTCCCCGTAAACTGGCCCACAAGGGTGCCAGGAGCCCACCCTGGCCCCCATCGAAAACAGAAGTCGGGGAGAACCATCGCGCTCCCGCAAAGTCATGGAAGGGGCCCGGGACCCCCAACTCCGTGCCCCACAGAAATGGAAGTGGGACAGTGCCGTCGCGCCCCCCCAAAGTGAGGAAAGGGGCCCAAGACCCCCAACTCCAGGCCCCGGGGAAGTGGAAGTTGGTGAACGAGGAGGGGCCCACAACACTTTCCTGGCCCCCGGGGCAGGAGAGAAGAGGAGGGAGTGCTACCACACTCCCCTGTGGCAGGAGCAAGGAGGGAGTAGTGCCATCGCACTCCCTCGAGGCCCCGTCCGACCAGCTGCAGCATCAGATTCTGCCTGCAAGAGCGGGCAGACTAGAATGAAAGGCGGGCACCTGCGGCAGCCCGCGAGGGTGCTGCCAGTCGGAGAGCCGGTGAGGACAGTTGGGGGTGGGCTCCCGGAGCTGCTCTCAAACTTACCACACTTAGGGTACCTGGGTGGGACTGGGCACCCCGAAGAAGGGCAGAAGTCAATCAATCAATGACACTTGTAGAGCGCGCTACATACCCGTAGGGTCTCAAGGCGCTGGGGGGGGGGGGGGGGGTGCCGCTACTGCTCGAACAGCCAGGTCTTCAGCTTCTTCCTGAAGGAGAGGTGGTCTTGGGTCAGGCGCAGGTCGGGGGGGAGGGAGTTCCAGGTCTTGGCGGCCAGGTAGGAGAAGGACCTTCCTCCTGTAGTAGCTCTTCGGATGCGGGGGACGGCGGCGAGGGCGTGGTTGGCTGAGCGGAGGTGGCGTTTGGGGGCGTAGAAGTTGACTCGGCTGTTGAGGTAACTCGGGCCTCGGTCGTGTAGAGCTTTGTGTGCGTGGGTGAGGAGGCGGAAGGTGATTCTTTTGTTGACGGGGAGCCAGTGAAGGTCTCTCAGAGGTCCGGAGATGTGGCTGGTTCGTGGGATGTCGAGGATGAGTCTGGCTGAGGCGTTCTGGATCCGCTGGAGTCTCTTCTGGAGCTTGGCGGTGGTACCGGCGTAGAGGGCGTTGCCGTAGTCCAGACGGCTGGTGACGAGGGCCTGGGTGACGGTCTTCCTGGTCTCGGTGGGGATCCACCAGAAGATCTTCCGTAGCATGCGTAGGATGTTGAAGCACGTCGAGGAGACTTTGTTAACTTGCCTGGTCATGGAGAGGGAGGAGTCCAGGACGAAGCCCAGGTTGCGTGCGTGGTCTGTCGGTTTGGGTGCGGTGCCCAGGGCGGGAGGCCACCAGGAGTCGTCCCAGGCGGAGGGTGAGGAGCCCAGGATGAGGATCTCCGTCTTGTCCGAGTTCAGTTTCAGGCGGCTGATCGTCATCCACTCGGCTACCTCTTTCATCCCGTCGTGCAGGTTGGCTCTGGCGGCGGCGGGGTTGTTGGTCAGGGAGAGGATCAGCTGGGTGTCGTCGGCGTAGGAGATTATGCTGAGGTTGTGTTTGCGTACGATGGCCGCGAGGGGGCTCATGTAGACGTTGAAGAGGGTGGGACTCAGAGATGATCCTTGGGGGACGCCGCAGATGACTTCGGAGGCCTCTGACTTGTACGGTGGTAGGCGGACTCTCTGTGTTCTTCCGTCGAGAGGACACCACTGCAGGTAGCGCAGCTCTCCCCAGAGCAGCGGGGGAACCCCTGCTCAGATATTCACGCGCTGAGCATGAGGCGCCCCATAATGCCTTACAGGGCATTGTGAAGCCTGCATGACAACCTGCTTGTTTTTGCATGTGGTGGCCCCAGGAGGAAGGGATCACCACCATGTGGTGGCAAAAGGTGCAGGGGGAGCTGCAGGACCAACGCAGACTTCACCAGCAGAAAAGAGGAAAGTTCACTCCTAAGTCTCTAGGGACTCAAAGGATCTACCCCCTCAAGGGTTCAGCCATATTGTTAAACCAACCTATTGCTGGAACTTTTGTTCTGCAGCTGGGGGATGATGTTCAAGACTCTACTGAGGTGTGAGAGGATGAACTTGGGAGGTCTTCGGAGAGACATCCCCTACAGGTGAAGAGGTGCAATTACACAAGTGATGCATTTACATAATGTTGTTCCTAATGGGGAATGGAAGTCACGTTTAATATGTGGAATAATAAGTAATTTGGAAATATGTTACTAGGCATTCCTGCCAGGGTGCCTGGTTGTAATTGCATAATCATGGGATTATAGATGTGATGGCTTTTATGAGCTGTGATTGATTTGCATTATACCTATTATCAGATATGATAAGAACTCGTCATTCTACGATATGCCTAGACATGTATTCTTGCTACCGTGTTAGTGAACAACCAGACACTCAGCTACTGTGATTCAAGTGTGTATACTGTATGGTCAGTATGAGATGGTCATTCAGGCTTATGTGTCACTGTGGCAGGTGTTCCCAATGTAAATGATTGTTGAAATAATAGTGTGACCCGCCACTGGGGTGGTGCCAGTGGGAAAGGCCCTCGCTCCAGGTTATGGTCAACCCACCGCATTCGGGGGCAAGATGATGTTCATATATGTGAGTGGTGGTACTAGACTCCCCCCCCCCCGTTTTATGGGTGGGGAACTTGTGCAATGTCAATAAGTATTTTCAACAGCTTATGTATATTTGTAAATTGATGTTGATGCATAGTATTGAGTAGTGTGTGCGTAATAAATGTTCTCATCCTTTTCATAATGCAAAGTACAGACTGGACAATCAATTATTGAGTGTTATTTCTGCTTACCAGTTAATGGTGATTACTAGCCCACACCACCTCCCTTGTTTAAGCCTTAGACTGTTCTGCAACGCTACCCTCTGAGATTCAGGAACTACAATGGGGTGTCTGGTTCCCAGTGAAGGACAAATGTAGACACAATATTTGTGCAGGCCTTACAACTAATCAAAACCAAAGGGGATGATGGACGGAGTGTTGAACATTGCAAGCACTCACCCCCAGTCAACTGATCTGGGTTTAATCCATCATCATTCTTTAGCTCACTCCGCCACCCCACTTCAGACATGGCCATATGCAAATCAGTCTGACCCTGTGCCTCATGGGAACAGTCCAGCCCGAACTGCCAAGCCATATCTTCCCTGGACCGGAAACAAGCTTCCTAGGACCGGTTTCTGGCTAATCAGCCGTCATCAGCCAGGCTAGCTTGAATCTAGTGGCAAAGTGAGCAAAACCAAAGGGGATGATGGACGGAGTGTTGAACATTGCAACCACTCACCCCCAGGGAAGACCTGGCTTGGCAGTTCGGGCTGGACTGTTCCAATGAGGCACAGGGTCAGTTGACTGGGGGTGAGTGCTTGCAATGTTCAACACTCCGTCCATCATCCCCTTTGGTTTTGCTTTGTTCGCCCTAAGTTGGCAGGGTATGCCCAGACGTGGGTCCCTTGCTCACTTTGCCACTGGGTTCAAGATACCCTGGCTGATGAGGGTTATGAACCCGAAACCGGTCCCAGGATGCCTGTTTCTGGTCCAGGGAAGACATGGCTTGGCAGTTCGGGCTGGACTGTTCCCATGAGGCACAGGGTCAGACTGGTTTGCGTATGGCCATGTCTGAACTGGGGTGGCGGAGTGAACTAAAGAATGATGGTGGATTAAACCCAGATCAGTTGACTGGGGGTGAGTGCTTGCAATGTTCAACACTCCGTCCATCATCCCCTTTGGTTTTGCTTTGTTCGTCCTAAGTTGAACTGCCAAGCCATGTCTTCCCTGGACCGTAAACAAGCATCCTGGGACCGGTTTCAGGTTCATACAAATAAGAGTCTATAAAACATTTACTCTGCTCTTGCTCAAGTCTAAAACACATAAATCACAGCAATTATTGCGGCCTTTATTCTGTCATATAAATATCAGGACAATCTCAGGCACAAAAATATTGTGTTTTCATGGGACAGAGAACAACTTCATCTAGGGTTTAGTTTAAATATTTACATTATTACATTGTACTGTAATTGCATTTATAGAACACATACTACCCCAAACGAGTTGTCAAAGTGCTTTATTGTGGGCGGCACGGTATTCAGGAACCCAAGGTTAGTGATTAATTACTCCAGTGTTATTGATTATTGTTGGTTATTGGCATTAGTCTTATGTGTTCAAGTAGGCCATTTCATGCATTTACTTCAGTTTCTTTGTGTTAAATTAAATGGCAACCTATCAGTTCGGAAAAGCTTGCTTTCAACAGGAATAAAGAATACTTTTTAGTATAATCAAAAATATATTTTTCTTTGTCTCATTTTGAGTCTATAACATATTTACTCTACTCTTGTCCAAATCTAAAGTAAGTCACAATAATTATTGCGGCCTTTGTTGTGTCATATGAATATCGGGAGGATCACAGATGCAAAAAATATTTAATTTTCATAGGACAGACAACAATCTTATCTAAGGTTCAGTTCAATTCTAGACAATATTGGTTTGTAATTGAATTTAGAGAGTGCCTACTACCCCCAAGGAGGTGTTGAAGTGCTTTTTGCCGGCCAGCACCGTGCCCAGGAGCCCAAGGTTAGTGGTTACTCCAGTGTTATTGATGATTGTTGGTTATTGGTATTGGACTTGTGCGCACAAGCAGAACATTCCATGCATTTACTTCAGTTTCTTTTTGGTAAATACATTTTTAGTGTCAAGTTCAGCAATGTGTGCTTTCAAAAGGAATAAATAATATTGTTTAGTATATCAAAAAATAGTTTTTTAACTCTCAATATGAATTTTATTAAAATGTTATTGTCATACTTTGCTAATCTTTCTAATGAGCTTTAACGATTAAATCAAAAATGTGGCAAAGCTTAGTTTAGATAGTCTGGCTTCTGTAAAGCCAAGGCCGAATCCACACACCAGTATGAACCGGAAACAGGGGCGACATGGGCTCTGTCTGGGGTAACATTTTGAAAGAGTCAAAGCGAAAATAATCTATAATCATAACCTGTTAACAGAAAGTCAGAGGTAGTGCATTTTGTGGAATGTCCGCCTGTTTCTAGGAGCATCTTTAGTTAAACCAATCACAGTGGATTTAACAAAGGAAAACAACAATATGCTTCTCTGCAGCATAAGTTGAATTTACTACCAACAAAAAACTGATGCTGTTTCCTTATGTAGGCAGTTAAATACTGGCTGGACGTTTCTTGCATGGAGTTAAACTCTCTCCTCCGTCGAACATTTAAATTAAGAGTGGGGCCAATTAAAGGGGCCATCCATAGAAAGATGTTACAACAGATCGCAAAACCCCAGATGACATCATCAAACAAACCTACATTCTTATAGTTGGTGATTGTCAGGCATGCAGGACAGGGCAAAGAAATGTTTTCTCTACACTGAATGGGACATTTAAGACCAATTTTTTTTATGTATAATTCAAACAGCCCAGTACAAAAAGGGTCCTCTGTGGCCGACCTCCCAGATCCTGTAATACAGGACAGAAGCTGAAGAATTTCCTGTTTAGAATGCCACTTACAATTGTGGAAAATTCGCCAGCTGTGCAGATTTTCCACAGTCACGTATCTCAAAAGGTCGTGAAAATTGTGTTTCCAGAGGCGTGCCATGAGAGCTGTCATTGCAAGTATCAAATATATGGGTGTTTTCTGAACATTGTCAATGCATTTTTTCAAACTGAATGCATTACACCATTAAAACGTACTTCAAGTAGGAATGAGTGGTGAAATAGCTGCGAATTAAAGCCGCAGAAATCCCTATTTTTCATGGTATGTTAATACAGGCATACATTTGTGTATTGACATGTTTCCCAAGTGCAAAAATAAAGTAAATATGTCCAACTTGACTTTTATCCTAACCTCATGCATGCTAATAAGGTATTTCCGGGGTAGACCAAAGCTACTTTTGATTAAATAAGGTATTTCTTTGGGTAGATAAAAAGTGCTTTTTTCATTATACAAGATATTTTAGGGGTAGACAAAGCTGCTCTTGATTAAACAAGATAATTTCGGGGTAGGCAAAAGGCCCTTGACTTAACAAGATATTTCCGGTATTAGACAAACACTGCCCTTGGTTACACCAGATAATTCCGGAGGTATAACAGTGCTTAATTTGTACAGGTGTTTGCCGGTGCTCATCACCGGTACTTAATTCTTAAATCGGCACTTTATTATGACAGCACACCACATGGTGGTGGTGTGTACCTATTTTCAGCAGAGCAGGTTAGTTTAGCAATTCAATGTTCACTAAAACATATTAATAGCAGCCCATCCAGGCCCCTTGTAATGCCAATTTCGAGCACTGGCCAGGACAGAAGGTGCTGCAGGCGCATCCTAGGAGATGGGACTGGCACTTTTTTTACATTAAGCACTGTGACGCAACTGTCCTTCATTACACATATTTCTGGGGTAGACAAAAGCTTCCATTGATTAAACAAAATAATTTGAGGATTAGTCAAAAACGACCCTATTGCATACCCACATAATGACCATTTGGGAAACATAGGTTCTGGAATTATTATTATTGCGTTGATTTCTGAAGTGATGTGTTTTTCTATGATTAGTTCAGTATTTGGGACTGAGGTAAGCTGTGTAGCTGTGTGAGCTCTGTTAGGAACCACCAATCTGGTGGTTGGAGAGTAGGAAAGTAGAATACAATCTGGCTTTCTATGCCCGGGAAGTCTGAAGATTTCTTTTGTAAGTGCAGTCAGGGCGCGAACTGCCCTCAAATCCTACACGCCCGTAAAACTTCATAGAAAGAAACAGTGAGGATCTATTTAATGCCTGGTTTCATTGGCAGGTGCCATCTACTAGCATTGCTCAGGTTGATTGGAATTTGCACGCGGTTTATCTACTTTGTTTGAATCACTATTTTTATCCATGGAGTTATCGCTTATTTCTTTTTGGGTTATAGTGTATGAATTATTCATACAAAATAATGTTTCATTTGTATAATATTAAGGTGATTTCATTACAGATCAATTTCTTCATCAAACTACATTTACTTTACAAAGTATTTTCGGATTTCCTCTTTCATAAAATAATGCTATTATAATTTCTTTTTTTTACTGTGCTACTGAAACTCCGACATACAACTAAAACGTGTTCCTGCATTTGTCCTGGTCTGGGAACATTTTACAGTCTTAGAGGATTAGGTAAACTGAGACAATCATCTTTTTCGCTTGCGTGCATCTGTAAGTATGTGATGAATACTGCAAACGTAGCAACAAAGCAATGAGGATTCTATGCAGAGTGAGATTTACTGTGAAAATAATGGGTAGGATGGGGGGAATACATCAAGGCGTGGAAAAGAGGCGGGACCAGTGGTTGAGGGCTGCAAAAACAACAGTTGATGGACAGAATGCAGAACAATGTCATACATTCACCCCAGTACAGAGATCTGGGCCTAAATCCATCGTTTTTTGGCTCACCGTGCCGTTCCAGTTTGAACCCAGCCATATGCAAATCAGTCTTGACCCTGTGCCTCATGGGTACAGACCAGCCCGAACTGCCAAGCCAGGTCCTCCCTGGACTGGAAACAAGCATCCTAGGACCGGTTTCGGGGTTTCACCCCTCTTCACCCAGGATAGCTTGATTCCAGTGGCATGGAGAGCACGGGACCCACGTCTGGGCATACCCATCCCACTCAGGGTGACAAATGCAAAAACAGCAGTTGATGGACAGAATGCAGAACAATGTCATACATTCATCCCAGTACAGAGATCTGGGCCTAAATCCATCGTTCTTTGCTCACCATGCCATTCCAGTTTGAACCCAGCCATATGCAAATCAGTCTTGACCCTGTGCCTCATGGGTACAGTCCAGCCCGAACTGCCAAGTCAGGTCCTCCCGGTCCCAGGATGCTTGTTTCCGGTCCAGGGAGGACCTGGCTTAGTAGTTCGGTCTGGACTGTTCCCATGAGGCACAGGGTCAAGACTAATTTGCATATGGCTGGGTCCAAACTGGGGTGGCGTAGTGGGCAAAAGAACGATGGATTTAACCCAGATCTCTTGACTGGGGGAGAATGTTTGAATCATTCAGCATTCCGTCCATCATTTGTTGCAGTGGTTGAGGGCAGCAGAGCAGTGGTTTAGGGGAGGGGCCTGTGGGGGGTAGGGTGACTAGACGTCCCAGATTTCCCCGGGCAGTCCTGGTTTTACAAGGCCTTTAGTCATAAATGTCCTGGTTTTTGAGAGAGGGTCGGATGAGAACTAGAGGTGGGCGAGCCACGGAAAGCTCGAGTCAGGCTCGAGTCTGAAGCCTGGCTCTGGTTTAGTTTGAGGTCCCATTGGAAGCTAGACCCCATAAAAAGCCAATCTTTCATGTGGCTTCTGCCTTACACCCTCGCTCAACACTTGTGCATGGAGGTAAAAATAAAGCTTTAACATTTAAGGTTACAAGGAGAGACATATGGATACCCCTTTAGTGGCTAATTTGTACAAAGTGAAACCAGAAAAGCTGGATTAATTGCGGATTTTCCTCTTAACCCAACTGTCTGATCACTGGCAAATATTTATTTTCATTGCACCTCCTTTTCCTTCATTATCACATATGAAAGCACCTTCAAATTCATGAGTTCAAAATACCAGCTGTACAAAAACCTTTTGTGTTTGGTTTACTAGACTATAATGTTGCTTTATCTACAAGAGTCTGAGCCACATACAGGGTCCACATGACAATTGTCTTGCCTCTTCATTCACTAATGGCACTGTTGCCAGGGTGGGTACAGGGACAGAAAGGGTTCTAAGTTCATGTTTTTTTTGAAGTACTTCTCTTTGCAGAGCTATATATAATTTGACATTATACATGTCCAAGCTCACACATGTTAAACAAATACACATTTTGAATCTTGAAAAGACTTTATCATATTTTAGGTGGTGGTAGTTCTATGATTTACCTGTCAAACATTTTCGGGGCTCGGCATATGCACAGGCTGTAAGACGCAAGCCAGACCACCGGCTCAGCTCTGGCTCAGCACACCATGTTCATTAGTTTTCTCGCCCACCTCTAGTGAGCACTTATATGAGAGTGTAGTGCATGCTCACATTTTCACCAGCCCTCTTCTCACACGGGGGATCAAAGTCCTGTTCTTGGAAAATGTGCTTGTTTTACTGCCCCATTCACACAGCACAGCAGATTTTAAAACCGGCCCTGGCAAACAGCTAGGCCGGGGTGGGGGGGGTGGACGGGCAAGCTGTTTGTTAGGGCTGGTTTTGTTACAGGGGGCCAGGGGCCGAAATTGCGGGCCCCCTGTATCAAAAATGGCTCCCAGGGGCCCAAACCCGGCCCCCAACCTGGCGGCCCACCGGGGAAACGCCCGGTGCCCGCCACGGCCAGTCCAGCCGTGGATTTTAATGAGGAGTGAAACAGCATCCACTGGATCACCAGTCTGGTCTTGGGGTTCATCGCAACATGGGAAGGGCCTTATCTGGCAGAGTTAGGTTCAGTCAGAGTAGCTTCAGGCTTTGAATGGAGGCAATCGGCATCTCAGTCGGGCCACAGGGATCTAGGGCAAACCGCTGATCTCCCTGCCTGCTCCCGCTTACCTTTACAGAAACACAAATTGAAGCTTGTGCAGGCCAGGGTTTTTTGCATTTGTTTTCTGCTACTTATTTTACCATTATAAATACAAGGACTTCAAGTCCTAGACTGCAACGAAAACTTGGCTGAATGTTGATTAGCATTAACTTTTTGTAATGGAACGAGGTGCACAACGTCTGAAATACACTTTTTTTGTTTTATTTGTAGACTGTTTAATATAATTATGGTTGCGTTCATGTGGTCCTATGTCTTGGGCATTCTCGTTGCGATACTTTAACATCCATGGTAGGTGCCAACGTTTAATCCTATTTCTGTGCATATGACAGCCCAGTTTTTGGTTTCAAAATTCTGGCCAGGCTAGGGAGAAGAACTATAATTAGGAGGCATCCGGGCATTGCACAGTAATAAAAAGAAAAATGAGGAAAATTATGCAAATTTTCTAAGCATATATGTCAGTACATTTCTTAATTATTTTGTAAATAGGACCTTACAGAGAGGAAGTCCTTGAAGGACCTTCTTATTTGGGCTTGTTCCATGGTGGTTGGCTTGATCCTCTCGTTGGCAGTTTGGGGTAAAGTCAGTGCATCACTTTGCATGCTGTTGAATGATATCCAAGGTGGAGTTATTTGCTGTTCCCCCATTCTACTCCGCTCCCCACATCTTCCTCACTTCACTTCCCAAGTCTAAATCCCTTTCCACCACTTCCTAAGTGCCATATTGCCCAACTTCCTGTCTCTGCTTTGATCCCTTCCTGCTCTTTATTCCGTTGTCCCACCCCCTATCCCATTCTCTCCATATGGCGGCTTTCCTAGCTACTCCCTTGGAGGGTCTGGAAGTGTCATGCGGTGGGATAGACATGTGTATGTGGTGATAAGACACACAAACACAAAGACATACTGGCACAAGGGAAGTGTGGCTCAATGGTTAGAGCGGCAGACCCTGATGCAGAGGTCTGGCCCGGGACTAGGGTTCAACTTCCGCCTCGGCGGCTCTTTTATTCAATTTCCCCGGACCTGATAATTCTCGCCTCGGTGCCTATTATAATCATGGGTCCCACTGTGCAACTCTGGGCAATAGCTTGCTTAATCTCCACAACGGCCCCCACAGCGCTAGGATGCCTGGCTTCACCTTGGGGGTGCCCAGGAGTTGACATCTCACAGGAAAACCAGGAGGGTTCCTCAGCGGTATGAATACAGTGCTACGAGACCCCTGGGTAGAAGTGCGCTATATAAGTACAAATACAATGCAACCGCTATCCTCATTGATCTCAGTGGGAATAGCCCCGCCACACCAGGGGGAGCCCTTGTACTCCGCTATTGCTGGATGTTGATATGTGTAAAGATTGTAAATTACTGGATGTGTGTGCCGCATGCTAAGTGCCAAACTGGAGTGATAATTCATGGAAATATTTATTTAAGATGTATCACCTGTTCATAAAATGCCAATAAACCGATTTTCACCAACAAAAATTTTTATGTATGTGGTGGCTGCTGGATCTGCCACGTCATAATCAGCCTCTATCCAGTTAGGAACCAGGGTAGAAAGACTACCACTTGGTTGTAGGTTACTGTTTCGAATATAATGCAGTTCAATAATAATAATTCATGGGTAACAGAATTATCTGATATTATTTGATAAATGATTTAATGTTTTTACAGCACCTCCTAGTGGGTCGATAGCCATTTCCTGAACAACTCCCAAACCACCCATATTGCTCTCCTTATTGGTAAAATCGCAGCAGTAATACGTAAAATAACATGACTTGGACTGGGACACACATGCACTCCTTCCAGTACCTTCAAGACATATATGCACTACACTCCTTCCAGTTCTATAAATATTTGCAGCTGAGGCATGCCCCTCACACCATCACTGTCTAGTCTGGGCTACGTCTGAACCAGTGTGCATATCTCACCCCAGCTAGACTGCACTGCGCTGTTATCCTTCCTGAGCTGGCTTGCCCTCGTTGCTCTGAGGTACCTGCAGATTTTTACCACATGATATGGTCCTGTTCAGTCATTCAGTGATATTAGAAGGCCATAGTGGAGGAGCTCTAGGAGGTGCTGGGGTCGACCCTTCTCCCTACCTTTCTTGGTTGGGGACCTGGAGGGGGTTGGAGGCACCAGAGCAGACAGGGCATTTCTAGGTACTGTCACCTTAGTGGCGAACAGTGATGTGGCGGAACGATGGCAGAACCCGGCCTTGCCAGGGATCGCTTTGTGGTAGAAGGGGGTGGACTGGTGGGCACTGCAGGAAAAACTTGTGTTTGAGGCAAAGGGGTGTCTGGAGAAACATGATCAGATATGGGGAAAGTGCCTGGGTCACCAGGGTTGACTGGTCAGCTGTGGTATTTCCTCTGATCCTTCTCTATTGTTCATTAACAGAGATAGTAACCCTCCCTTTAACTATCTGTACAATGATGAAACGCAGACTGATATAGATAGTGTGGCTGCTTCTTTTGCTTTGTTATGAAAATTCAATAAAAATTGGTTATCAAAAAAAAATAACATGGCTTAATTTTTCAACCTCGTTTGAAGTTGATTACCACAGTGGTCAGTAAATTTGTGCTGGTGTAGTAGACTAAGTGACATATTTACTAACACTTTGTGCAAGGTTTGCATCCCAAAAGTGATGCAAATTGGTGCAAACTTTATTTGGAATTTACATTCCAGTGCAAAACGTGTATTGTGCTTGAAAGTTTCCTAAAAGTAATACAACGCATTGCTTCGCACTGCTGAATATTACTTTGTGTCAGGAGGCCATTCCTTGGGTGTTACTTGAGCATTCTGGTCAAAGCACCTGTGGCTTTTGAAACAAAGCCCTATCTACTAACAATAGTTGACAGGATATTGGGGCAACAAATAGCATCTCTCTGCGGCTGGCATTAATTTGGAAAAATGCTTTTATTTCTCAAATTTTTCCAACTGCATGTGTGGTGCACTCTGCGGCACACTTCCAAAGTGGGAAACATTTTAATGTTTGTGTAGGCACAGTATTGTGTACTGGATGGTACCTTTCCAGTACAAAACCTATGCTAGACATGATGCAGATACCTTTGCACTATAGCCATGTGCCAGTGCACTATTCCTAGATAATGTATGATTGTCCTTATTGCTTGACTATATTTGCTTTTATTGCTACATGTGTAATCTGAGTCATGATAATCCATTCCTACTGATGTTCGTGCTGGATGTCCATAGCATGTGAAACAGCTATGACTTTATACTATTGATAAAAAGTTCAATAAATAAATTAAAAAAATAAAATACCTTTGCACTATGCTGCAAAGGTGTGTGTGTGGAGCTAGGCAGCCTGATTGTGCCCGAGCACTAGGGAGAGAGCAGGAGAGTGCCATATTTTAGTAGATATGCCACTGCCCTGCTTTCTCCCTCTTACACAACACAGCAATTTTGGTTGTTGTGCTGCGTTGCATCGAGACTTTGTAAATTGGACACGCGTGGTTCCTGTCGTTTTAATCTAGGACCGCTCATACACTATACATCACAACTTAAAAGGCCCAGAGTTGATTTATTCCATTGTACACATTATTCAGATTATTTACTTGCTCTTTGATTCTCAGAAATAACCGGCTTGGAAGGTTTTGTTAGAAAGAAGCACACTGCCATCTTCCTGCTCACTTTCCTAGCTGCAGTGGGATAAGTAAAGCACCTTTGCAGTAGGGACCGCAAGAAACAGTGCACGCCCATTGCAGACTCTAATGCCTGCCCATTGCAGACTCTAATGCCCAAGAGCACATTTATATATTCCTAAAGAGTACTTCACTCACACACCACATAAACACCTGTGCCGGAACCTGAATTAGTGCTGGGCCTACATTGCACCAGCATTTCTGCATTACATAGAATACACTGGTGCCAATGCAGTCTTGCATTACTGTGTGCAAGAACTTTTGAATCAGTCTGTGGCAGAATTCTTCCCACTTGTCAGGTGGTGCAAACATTGGTGCAAACATATGCAGGCAACACAGTAATTTATGCAGGCCTGTACATTTTGTGAAATCCACCTATTGTTTGAAGAGCATGCCTACATTTAGGGCTGGTGCAGCACCTTCTGAGCAGGTCTGCCTCTGTGCATGGCTTTACTGTTGTGTCTAAAATCCCACAGTTTATGATCCTGTGTTAACATGATGGCACTAGCCACACGGTGCTATCACACATGCTTACGTTTTTTCAGTGAGTGCCAAAGAAAAACATATTATGAGGACGTCATACTTAACCTCAGCACAGTGGATTTATTTGGAGGGAGCAAGCATTCAAATACAGTTTCTCATCAGATCGCCTTTTTAAATTCATTCTACAACTTGGACGTAGTAATTATTCAACTTTTTTTGTAATCTACTTTTAAATATCTTATTACAGTAAGAAATAGAAAACACAAATAATAATTAAAATATCTATTACATCAATTTAAAATCATACAATTTATAGACTTTGTAAGTGCTAAAAATTCATCGGGTAAAAACCAATTAATATATGTCAACTAAAACAATTTTAGTAAGCCATTAAAATGTTCTTAGAAAAATTAACTATAATGGCAGATTGACTGTAAATAATGACACGTTTAGAAATAGATCATCAGCTACTCTCTGTGTAAAGAATAGTCTACATCCATTATTAAAGCTACATCAATTAAAAAACAGAGACAGTAAATCAGCCTGAGTTCCTTCAAGAAGAACACTTTACATAAGCTTAGGGCTTATCCCTTTCGTTGTGAATACAGAGTGGTTACTTTGTACAGCTTGTTGCAGGGGGTGGACACTGGATATTATTTTTAGAAACTAGGGCTTATTTTTTATATTCAGACTTTTACCCAGAGAACAGAAAGAAACACATAAAAGAGGATAAAGTAGGAGGAAGAAAAGGTCAGAAATGCAGTGTCAAACGAGCAGTACACAATTGAAAAGAATCTGTAAGAGTGAGATAAAAAGACAGGAAGTGTGATTGTTCAAAGAAGCATGAAGTGGAATGAAGACTAGGCAACCAGGGCATTTGGCTGCCCCCTCCTCCTTCAGCACCTTTGGCGAATGGTTCCTGAGAAAAAAACTTGTGGGTCCCTGCACATTGTGATAGTAAAGTAAGTACTGAGGAAATTATTCATCAACTTTTTTCGAGATTTAGGGCCTTAATATGAGTTGCGTCAAACCCACGGTGGCGGTGCGGCTACCTCTGCACTAGTGGTCCGACCGCCCTATTACAAGTAGGCCAGACGAACTGCCATGGGACCGCTCTGGCGGTCTTGCAGTGGTCTGAGGCCCCTAATATCCTGTCACATGGTGTGCCCTCCTGTATGCATGTACACCCAGTTCCTGCAGGGTATGGACTTTACACTCAATGCTCTGCAGGAACATGCAAAGGGGTTCCCATTGTGATGACTTGCTTAGGGTCACGTATGAGTCTAGCACTGCACCACCCTGGGCCAGGCACCGCAGTATCACCGACCTAGATTCCAGTCGGTATCCGGCAGGCAACTCGATATGGCTTTGGCAGTGGGGCAGCAGTACTCTGGTGTGGCGGCCCGCTGCCACACTGCCAAAGTCATAATAAGGCCTCTAATATTTTATTGTAAAAATCTGAGAATTTTAAATTTTCACCCAAAGTGTACATCATGTGCTAAATTGTGTTCCTTCTCTCATTGCCTGATTTTGAATACATTGCAGAAGGAAAAATGTTCAGTTTTTAGAGGAAATACTAAATCCAGAAGATAAGCCACTGGTTGAATTAGTACCAATTTCTAGTTTGAACCAAGTCCAATGTACTATCCACACAAGTTGCACCTGTATATGCCCCTCATCCTTTTACACCCTCTTGTATATACCAATTGGATAAGGAGTCATTGTTCATCCAAGTTGGACGAAGTGTAGAAGAAAGCAGTCTTATCTGTGGACCACTTTCAGAAACTATCCCGGGGGTGCATGCCAGAGGGGCACATGTGGCCCCTGTAATTTGTACCCCCGTTCCTGCACGGTGTGGCATGCATGCCACACTGTACTGGAACCTGCAGTCGGTGCTGTCACGGCGGCGGGCTGCATATTAGGCTCTCCTATGAGCCTAACAGCCCACCCCAGTGAGGCCCATGCAGCACCGCCCGCTCGACCTGTATTTAACTCTGATTCCGGCTGGCGGCTGCACCACGGCCTTGGCGACCCTCCTGCGGACTAAGCGGTAGTGGTGCCACAGGAGGAACGCCAAAGTTATAATAAGGCCTTAAGCCTGTATTGTTCATGTGCCACTCTCTTTTAAAAGGTAAGGCAAGTTTGCGTCCGTTCGCTGCTTTACAGTCCTAGCATGTTGATTCATATTAAACATTTCCATGATAATGATTTTAAATGGTCCTCTAAATCTTTCCTAACCTCTGCCACACACACCAGATCCCTCTACTAATTACGAGGAAGCTTCCTTCTTCGTGCCCTAGGTTACCCTTTACCATTACATATGATATTCGCCCACATTCATATCTGATTAGAGAATTTAACTGGACTCAATTTCGCCTTCTCAAAGCAACCTCCAAAGTCTCAATCGTAAAAAAGTAATCTACGTGACTAAGCAATCAACAGGGCAGGGAAATGAAGGAGGTTTTCTTTACTGATAGAGTAGACCAGCCCCCAGAGATCCTTTACACTGAGGTCTCACAGAACATAATTATTCTCTGGAAAATTTGAGAACTTAGGGGTATATTATCAAGGCGATAATTATCGCTCAGCGTTCTTAGCGCGAGGATAATTATCGCTGGCCAACTCTGAATTTTATCGCGGAGATAGCGTGCTATTAGCAACGCTTATCTCCAAAGCGATAAAATTCAGAGCGCAAGCTGCCAACTGTGCGATTATCGCTGGAAATACAGCGATAATCACACAGGGTTTGGCGATAGCATGCTGATAGGGCAAGGCATACTTAGCCATGATATCCACCTTCCATAGGATATCATGGCTAAGTCAGTTTCAAAGCAGGCATAAGGAAAGCAGCGATAACAGAGGTTATCGCTACTTTTCTTGCCGCTATGCTTCTTAGCGTGAGGCTTGATAATAGGAGAAATATCGCTTAGCGACATTTCTCCCGTTATTCTGGGGAGGAACGCCCACTTTGCATCTCATTAGAGATGCAAAGCTGGGTGTTAAGGGAAAGGGCGAAGAAGCATGGATTCACGCGGTAGCGTGTCCTTGCTAATAGGGCGTTAAAATTATCGCCGCTTGATGATATGCCCCCTAGTTATTGCTTAATTGTCTTTAGCATACTAAAGTTCTCAAAATCACTTGGTCTACTTCAGTAAACTGAGAGATTTTAGTCAATAAATGTCCATAAAGATCTTCCTGTCTCTCCTTTGAGATGTGTATTGTGAAATGTGTCAAAACTTTTTATGAATAGTAAAAGGTATGCTCGAACGGGAGTGATTATGGAATGATGTTATATGTGACACTGGTAGAATAAACCCCATTATTCCTTTTTTAAATTAATTTCTTAAATACAATACAACATATCCTGTCCTCCGAAAGTGCGGAGGGAGCTCTTCTCGTGTTTTTAAGTTAACCCCTGGGACTTCTAGTCCATAGGTTAAGTAGACACTGGAAGACAAATTTCCCAATATTTACATTTTCAATTTGTATATATGCAGACCGTAGCTGGCTTGTTATCTTATATCACTCTCTTCAATATTGAATGTTTAACTAATACAGAAATTGTAATTTCCACTCTCAATTCTTTCTTCATTTTTCAATGGCTCTTGACAAAAAGAATTAGCTACTATGCCCACTGACAAAGTAAAGCTATTAATTGGCATATAAGTCAATTAGAGGAGAACTAAGTGGACAGTAAATGACTGACTCTTAGTGGTTTTGTGTTAAAGGATCAACTGTTATTTGATTGAGGTCATGTTTGCTTTTTTTCACCGGAAGAAGTGTTCCTCTAGGGAAGAGGTATTTGTAGTTCTATCAATTTACCCTTTGTTTTTTCATACACCCATCAGCAGTGCTATTAGAAAATAATGCAAAAACATTTGTTCTTTGGGTAATGGCGCTTGAGAGGCATGTTAATTTAATTTGGTGGCCGTTTTACCCAAAATGTACACTACTGAATTTAGATTCCTCAGTAGTAGTACACTTATATGAAGTCCCTCCCACTTGTTTTGTTCTAGCTTTCTTCTCTCATGGCCCCATTTGCTTTATTTCTGAACTGAGATATAGGTGTTTATTTTGAGGGACTGGGTTTCAGTGGGTTTCTGCTCTGCCTCTTCAAACCGAGCCTATTTTCTTTTCATATTAATACTCTCTTAGTCTCAAGTAAGGGTCAATTTGAATGAGAGAAACCAAGGGGGACAGGCTAGAGGGAATTTGCCATCCTTTCTTTTCTCCCCATTGTTTCTGCCCCTAGGTAAATGTATTGTCTTAATTCGTGCCTCAGAGGCATAAGGATTGTACCAATGAGAACCCTAAGTTTAAGTCCGATGGAGTTCTTAGGAATTTCCATCTCTGTGCAAAAGCTGCAATTCGCTCCTGGTGGTTGCAGAAGAATATGGGAATGCTGCAGGATGTAGCAAAAAACCAATTGACCATGATGAGACATTTAGGGTCATCCTCTTGCTGCTCGCGTTCCAAAAACGCACATTCTATTGGAATACTTCACTATGGTTCTCTTTTGCAATGAGATTGCAGGTAGAGCCAATATAACTTACAGTTTCACCCCACAAATCTCACCAGGTAAAACTGGAGTAATTTTTGTTACTAAATATTGCAACATTCAGAGTTTTGTTGCTCAGAACATGTGAAAACGTGGTAATGCCAAGTTAGCTCCCATTTTGAGGTGCATAGTTCCGAATTGGGTAGTAATTGCACACCCTCTAAATGGCAAACCCTGCAGTATCAGTAATTGCCAGTGAGGCATCACTTTGCCTAATTCTGGGACATCTAGAATGAGGCCTTAAGAAGTTTTTTTATATTTCTGGTCAGAACCCTCTTGTTGCAGCACTTTTGGAATGGAGGAAGGAGGCCCCTTAGACACCTAGCACTTACCTCTCCAAATGTGCACATATGCTCCTCCTGCAAGCAACATGGTTCACCATCAATGCAGTGGGTGCTGAGATTTCTGTGCATGTCCATGTTATAGGCAGAACTGCCTTGTTTTGGAGTTGGGACTCCTTTTGAATAGGGCATGGTAGAGGTTATTAGCATGCCTACGAGGACTCAGAAGTCCCAGCAGACCATGGTTATGGTGGCCATCTCAGTACACCAGGATCTCCACCTCATATCATGTATGTGCCTCTCTACACATGATGCATGCACATGGCTTTCCACAACACCATTCAGTAATGCTTCTGTTACCCTGAACCAGAACAGCACCTCACAAACCAGATCTAGCCCAATTGGCATAGGAAAATCTTGATCAGAACGAACACTTCAAAACTATTTGCACACAGCAGATTTAAATCTATGCCTTGCTCTAGGTGCTGACCATTTTCACCTTTGCCTTAACCTCTTGCTTCCTGCATCATATTTTGCAACATCTTGTTCCTTGATGTCCAGATTGTCCACTAGTTACAGCTGGATCCTTCAAGGCGACTTCTTTCCTCGCTTATTAGTCTTGTACACTTGCTACTTCTGACATCCACTAACCTTTGCATCCCTAGCTCTGAGTGACGCTTAGCCTATATCCTAGTGTTTGAATGCCCACCTAAGAATTTCTGTGGGGAATAGTTAGTCCACAGATGTCAAAAGTAGGCCACCTCAACACTCTGAATGTCTCTGATGACTCTAACACAGAGGTAGAATAGACTATTCTTTTCCAGACTTTTGGTCCATGTGACTAATTGTGTTCCTGCATTTTCCAATCTTCCGTTAGCTAAGGTCCCAGAGAAGTTGACATTTAGAAAAACCAAAACAGCTTTCCCTACTTTGCTTGAGCCACTTCAAGTTGCTTGAGGACTTGCAACCAGTAAGGATACTCAAAATAATCCACCACCAAGATTGATCTACCTCGACTGGACTCAGTCCACTATCGACTCACATTCTGTAACCTGGGAAAAAGAAGACGCACCATGGGCTATGTCCAGCCTCGACTCCAAAATTTCTAAGTACGTTGCTACAACAGCAAAAGCAGAGTCTTTTTTTATTGATAACAAGCGCCATTCATAGCTAAACTCTGCATCCGCATACTTATGAAAATGTCAACGAAAGATGTGTCCAGTCCTGAACACATTTACCCTTTTACTAGTGCTCTTCAAACTTAAATGGCACGCCATTGAGAGGTCAGACCCCTTGACGCTTTGATGTTATTGCTCCATAGCACTAGTGAGAATTAAGGCTTCCAGTTTTCAGTTTTTACTGATATTTGAAACCATATACCAGAAACCATATATTGAAACAGAGAGGAAACTATATATTTAAATAGTTTATTTTTTAGCAAAAGTATAAATGAAAATTGACATTTTTTAAATGTATTCTCTAAGCTGTCCGTCGTGACTACCAGCCAACATCTGTATAGATTGGCAGGATGTGAAGTTATAAAAGAAAATAATTTTCCTAATGAACTTTAAACATGCGCTTGTATTACAATGATCAATATTTTCATGCAATTGACCTATCTTGTAGAGGTGTTTATGGTATTTAAACCCATCATGCATTCCATAATAAATTCATATTTAATGGGTATAATAAAAAAAGGAATATACTACTTGAAGTTTAACTTTTTTTTACTAACCCCAAATCAATATCGATAAACACAGATAGAAAATACGCAAAAATAAAAAATGGATACATTCAGACTAAAATGTCAAAAATAAATACCATACAACCAGGAACCCTAAAGCTAATGCAGATGAGTTCACAGAGAGTCCTCCAGTGCAAATTGGACAAAGCTACTGACTAGGGTTTTCTGACCACCACGGTTAGTTCAGGTAACAGCTCAAATTCTCATAAAGTGGTAGTCATTTTAAACCATTTTCAATCTGCACTTTATTTGGTCCCACAATTCTTACTACTTTCTCCGGCGTACATTATGTTAAGGATGATAGGTTTATTAAAAACTCAGTTCTTGTTTAACTTCATAGGTGATGTAGCTTCAAGAAAGAAGGTTTTTGTGAATTGATGTATTCTTACGGCATATTGTATTTTTCTGTTCTTTAAATTATTTTTTGTTATTGAACTATCTCTTCCAACATACTGTGACTCTGGACTTCTTCCCTAAATCAAATGTACTTCTCTTCATCTTTTTGAGACTATCCACCATATGTCAGTAAAAGACTCTCTGGCCTGAATTTGCTATTGTTGAGGAATTGAAGTGCTGTATGAAAAATTGCATGCTACATTTTGCGAATTAGGAAGAAATGTTCAGATCTAAATCTTAAAAAAGAGTTCTATATCCCTGATTTAAAGGTAGCATTCATGCAAGCAATGTCAGGTTAGCACAATGCTAAGGTTTGTGCAATGATGTGTTGCATGGAAACAGTCCTTAAGGTGCACTGTCAAATACAAACTTCTGACAGCAAAGGGTAAGCAAAACATTACACATGAGAATATCACATGGTATTGTTTGTGCAGTTGATTTAGCATTGGAAATTCACAAAAAAACAGATCAGTCTATTTGTGTAAACTCCTCACACTCTGTAACTTTGGGTGCAAAATGTTTTTGGCATGCGATAGGTGGTCCCACTGCTGTTTGCACTGATTTTCACAGTGAAGCTGACTCATTAGTTCTCACTAACTGAACTCCTGTCTCACCCTTGGTCAGTCTCCAAAGACCCTAATAACCATAGTGAAGATTCATACATGGGGATCACCAATTTTCCATTACAGCTTTTTGTCCAAATTTCACACTTTGGGCTCTTAGACTTTAAAATACCCATCATATTTTGATTTTAATGTAATAGCAGTACTGTATTCCGGGAAGCCATAAAATGGGGGTTACGGTGTGGCAATAAAAAGAGGGTCACAAGGGGCGGAGCCATGAAACGCATTCTGACATTCAGCTTGTATATTTATGTTTTTTTAAACTATGCCGCAAAGAAATTGGCGACAAAGAGAAAAGTGACACTATACCTGTTCTGGCTTGTTTGGTTGCACAGGCTGCATTTGAAAATATCTTCTGGGGCTAAGGCACCACCTGTTGCAGAGAGCTTTGTGTGTTCAGTAAATCTCGGGGAGTAACAAAAATGGTAAGATAACTCTGCAAGTTAATGCACTTGCCGGAGATATCTGAGTTTTGCCTGGTCACAGTTTTGACTTATAAAGTAGAAAAGAGGGTTACTGTGTCTCTTGCAAAGCACATTGTGCAACATGCAGACGGCATATTTTTATTTTATGTAGATAGGTGAATGGGTTACTGCTTTTGACACAGAGATCACTTTATTAATACAGACAATCCCCAAGCACTGCATTACATTTGTGACCATGACTTTATATTTTTTCTGGGCATGCACTCTTAACATAAAATCCATACCAATAAGGAAAAATGCATGACTCCTGCACCTTGAAACCCTCATTGTCTTATGTAACTTCCTGTACATTATCCACACACTTCAATGATGTATTGTCTATGTAGAATGTGAGCGTGTTATGTAAAGCACTCTGGCATCCCACATTGGGATGGGTAGTGCTATATAAGAATTTAATTAAATAATTTGTGATTTTTAAATTGTTATTAGTGTAAATACATGTACAAACCTATACATCTGGCATTCTTACAGTGCATGCAAATCTCCTATATACAGGGATTGAACAAAGTCAAAAGCTTGCCTCCAAATCATAGTTTCTCTTAAGTACTTGTGAAATAATAACAAGATGTGCCTTTGTTTCCCCTCCATTACTTTAGCATCTAGGAGTTAGGCTCCAAATTGCTACCAACCAGAATCACAGTAAAAAAAAAAAAGAAAAAGGGCTAATGGCCCTTTAAATTCGATTTTGTTTTGGGCCCAGATTGAATCTAAAATAAGAAAATCTCCTTGCTGCCTGCACTTCGCTATTCTGACTAGAAAGCAGACAATGTGTGCCGCTGCTGAGCTGTGTCCCGGTGTTGGCACATTACACCAGGACAAGTTCAGCATATTTCACTTGGGCCAGATGGATCCCCTGGGCAGCTCTATAATGGCTGCTGAATCTGTGATCTGTCTGGATCCACCTTCATTCCTGCACTGTGTAATAGACTCCACAGTCATAATTTATAAGCTAGCTTGCTTTATATGTAGAGATCTCTATAGGAAGAAGCATCCAGAGATGCGGACTTGACGTTGAACACGTGAATTTATTTGCTATACATGGAATGTGATGTTTGTAAAAGGTATCCAGAAAATGTGCTTATGCTTGGGCAATGAAAACAAATGTGGTCCCAAAATAAATGTTTTTAGAGAAACGTCACTAATAAACATGAATTCACACATTTATTACCAGAGTGCAATGGTCTAACTCTAATTAGAGTTAGTTATCACAGTACAGGAAAATTGACATGAGAAAAACACTTTTTACTGCCTCGCAAATTGCACGTAACAATTACTTTACACCAGAGACTATAAGAGTTGAAATATCATGAACAATACTTTTAAAGAGTCACTATGTAGAATGTAAGTATTTGAGGAAAGCTATACTTTCTAGCTGGACCAGTTCAGAAAGTGAAAGAGTTTTAGTTTGCACCCGTTATTATATATGGTTCACACAGTGTCTTTGAATGAATTTCCTATCAAGATCCAACAGTTTTTTTTATATAAAGGTATACTTTCTTAGAATGAAACCTGTTTTGCTAACATAGTCCCTCGCTTTTTTGATTTTTTGGCTAGCTGTGCCTTCTCAGTTGTTCTCTAAATGCATTGTTATGGTCGGTCTAAATGCCATGGTGGCTAATTTGAACACAGTATTTATCGCCTCTCAAAAACCTCTTAGGAGCGCCTTATTACAATTGTCCCGTTAAGCGCTATTAAATCCCTGGATGAAGTTGTGCATTATTCCAACACCTTTTCACTGCACAAATTAAGCCAGTTAAATAATGGAGGGATTTTGTAAAAGAAATCATACATTACATACTTTATCATTTGAAACAGTGTGCAGTATTATGAGGTGTGGGACATGGAATGTGGAGGTAATACCACATTGAGTAAATTCTGTAGCCAGCACTAACAGGATTTACTGGTTGCAGTGTTAGCTCGCAAAATTACATGTGCCAATGAGTGAGGTTGTTATAGTCAACAAACCCTGAAGAATCATTGATAACTTAAAAGAAACATCTCTTGTCTCCAATTAATATATAATTAAAGATGCCCTTGCCTATTATCCGGAATTATTTGGATGGACTTCAAGCCAGCATGTATGAAAAGAATTGATTTATTGGACATCTGCAATGTGCAGACATAAGTACCTAAGTAAACCGTATCAAAGTGTGGAGCATGAAACGAAGTAAGTGGGGAGGGAACAAAAGGGGAAAAGAAATGAGAGGGAGTGAAAGAAGGAGGGAACAGCAGAAGGAAAAGGGTGAAACCCCAATGATCAGATATGTTAGCAGAAGATTGGAATGTTAAATCAAACTGAAGGTGCCAGAGAGTAGCAGCCAAAGTAGAGAAATATAGGGGTTTTTGAAGATTCAACTGGAAAGTTCTGAAAAATTTCTTCTGTGTCTGGCTTAAAAGGAATGAGAGCGACCTTCACAGGAGAAGTGGTTACAGCTTCAAGCTGACACAGCTAGTTGGTTGTTTGGCGAACTTTGGAACGGGAATATTGTGGATCTCAGTGGACCGCAG
Source organism: Triturus cristatus (assembly GCF_964204655.1). Taxonomy (NCBI): domain Eukaryota; kingdom Metazoa; phylum Chordata; class Amphibia; order Caudata; family Salamandridae; genus Triturus; species Triturus cristatus. The sequence continues at coordinate 800,435,356 of NC_140592.1, forward strand.
ACAGTTAGTATCTGGTTATTCTCTGCTGAAGGTAGGCTGCATTTTCCTGTATTATTTAGTGCTTTGGTGGTTTGCTGGTCACATTGAGAGCCACCAGTTTGCTTTATGGCGCTATTAGTAATCAATGCAGATTCTTCAGCTGATATTTGAACGTTCATGTGACTGGAGGTTGAATACTGGATTGAAAACTTGTTTTAGAGCACGTTGCCATTTGGAAAGGAGTGTCAATGGTAAGCGTATGTATATGGTAAACATTGTGAGACCAAGATGAGGTGGGAGAGCGTTCCATAGCCTCCATGCTCCATGCTGACTTCGTCTCACAACCTACTACCTAGCATTCAGAAAACTGCTCAAAACCTACCTCTTTGCTGGTCAACCCAACATGGCCGTATTTAACACTGGGACACTCTAGTTTTGGTAATTGTGTGCTCACAAATAGGAATACATGGCCGGACTGGGAACAGAAGCCAGCCCCAGGAATTCCGCTTAACCGGCCCCAGGGTGGGGGGGGGCTGTTACTGAGAAGCGGGTGGGGGGTTGCTAGTGTCAAGCACTGCTGCTGCAAAACCGGCCCCCACTTGTCAAAACACAGCTCCCACCCTTCCGGCCTACAGGGAAACTTCCCGCTATGGCCAGTCAGGCCATGTAGAACTAGAAACAGAAATAGAAATGCAATTACAATTGTATATAGAAATAGACAGTATTTGTGTAATCTGATCTTGTTAAAATTAAGGCCTGCATGAGAGTTGACCATAGTTATATTGTCCTATTACTTACCGGTAATCTTCATTACTCCTGTTCCCGTTGTCCTCGTCCCATTCCTTACAAAGTAGAGATGACCATCTCCACGACAGAAAAAACTAAAGGAGCATGCTGGGATACCCAACCCACTCCCTCCAACTGGGAGTACATAAGCAGTACCATCCCAGCACGCAGCCTGAAAACACCAAGCAAACAACCGGAAGGCCGGCCTCCAGGGAGGGAGGGAGGGATGTAAGGAATGGGACGAGGACAACGGGACCAGGAGTAATGAAGATTACCGGTAAGTAATAGGACATTACCTTCAGGTCCCTCCTGTCCTCGTCCCATTCCTTAACAAAGTGGAGAATACCAAAGCAGAGAAACCGGCCTACCGGAACCCCACCAACGCCAAGGGCACCAGACCGAAAAATGGCACCACACAGTAGCAAAAGGAGCCCACAAGAAGGAGAAAAAAACGCAGGCAGGAGCACATAACCAAGCATGCCCCCAAACACGCGGACAGAGCCGAGACCCCAAAACCAGCAGGGGACGACCAAAGAAAAAAACACACAAGAACCTCCCCAGGCAAGCCAGAAGGGGCCACACACGCAGAGCTTAAGCCCCAAGGGAGCAACCAGAGGGGCCAAAACCAAGCCCCCCCCCCCTCCAAGAACGACGAAAGGAAGGCCAGGGAAAGGGGGCACACCCCAACGGAGAAACCGAGCCAGAAAAGGGCAACCGACCAGTGAGAGACCCCCCAAGGGCGAAGCCCACAGTCCCCTCCAATGACAACAGCAGCAACAGGGAACCCGGAGGCCAGAAACCCACAAAAGGACCAGGCCACAGGGCCGGACCGACCAACGGCCAACCCTAGCCAAGACAACGAAGAGCCGCAGGAACCCAAAGGCCACCCCACCGGGAAAAGAACCCGGGGTACAAGAAAAGACCAGGCCCTGAGGCACACCCCCAAAGCAGGAGACACCGGGACAAGAAGCCCAACCCGAAGCAGACCCGGCAAAAAACCAGGGCATCAAGAAAGATAGAGGCCCAACACGGAACCGGGGAAACCAACACCCCAGAACCGGAAGGGAGGAAACAACACTAACCAAGAGCCCGACAACCGCCAGGAGGAGAAAGGAGAACACCAAGGAACCACCGAAGGTGAATCCCAGGAGGCAGAAGGGCAAACAGGAAAGACCAACAAGGAGGCCAACAGCCCAACCCCCAAGAAGACAGCCGGAGAACCAGCAGGCCAACCAGCCAGGAGGCACACAACACAGCGCCACCAGGACCCGGAAGGTGAGGCAAAAAGAGCCCCCAACCAAGAAGGGGCACAGGGAAAGGCACAGCATCCAACCACAGCCAGGCCATCCAGAGAGCAAAGAAGCAGAGGTAGGGAGCCAAGCAGCCCACACCACGGACCCAGGGCTACAGCCAGCTGAAACGAACGGCACTGGAAAGGACAGAAGACCAGCCCAGGACCGCAACAAAGCCCAAGAGAAGGAGCGCCCAGAAAAGGACCCAAGCAGGGACCAAAAGAGGACCCCAAGCAAACAAGGGCCCTACAGCACAAAACCCGACACAACCAAGCCGAGAGGCGCACCAGCAACCCAAACGCACAAGCGAATGGGAGGCCAAACATAGGGACCGCAAGGGCACACCCAACAGAAACAGAGCCCAGGACCCAAGAGCACACCGGAACAACCCCGGCACCAAAAAGGAGAGGAGCCCGGAGAAGCCAAAGGCGCACTACCCAACAGGGGAGCAGGAACGGACCCAAACAAGGGGAGAAGGAACACCCCAGAGCCAACAAGAGAGCAAGGGTTACAGACGCCACAGGCCGCAAACAGCCTGTGCGGGAGTACAGGCCCAACGACAGGCCCCCAAGGGAAAAAACCAGAGCCCCAGACCCGAGGCAAGCCAACCGCAACCCGAAAGCGGAACTAGAGGAGCGGGAAGCAACAAAGCAACAAAGCAGCCCACGTACCAGGGGAGGCCGACACCCAACAAACACAAGCAGGGAAAGGGCACAGCAGACAGGGTAGGGCACAGGAGTCGGGCACCCGAAGAACAAGGGGCCACCCATGGCAGAGGCCAAGGAAGACCAATGACACCCAGCCACCACAGGAGGCAAAAGGAGCGGCAGGCGAGAAGGCAAGCCCAACAATCCAACACCCAACACCAGCCATAAGCCACCAGGACTGCCCGGGAGCCAACATCCCAACAGGGTCAAGGGTCCACCAGAATCGAGGAAGGACACAACAGCCCCCCTCTGGAAAACAAGGGGGAGGACCCAGCGAACCCATGGAAGGCAGACACAGCAAGCGAGGGGCAAGGGGCAAGCAAAAGCACCCGGAAGGACACAAGAAGCGCCCAACAGCAAAAAATCGCAGGCAGGCAGGCCCCCAGACAGGCACGCAGCAGGCCCAAACCCACAGAAAGGCAGGAACCAACAGGCGGAAGGGCCGCAAGCAGCCAAAGGAAGTCCAAGAACAGCAAGGCACCAGCCCAGGCGCACCCCAAACCAGGCACCCACCAGGACCGACTAGGGACAACAGAAGCCCGCAGGGCAGGACAGCCGGAGGCCCAGAGGACAGAGCAAAGAGGCCACAAGAAGAAGCCAACAAACCCCAGGAGAGACCGCCCAAAGCGAGCCACAGCCCAGCAAGCAGACACCATCCCAGGGAGGAACCAGAGCCGACCCGGCCAAACCACTGGGCGGGCAGCAGGCGCAACAGAAGCCAAGGCCGCAGCCCAGCACACGCAAGCAAGAAGCCGCCAGGCAGCAAGCACCAAGGGGATAGGGCAATGGGAGACCCACAGGGACCGACCCCCAGCCCAGACGCCAACCAGCAACAAGCGAAAAACCAAAAGGCTAGGGAACACACAACCCATGGAGGAAGCCCCGAAGGACCCCCCCTCCCCCCAGGCTGAACCCCCAAAAAATGGAAGTGACCCAGGGGAAACCATGGCCCAAGACAGGACAGCGAAGACACGGGAGCCAACGCCGCAGGCAGCAGAAGAAGCCGAAGGACCGCCGGGACCCCGGAAGCAGGGGGCACAGGAGGCAGAGAACCAGACAGCAAGCAGACCCACACCACACGCAACCAGCAAAGCACAGAGGGCCAGCATGCAGGAACAGGTGCCAGCAAAGACAGGAATCCACCAGCACCGGAAGAGACCCGGGGACGACTGGATCCAACAGCACCCGAAAGAAAGCAAGAAACCCAGACAGGAAGGTCCAGGGAGACCGACGGAGGCTAGCACAAAGAAAGAGGGGGCAAGAAACGCAAGCAGGAGGCCCCGGGTTCAAACCCCGGCACCACCCAGAGGCCCAGGCGTACAGTGCGGCAGCGACCAGAAGGCCAAGCAGGCAGCAACCCAAACACCCTAAGAGGGTATGAGGAAGAGGCACCACCCAGGGCTGCAAGTGAATCCAACGGAAAGCAGAAGCCAAACGAACCTGGAAAACCTAGGCGAAAATGAACAGAGATGCAGCAGCAGGTAGCGAAACCACAAGCGCTTGCATCAAAGTCACAGAAACGTAGGCTGCAGCGCAGTCCCTGTCAAACAGCGCAAGCCCCGAACCTGCCAAACCACAAACAGTAGCACTTGTCACCGCAATTGAAGCCACCGCAAAGGGACACGCATCCCAGCTTAATATGACATATTCAAACGACACAACCATGAGATACAGTACACCTGGGATCATGTTCAGAATCACAGGATGCGGAGTGGATGCCAAGCGCAAACCTGCAGGCACAGGCATGGAAGTCGGTAGCCCCAGCCTCACGCCACAACCTCGCCCACTGACAAGAATAGGGGCACACAGGAAGGACGGCCAGAGGAGACGCAGGTGAATGCAGAAGCGGGGAAGCAGCCCAGCGGAAGAGCGCCTGCACCGCATGCATGGGGCCCCGGGCACAAACCCCCGCATCTCCAGGAGTCCCAACCCCCAATCCAAGCAGCACCCAGAAGGAGACCCAGCCAACACATCCCCAAAACAGCAAGGAGAAAAAAAGGGGGCCGCTACGCGGTACTCACCAAGGGGGCAAAAAGGGCGCACCACAAGCCCACTGCCCCCTAATAGCCAGCCCAGGCGCGCACCAGGAAACCAGCGCCGGGCGGAGAAGTCTGCCGAAAACGGACTCCGAGGCCACAGCAAGGCCCGCCCCTGCACCGACCCAACCGAGCAGCAGGGGACAACAAACGCCAGGCAGGGGACCCAGGAGCATCGCCCAGCAGAGCCCCAGGACCCACCTAACAGCCGCAGCAGCGCGTCCCCCAGACCGGCCAAGCCAGAGGGAGATGCGCACTGCAACCCGGAAGATACCGGGAAGAACGGCGCCCCAGCCGCAAAGGACCGGTCAGCAGTCAATGCGGCTCCTGGCAAACCCGGCAGGCCAGGAGAACGCGGAAGAGGACGGCGAGGACAGCCCAGCAGCCCCGATGAGACGTCCAGTGAAGAATTCATCAGGTAAGTCCAAACACGTCCCAATCTGTCAGAAGACAGAAAAAAAGAACAGGCTGCATGCTGGGATGGTACCGCTTATGTACTCCCAGTGGGAGGGAGCGGGTTGGGTATCCCAGCATGCTCCTTTTCTTTTTTTGTGTCGTGGAGATGGTCATCTCCACTTTGTAAGGAATGGGACGAGGACAGGAGGGACCTGGGGGTAATGGAGATGAGTTCAGACAAGTTAAGGTGGGTAATCACAGTTCTTCTAGGTTCATTTGTTTGAAGTAGGGTAGCACTTTCATAATGCAAGTTAAAGCAGCCCTTTGTAGCACCATCTCGGCCTGGTGCCAAATAAGTAGAACATGTCTGAAAATGACCTTTTTAGTTTATGGGGAGCACCGCAGCAGGTTAAATGGTATATTGCCTGGAGTATTGAATGTGTTTGCACCGTTCATAGTTTGAAGATGTTGAGGGGAGGGGAGGCTTTTCATCTTGTCGTCATCATAGCAAAATTTCTTGCAAACATTGGGATTCAGAATGCACGGTGATACAAAAAAACGTATAGGAAATTGTCAATGTTCTCTTTAGATATACATTCAACCAGGAAAAAACAGCAAAGTAGACCTGAAGCAAAAGATATGTTTAAACAAAAATAAAACCCCGTTTATATTTTACTGTAGACCGATTCATTTACTGTACTGGTTATAAGCCCCCCTTAGCACTTTGTCCCCGCCTGGGCCTGCAGCAGTGCACATTGGAAAGGTGGCTTCAGCAGCTGTACATCTCAATCAGAACACAAAATAATTAAGTAATAAAGCCTGATGTAGCAAACATGTACCAGCCAGATAATGACAGGCGTTAAATTACTTGCCCAGGGCCAACCCCATTATCTTGGGCGGCATTAGATGCAATTCTTGAGAGCTTTAGTACCATGTGCAAAAAGCTTAACTTTGATATTTACGTTTCAATTTATACAACATTTGAAGACATGGAATTTAATCTGCCATGGATATGAGATTAACTCGCCCACGTTCATTTGCAGTTATGGCCGCCTCTGCACTCCCTTCTGGCAGATTAGCAGGCAATAATCTGAGTCCAATGGCCCTTCTGACTTTCAAATGATCACAGATTGGATATCATCATTTTCTAAACACTATTCTTCTTGCATGTTAACACTTTAAGTGAAAATTCATTGCTAAGCACTTGCTTTTAGGTTTAGCATTTTCGCATCGACGCTTTAATAAACATTTCTTGTATATAAACGGGTACATTTTGCAGCTTTTTATATATAGAATTGGCATCAAAAGAACACTCAAGTCCAGATTTATTGCACTTCAGTGTCGGTGGCATCTTAAAGATTTTGAGCAAGAAATATTTTGGAGGCCCATTTTCAGATCAACTTGCCCCAAATATCGCAGCCTCAACTTGGGAAAGTCACTTCTGTGACCTGTATGGCACACGTGATCCTGATAGTCTGTCTGTTGATATCTCAGACTTTTCTCTAGTCCCAGTGTGTCATGCCCCTTCTGAACTCCTCACTCTGATCGAGGTGGAAACAGCAATTGGGAAAATGCTTCCGAACAAGGCGCCGGGCTTGGATAAACTGCCTGGGGACCTATTTAGGGCTCAACCGAAGATTTGGGCACCCTACCTGGTTGTCTTATTCAATCGCATTTTACAGGGGGGTGAAGTACCCTATACTTGGCTTGGGGCCGAAATAGTACCCGTCTTTAAAAAGGGCTGTCCACTAACTCCCTCCAACTATAGGCCTATTAGTCTTATTGATACCTCACAAATATTAATGGGAAGGGTACTCTTGGACAGGGTCCTGGGTTGGATTGAGGAGAACGGGATTTTGACCACATTTCAGGGAGGCTTTAGTGCTGGTACTTCCACTCTAGATCAGATTTTTCGCCTGCAGGTCTTGTACTGGAAAACAGCCTTGGTTGAGGGTGGCAGCCTCTACCTGGTGTTTGTGGACCAGCGGGCAGCCTTCGATCTAGTCCCTCGAACTAAATTGTGGCAAGTGCTGGCAGACCTGGGTCTTCCACCTTACTTATTGGCTGTCCTATCTAGGCTTCACGCCAATAATTACGCCCAAGTAAGGTGTGGTAAACACGGTGAGCTTACTGACCGTTTTCCCGTTCAAAAAGGCGTTCGCCAAGGGTGTGTTCTGGCCCCCACATTGTTCAGCCTTTACATTAATGGTCTTATTGACCATTTGAATTGTATAGTAAATAATGACGCCCCTAAACTAGCATCAGGACGTGTGCCCGCATTGATGTTCGCAGACGATACCATATTATTGTCTAGAACATCTTCGGGCATACAAAATACACTGAATGGTTTTGCAAAGTTTTGTGAGTCAAGAGGACTTGAAATAAATCTGGGGAAAACTAAATACATGATCTTTAACCCCCCTAAGCGGGTGCGCCCAAACCCAGTCCTATTTGACATTCCTCTTGAGAGAGTTAAAACCTTCGTCTATTTGGGCGTGACCCTAACGGAGAATTTCAGCTGGAGTGCTCAGATTGCCAAGTCAACGCTCAAGCTTGTGCAATTGGCAGGGGGTTTGAATAAAGTTTTTAAAAGATCGAGTTTCAACCCAGTATCTCCCGCCCTTGAAATTTATTGTCGCCAGGCAAGAGTGGCTGCAATCTATGGGGCCGAACTCTGGGGACATAAGCAGTCAGTGTCTCTCTCAAGGGCTGAGCAATCTTTTTTAAGATCTCTTTTAGGGCTTCCTTCCAGCACACCGTTGATCCCCCTTAGGTTTGATCTTGGGTTAGTCCCAATAGAGGAGATCATCAGTGTAAGACCCATTTTGTACTGGAAGAGGCTGTGGTCAGTGCCTGAACTGTCCTCGTATAAATTAGAATTTGTAGAGATCTGGCCTGCACTTAAATTTAAAAAGATCCCCTGGCTACTGCATATTAATGCAGTTTGTACCCAACTAGGACTCCCGGAATTGTGGGCAAATCCGGAGGCAAGTTGCCCTGGGATACCAAGGAAGGAACTTCTTTCTCTGGTGTCCATGAAAAACTTTTCTTCTCTTTCGAGCTCTTCAGCTATGGGTAGGTTGACCCTAGAATTCCTCATGGTTAAACAAGACCCCAAACTTGAGGAATTCATGGACCAAATAGAACCCCCACTTGCTCGCAAATTGTACATTCAGTTAAGGTATGGTACCCTACCGTTAGGTCTTTTTCATCCAAGTGGCAGACACTAAACCCGGAAAGCTGTCCTGCTTGTAATTATAAAACAGAGTCTGTTGCACATGTGCTGCTTTTTTGTCCTGCTTACCATCTAATTAGGAAATGTTGGCTGATTCCCATTTGTAGAAACCTGGGATTTCGCCACTTTAAGCAGGCTTACAGGACGCTAGTCTATGATACTCATCCAAACATTGTTTTTGCTGTATCCCGCTATCTTTACAGCATGTGGCGTAGGAGACAAACGTTTTTAACCTAACTACTTTTACATTGATGACTTAAAGTTTAATCTCTTTTTAAAAAAATTTAACTTTAAATGTTATTTATTGTTTTATTGTGTTCTTGTAATTGATGATGTATGTATGTGCACTTTTATGGTCTTATGACCGAAATAAAGTTATCAAATGAAATGAGATCAACTTTGAATCGTATTCGCCATGTTGTGCTGATTCAAGTCCCATGATGCCAAAAAGTATTGAATAACAAAGGTTAAGACAGAGGAATAGACAGAAGTAAGATACAAAAAAGGTTCACTTTCTCAGGGGCCTCTTAGAAGTTGGGGTCCCTGGGCAATGGCCCACACCTTAAAACGTCTCTGCGTTAGTGCGGGCACTCACTCGGTGTAAACTGATGCACAACAGCATAAGCGGCAACGCCGATCAAGCACCATACACAACCACTAGTTTGCACCAAAAGTTTATCTTACCGCAGTGACAAAATCACTTTGCATTCAAAGTACCAACTTTAACTAACCAATGTCTATGGAAAAGGGACACAACAGTGCGGCAATGCCAATGCCCTTACGCTTTATGTGGCATTGTGGAAAACCTAAGGCCAAATGATACCAGGTGCACTGGGGGGAGATTTACCACATCTCCACGCAACGCATAACAGCCACCCACGCGGCTGTGCTGCATTGATATGACAGGGAGGGAGCAGGAGAGCGCCATATTTTCAAAGAAATGGCTCTCTCCTCCCCTTTCCCTTGCACCGGCGCTAATTACAGCTGCTGTACGCCACGCACCACCTTAGCGCTATAGGGCTATGGTGTGTGAGTCTAGCATAGGTTTTGTACAGGAAGGGTACACTTCCTGTACAAAATACTATGCCTAGACACGAGGTAAAGCCTTTCCCACTTTGTATGTGTGCTGCACAATGCAGCACGCATGCAAAGTCAGAAAAGGAAGGAGAAATGAAAGCACTTCTTCTTCCTTGCGCCTAGTTTAAAAGGGCGCAGTTATCTCACGCTAAACGCAATCTATTGTGTTAAGTAAATTGGGTTTAGCGTGAGAAACCTTGGCTGGTTGCATGGGAACGCCCAGGCACCACCCTTGACATGTCCCCATGGCACAAAGTAATGTGATACAGCGCCATGCTCTGCTTCGCATCACTTTTACGTTATTTAGCACTCAATTTCACAATTAAATAATCAAGTAGCATGGCTTGTACTCCATAGTCAAAAAATAGAATAAGCAAAGTGAAAATCTTCTCAGTAAAGCATTATATGATTTATTCTTCCTTGGAAAATTGATTCTTTATCCTTTAATCATAAGTTGTCCATAAAAACACAGCATGCAACTGATAGCCGGCGCGTTTCGTCCCCCTGGGACTTCTTCAAGGCTTAGCACGCGGATTATGTTTTCTGTATGTTCTCCGGGTTGTGTTTTCTAGTTTGGATACAGTGCTGTATTCAATAAATTTGAGTATGGTTGCTCCAAGTCGTATTACCGTGATGTCCGGTTCTTTCCTTTTGACCCGGACATCACGCTAATAGAAAAAAAAAGATTTTGCGCTGATTTGCATCACTTTTGTGACGCAAACCCGGCGCAAAATCTTTGTCAATCTCCCCCAAAGTGTACAAGCAGAATAACGCATGACATTCCTAGGAGTAATGGTTATTCAGTACCATTGAGTACCATTGTGGAGAAGTGTGGCTCAATGATTAGAGCGGCAGACCCTGATGCAGAGGTCTAGCCCGGGACCAGGGTTCAATTCCCCACCTCGGTGGGTCTTGGGCTCATAAATTCCACGGACATGATAATTCTCGCCTCGGTGCCTATTCCAATCATGGAGTCCCACTCTGCAACTCTGGGCAATAGCTTGCTTAATCTCCACAAAGGCCCCCGCAACGCTAAGGATGCCTGGCCTCCACCGTGGGGGTGCCCAGGAGTGGACGCCTCACAAGGAAAGCCAGGATGGGTTCCACAGCGGTATTCGTACAAGCGCCTTGAGACCCTTGCGGGTGAGTAGTGCGCTATACAAGTATCAATTTACAATTTACATTGTGTTGTGTAACAATAAACATCTGTTATTCAGCACCAAGGTGCCACTTTGGGGGTGAACGTGCGCTTTACAAATACACGTTATGTTATTTACCAAAAATTAAACATTTTGCACTGATGTCCGTACGTTGAAATGTAAACTGTAGGGTGTATTCCAGCAGAATCCTTACCTAGGCAGAGCTGGCTGGTCTTTGATCCACATAACAATGCTTAGCGTTTCGCGGATTTAGTGCTGGCAATGTTTTGTCCTTTCTGCTGCAGAGCGTGAATTTTAGTAAATCTGGGCCTCAAAGCTTGTGACTTTTGGAGAACATGATAAACAATGCAATATATTTTTGAATAACAGGTATTGTTTTTTCTGAGGTTGATATTAATAAAAAGAAAACTTAGCATTTTAAAAACTGCTTTTATTTGAGATTGTGAACGCAGATTTGTATTTATTTTTCACAAACACGTTATCACTTTCGCACTGGGGGTCCATTTCCAACTTTTGACTGGTTGCAAATGTTTGAAATTATTTAATGAAGTAAAACGAAATTATTTGAAAGGTAAAATTAACTATAGAAAAACAAGGAAAAAAGATAATTGTTTTAAGGGAATGGAAAAGATTTATGGCCCCATTCAGGCTGCACAAATGTTGAAATGTAGTTGAAAACCTTTCTTCTCTACATCAAGTGTGCCTGGAAAAAAATATTACGATGGTATATTTTATAGTGCAAATATTGAAGCCAAAATAAGTCAGTTATTACTAAATATGTTCAGATTTTATGATACAAGCCAAAACGGGTCTGTTATTATTGACTAGTTCTCAGTCAAGGATTAGTTGCCAGGGGTTGATCTCTTTGAAAGCAGAGCCAGCAACTGCGTCTCTCCCCCAAAAGATAATCCCATTAAAGCAGCTTTTTGCAATAATGTAGCTGATTACCCTTGTTGTTTAAAACTGCACCGAACCATTGATACCATATTTGAGCCACATCTACCAGGAACTAGTTGATCAGTCGATTTTGCAAATCCCCCTATTGGACGTGGACTTCCTGCCATGACCCCACCCCCATCCCTGCAGCCCTTTGACCCTCTGTGCGCCTCATCTGAGATAGACAAGACAGCACTGCATGGCTTCTTGGTCCACTCTAGATACCTAGGTACTGGTAAAAATCTTTCTGAAACGTTGGTAGCACACATTTTCTCAACACGTATCACACTGTACCAACTGCAAACAAAAAGGAAATCCAAGTTGATTTTATGCAATTTTTAAGGGAAAAGATTTATATTTTCCCTGACTGACGTCATTTCACCAAAGTCATATGCAAAGCGGAAGAGGCATAATTTTCTGGTTGACCACCTAATGGTATCAAAGGAAGTGACGCAAGACCCTGCAGTCCCCACAGTGCAGGGGACCTCACCCTTAAGGGGACACCCCATTTAGTCAAAGACTGTGGATGCCTGTGAGATATGGGAGGTTCAAGCAGCGGCGTAGCAACACCTTTTGCCACCCGTGGCGGCCCTGAGATTGCCACCCGCAGCCGCATGTAGGAGCAGGGGGGATGCTGGCTATGCGGCCCCGCAACAGCTGCAGTTAAGGATTGGAGTCCGCCACCCCCAAAACGCGTGCTGCCCGGACCCTCCCCCCCTACAGTCTGGTTTAAAGGGCCCGCCACATTCTGAAGGGCCCCCATCATTTTTCGTTACGCCACTGAATTGATGTCATTCAGCCCAGAGGCGCAACTAGAGCCACATTTCGGGGGGGGGGGGGGCTACTAAAAATTTCAGGGGGGCTAATTCTTCCAGCGATAGTCAGAGTGGAGATGCAGGGGCTCAAGAGAGTGTATAAAAACAACAACGCCTCGTTAGCATGTAAATGAATCTAGTTGTTGCCCATTGTTTGTTAATGTACAAATATTGAAAAATCGAAGTTGCCGGATGTCAATGAACATTTACTTTATCGATAAAACAGACGAACTATGAGCTACTAAGACTATCGACATGCAACATAAAAATCATCTTTTCCTTAGTGTTTCAAATAATCACATAGATGTTTACTGGTGCCTCAGTTTGTAGGCTCAAAACCATATTTTCCCAGGAGGCTTGAATGACAAAAATATACCAGCCTCAGCCATGCATGATGTATTCCACTGAAGAATTAACAAAGACCATCTGCTTCAGTCTGCTTAAAGAGCAGTTCTCTTACCTTGAAATGTTGAAACTCAGTGTCACCCCTCCTCCTCCATTGCTAATTCCATCCAAAGCACCGCAGTGTGTAGAAAAAGAGATTTGATCTATTTCTGTTCTTTTCTCTTTCAGTGACTGTTAATGTGGGAGGCAAGCAGCACTTACTGGGACTTTACGACACTGCGGGACAGGTGCAGTAGCTTCTATTAAGTGCATGTTCATTGCAATGACTTGTAAAATATTACCGTGCTTCGAGTTTGTTACTTTGAAAAGTTAATACTTCCTATTGTTTTAAACCTGAGTTAATTATTTTGTTGTCGAGGACTTGTGCATTGTTGGATGGGATATTTCTTCCATTATTCCTGGCTTATTCAAGTGAATTGTTTTGCTATTTTATTTATTCAAGATGTTGATATAGCGCTGACCAACTGCAAGGGCAGTGAAGCGCTTCGCAAGTAGCGGATAGCATAGTGCAGTCATTCCCCCCATTGACAATGTAATTGGAAATTGAAATGTATTGTTATATGTGTTTTTTTACTGACTATCTACAGTTTAAACACAGAGGGGCAGGTTTATCATACTTTCACGTAACACAACATAGCAAGACGCCTTGTTGCACTGTGTGATGGGGAGATAGCAGGAGTGCGCCATATTTAACATTATATGGCACTTTCCTAGAGGTCCCATTTCGAAGCAATGCAGGGAGATCCTGGATGCCTGAGAACACCTGGAGTGGGATCGCAATACTAAAGAAGGAAGCCGAGATGGCTCTCAGGCTACATGTGCGCATGTAGCCGGGGAGTCAGATCAGATGTAGGGCCCTCAATAAGGGATACTAACAGACAGCTCGAGTGATGGAGATTGGGGGGCAGGCCTGGTGAGATAGTACAGAGGTGCGGGCTAGAGACGGTTGACGCTCCCCCAAGAGCACATTTTGCTGTGCACAGGATGAGTGGAATGGTTGCTTGATGACTGGACTGGACTAACACCGGATCCCCGCCCAACAAGCGTCACGTTCACCCCGATTGGTTTTTCTCAGATCCTGGTAGAGTTTTATGCCACCATGCATTTGTTCGTTGATAGTTGAGTTTAACGTGCATTATTTGGGAGATCTCCCCATTGGAGCTCCTGTTCGAGATGGGTTGGACCATCAGATACTTATAGATGCATGAAGTTTGGATAATACGCTGCAGCAGGTAGACTCATATTAGTACAGCAGTAGCCAGGAAGGTTAAGCATTCCTATACATAATGAGTCTGTTGTGAACCCTAACCGAGACCTGCCTATGATGGGATAGAATACTGTGCAATGGGACCGAGTCTACTGCTGGTGTGGTATATTGTAGTAATATGGAAGAACGGGAGATTTTAATGACTGTATCTGCTTATCTGTGACTATGTTAAATGCCAATAAAAATATGTCTTGAAAAAAAATATATATATATGGCACATTCCTGTCCTCTCCTTGCGCTGGCGCACAATGTGCTGCCGTGTGCCAAAGCAGGCGCCCTGGCGCAAGGGTGCCTGAGTTGAAGGCAGGATTGTTTTTGTGCAAGAAGGGGCAACTTTCTGCACAAAAACAATCCTCAGAGGCATTTTCTTTTTCGAGGTGTGCTCCCGAATGCAGCACACTTAGAAAGAGGAAACAACTGGGTGAAATAGCTATATTTCTCCTTGTTGTGCCTTTCCTGGGAGGGTGTAGTAGTTTGATACATTCTCAGGTTTACTTGTCTTGATGAATCTGGGAATGCACCAAAATCAAGGTAGAGATGCATGGGAATACCTTTGCTCCACCATCAGAACATCTTCCTATGGCAAAGTAACGCAAGGCAGCGAGTAAGCTGCCTTGCGTTACTCCAGATTTACCAAGCAATGCAGGGCCATGCAAGGTGGCCTTGCGTAGCTTGGTGAATCTCACTCTGTTTTGCATCGCCCTGCGTCACCTTGTGTGGGGCATGGGTACCGCAAAACATTGATAAATTTGGCCCCGAGTCTCTTGAGAAACTAAATGAAGCAGAATATGTTAGACTGAATTGGGAAACGGAAAGGAGACAATATGTAAATGAGCATTCCTCCAGAAGTAGCTAAAAAGTGCAGAAAAACTTCTGAGAAATTATGTCACAGAAGGTGTGTTCCAGTACCACTATATAAAAGTTAATGGCCTAGCTCTATAGTAAAGGTTCTTGGCCAGCAGCAGCTACTACCGAACAGGGGCGGTGGTGCGGATGGGGAAATAACAAAATAAAAATAGCACTTACCTTAATACCTCCGAACAAAAGCCACCGCCTCTTCTCCGTCCTCCTCTCCACAGCAGGAAGCTCCCAGGCTCCCAGTCTCTCCCAGCCAATTACAACGCTGCCTTACAGCAACGTTGTGATCGATCTGAACCCCGTGGTTCGGTGCTCAGACAGGGACTGGGAGGCAGGGCATGTTCTCCACCCAGGCTGTAGCACAACCTGGGTGGAGAATGTGCAAAGTGCGCATGATAGTTTGGCCGGCCCGAGACAGCAAGCAGTCTTGTACACTTAAGGTGCAGCCACCATTCCTCCACACTGTGGCGCGCGGGGCCCAGCCGCGCCCGCCCTAACCAACCCTGGCTTCAACTACAAACTGAATACAAAAAACTAAATGATAATAATGTGATGTTATGAACATGTTATTTTTTTGATTCAGTTTGCAGTTGAAGCAGTGAGGCGGCGCTCCTTCGCCGTAGCAGAGGAGACGCCGCTGTTCTTGGCACTATGAAGAGATGTTGTTGCCAATTAGACAATTCAGGTAGCAGCAAGTTAAATTAATAATAGACCCATAAAGATCTGACTGTCTAGAAGCACAAGCAGGGTGACTGCCAGTGCTTTTATTAGCATGTAGACTTCTGCAAAGCCATATTGTGTATAAATGAAGAGCATTCAGAGTACGTACCAATCGGTTGATCGAAGCCAAGTCACTAAGCATAAACATTACCTTTGAAGGGACTAGGTCGCATGCTTAGCTGTGTTGAGTCATCAAGAACCATAATGCATACCTGGTGCCCTGCCCAGACTGCATTGTGCCCATCGAGTCTACACAGGAATAGTGCAGCATTTCATGGAAAGAAACAGTGTGAAAAATGGACCTGCTGTTTCAAACCTCAGCTCTGCCTTTCACTGGAAGGGGAGACGGCGCCATTTTCAGCCCAGTGCCCTACAAGCTGCCGAATACTGTCCCTGTGCCCCGAGTTACCATTTAAGCTGTATGGTTGAGGAGTTACACTTCCCTTCACGGTTTGGCTTTAGCAAGTAATTGCCACTGTTTCCTGCAACAGGCTACGACCATGCACAGGTGCTTGGCACGATTCAAAATGGCTGAGGAGAGAGTCACCTACCGTTGCGTGGTTTCTGTCTGACACAAAGGGGATAATTGACTCCGAGGTGTGCCCTGCTATAAATAACATCTGTGGCAGCGTGTGGGTGTTATTTGCAGAAAATTTGCACATAGGTGTAAAGCTATGAGGTCAGTGCTCACGAATGGCATTTGCACAAATTGTATGCACTTTATTATTTATTTATTTTTATCATTTATTGGGAGTCCGCTTTCAGTGAGTATCAGCAATCCACCTACCCTCGGGCTCGCATGGGCAACTCCCACTCAGTATATCCAGATGGCCCTGTTACCTTTGCACAACTTGCATTCATCTCTTGAACAGTACTGTTTTAAAAAATGGGAGCAAATACAATTTGTGCCTAATTTTACATTACTGACTGGGCCTTAAAAGTATAACTGTGGATGTGTCAGCTACCTCTGTGAATAGGACCAGTTACAAAGATACTCTCTGAAGAGTCACTTGTATTCACAGTACAATATACTTATCCTCAGATTTATAGGTAATATTCAACAAATATATTTTCTAAGAGAAACAACAATTTCCATTTTGAAAACACCATTTTAAAGTGGCGACAAAATAACATGTTTTCCAAAATAAATGAATACTTTTATTTACAAATCATAAAGTGTTTTTTTATTTACAGAAGTAATAGGGAAGAGAGTAGCATATAGACCATAACATATACTTAAAAAAGTCAAACTATCCCATTAAATAAATGAACTCAAATAATTAGACTGTCAGACACAAAGAGAAAAATCCTGTATAAATAACAACGATACATAAAAATAAAATACAGGTCAATGGCCTAATCAGTCTGTGTGTTCCACGAATTAGTACCCAAGATTAATTCAAATTAGGATCATCATCAGGAGGTGTGCTTACTCAGTCCAGTTCTAAATAAAAAATAAAAAAAGTGGTAGGACCCTCGTCAGGAGGCAACCGTAGATTGCACGCCCCTATTGCCCATGCCACCACTGCAGTACCAATACAATACTATTGCGCTCCTACAAGTGTGACATTTCAGACTATTATATGCCTTAAAAGATATAGGAATAGCTTAAGCAGCAGCTATTAGTCATTTTTAGTGTATATTTAATTAATAAACAATTGTTGTGCTCATCTCTAAGTTTGACAAACAGCACCACCATGTGGCTGAGTGTCATAAGTATCAGTGTTGACAATTAAGTGCTGGTGCCCAGCACCGGAAACCACCGGCACAAATTAAGCTGTGCTGATGCCTCATAGCTAAAAAGTAATCATAATTCATCAGTTGGCAGGAGCACATAAGCTCATCTGCAATGTTGGATTTACTTCATGAAAGAACCCACTCAAAACTGGTATAGATTCAATTGTTTAAGACCATCTGTGTAAGGAGAGACATCCAGACTTTACTTAATAGCCAGATTGGAACTGAGGAAATGAGTGCTCACTTCCAGCTAAAGACAGCAAGGGGCATATTTATACACTGCTATTGCCACCACAACATCACTTGTCACGACGTTGTGGTGTCGATAGGGGTTTCGATTTATTTACAAGGCAGCGTTGAGCCACTTAACATGGCTTAATGCTGCCTTGTAAATAAGGCACCCTTTCACGCTACACTTAGTGTGAAAGGGTGCCTTATTTACTTAGCATGAAAGGGGAAGGCAATGGGTGTTGGGGTGGGCGTTTCACCACAGCACTCATTGAGTTTGATGCAGCCTCATATTTACAAGGGTGGCGTAAATATGGGGCTACGCCAAAATTAAGACCAGGGAAAACCCGGTCTTAACATGGCGGAACAAAGAGAAATGTTTAATTTCTCCTTGTTTTTGCTGTTTCCATGTGTGCTGCATTGTGCAGCACACATGGAAACAACAAAACACCATTGATTGTTTATGTGCAGGAAGGTGTCCCTTACTGCACATAAACAATCATTAAAAAAATGACATTTTGCAACTTCTATGTGTGCTGCATTAGGCAGGACACATAGAAGTTACAAAGCCCCTTTTCAAGATTGTTTATGTGCAGAAAGGAACACCTTACCAGACATAAACAATCTTTCCCTGCAGCGCAGACACCCTTGCACTATGGAGCAAGGGTGCCTTGCGTTGGTGCTAGGCAGCTACATTTAGCACCAGTGCAGGGGGAAACACAGGGCTGCACCATATTGTTGTAAATATGGTGCAGCCCTGCATTTTAGAAGTGGCGAAGAGCGGCGTGAAGCCAAGAAGGCTAAGGCCGCGCTCCGTCACTTCTATTGTAAATATGCCCCTAAGTTCCCCAACGAAGATTCAGCAAGGATGCAGACAAAGAATTAACTGCCCAAGAGAAATCGTTGTTTCTGTTAATAAATATATTTACGAATATTTTCTGTAATTTTTCGACTAAATATATGGTATTATGAACATAAGTGACCAGTAACTTTGCGCTTGCTAATTTCCTGCCTCCTTGGGGATACTTGTGTTGCCCTGTTTTCTTGGGGGGCTCCCTGGGTAGAAAGATGCTTGTTCCATGATCTGTTTCAGATTTTCATCCTAGTCAGTCAGAGCTGCCAGTCTTGTCACTGAAAAGGGCAAGAATGAAGAAAACTTACTGTAACTTTACACTGTATTGCAAAAACACCACGGTCTGGTCAAGAAGACGGAAGGCGTGAGTCACTCTGACTCCCAGCTCATATTTTGAGCAGTGAGTGGGAGACAAACTCCTCTTCCTACGTTAGCAGCTGTAATGACAATTATGTTTTAATTTCTGGGACATCTTCTGGTCGTAAGCAGCATATCACCATCCCATGGGGGAGCGTGTGGCAAGAATAATGCCGATATGAATCATTTACTATTTCAAGAAAAAGCCCACTCGATGACACTGCTCTGTATAATTTTATTAGGAAAAGTTAATTGTTCCCAAAGCATGTAACCTTTATTTGTCATGGCTTTTGTGACTTGAAGCAAAAACGTACCCTAGTGAGGGTTTTAAATAAAGTGGCGTCTGTCATATTTTTATATTGCTGCACTTATATTTTTTTTAAAACATTTAATTACGTGTTCGATGGATTCTAAAGTTACTGTCTTTCGCGCACTGTACTCCCGGGGGTAATATCTCTTAAATTGATTTTAGCGAACGGTAGGTGAATTTGTCACCGATGTCGACCATTTCACGTAAATAGATTAACTTGTCAGCAGCAAAATACATTACACGAGCAATGTGGCGTTAACATCCTTTACTGCGTAATGTGTTGCTGGCTGATATATAGGCTTGGGGGGAAATTCTGTTAGACAAACGAAAACTTCGCGTGCTACGCAAAATCCTCAAAATGGCTCTATATCGCCATGTCCGTGAATTACGCACTGTTTGCTGTAAAAATTTAGAGCGAGCTCAGAGGAACAATGCGAACTGCCAGAAACTGAGCAGCTGCTGTTTGCAACTCTTAAGTTTGTGATTTTTAGCGCTACGTGTCTTCGCATCCAAAATTAACGTAAGAAAATATAGCATCAAATGTAGGGTTTGCCTGCCCGCGAATTTCTTAAATTTCGCGTAATTGCGCGGGCGCCATTTTCGCGCACACCTGTTAATATACCAAAAACTGGTTTGCTGCCAAAATAAGTAAAATAATGCAGACACAAGCCTGTTCCTGTGATTTACTCAAAACCATTGGCAAATTCAAACACCTTAGACACAAAACTGTTTACATGGCATCAACCTTTGCCAGTAATGCAAAGACAGGTGTCAGCAATTTTACTCTGTCTTTTGCATTGCACTTAATTAAGTCACGTGCCGATAACGTAAAGCCACTGTTTACCGTGCTGGTAAGCCTCGTGCTATGGCTCGAGGCTGTGCAAATAGTGTTCAGCATAAGATGTGTATTTGACGTACACAGTCTTGAGTATGCTGACAATCGACAAAGGTAAACTGCGTACAATGTGTAATTTTGCAGAAATTCTTCATGCTGTCAGTAGGAATAGCTGATGATATTTCACCTGCCCTTGTTTGCTCCTGGTTCATTTGTGCTAGAATTTCCTGTTTCATCTGGCGCAGATGTTCGACCACAGACAGAATCAAGGCTTTCATTACAAATCACAGCTTACAAATTCAAGTAGGGACTCAAAACCAGATGATGTAAAGGTTAATTTCAAGTCCTATGTATTCATAGTACGTTACATTGTTTCAAATTCTTTGAGGCAAAGCTGTCATGGGATGAACAAGTATTGGCAATGCCAATAGGTCATGACGATAAATGACCAAACTATTGGTTTTGCCAATGCTTCTTTGCACTAGCATTACATAATAGCAAAATCTGGGCCACTGCTTCATTACGCATGCACACACATCCAGACTCATAAGTGCCATCTTGGAATGGATTGTATATTAAAGAAAATATATTCCAAGATGGCCACCGATGCGTTTGACCATTTTAGAAGAGTAAATTAAAAGTGAAAAAGAAAGTGTACAATCAATCAATCAATCAATCAGGTACTTGTTAAGCGTGACTACTCACCCGTAAGGGTCTCAAGGCGCTGGGGAGGAGGGTGGGGTGCAGGTTCCAGTCCATCAAGGAGGAGGTCTATCGAAGAGCCAAGTTTTGAGGTTTCTCGTGCAGATTGAGAGTGATGTAGCCTGTCTGAGGTACATCGGTAGGGCGTTCCAGGCTCCGGCCGCGAGGAAGGAGAACGGAGCGGCCTCCCAATCTGGTCTTTCTGGCACGCGGGACTACGGCTTAGCAGAGCTGGGCTGATCGGAGGGTCCTTTGGGGTACGTGGAAAGCGAGTCTGCTGTTCAGGTATGCTGGTCCAGCATTGTGAAGGGCTTTGTGTGCATGAGTGACGATCTTGAAGGTGATTCTGGCCTCGATGGGGAGCCAGTGGAGTGTGCACAGGTGCTGGGAGATGTGGCAGTGTCTTGGCAGGTTGAGTGCCAGTCTTGCGGTGGCGTTCTGGATGTTTTGTAG
Organism: Triturus cristatus; assembly: GCF_964204655.1. NCBI lineage: Eukaryota > Metazoa > Chordata > Amphibia > Caudata > Salamandridae > Triturus > Triturus cristatus. Next base: position 800,456,500 of record NC_140592.1, read on the forward strand.
CTTCCGGGTGAGGTTTTTGTTTATTCCGGCGTAGAGTGCATTGCAGTAGTCAAGTCTGCTGGTGACAAGAGCATGAGTGACGGTCTTTCTGTGCTCGAAGGGGATCCATTTGAAGGTCTTGAGTATGAGGCGGAGGGTGTGGAAGCAGGAGGATGCGACGGAGTTGAACTGGCGGTCCATTTTGAGCTTGGAGTCTAGGATGATTCCGAGGTTGCATGCGTGGTCCATGGGGGCGGGCGGGCTTCCGAGGGCGGGGAGCAACCAGGTATCGTCCCAGGTGTCGGGATGTGGGCCCATGATGAATACTTCGGTTTTGTCCGTGTTGAGTTGTAGGCAGCTGTTTTTCATCCATTTGGCGACTGCTTCCATGCCTTCTTGAAAGTTGTGTTTGACTGCGTTGGGTTTGTTGGATAGGGAGAGGATGAGTTGAACAAGAGTGCAAATAAAGGAAATTAGACTCTGTTGACACTTTGCAGGTGCCTGGCCCTTGTAAAAAAAAAGTAATTAAATATTCATAAAAAATGGAAATTGGAAGCGGTGTGGTATGCGGAGCATCGGTGAGCAATGGAACAGGGCGGTGAGCATCGGGGAGCAACAGATGAGTTGGTGAAGGGTAGGATGGTAAGTCCGTAAGGTATAGGGTGCAATAAGTGGAGAAGAGATGAAGGAAAGACATGCACTACCATGGAGCTCTTAAACTCAAAGAAAAAAGTTTCTTCAGGTCAACAGTAGAAGGACAGAACTCAACCTCTCAGAACAATAAGAGACAGTTGTGCTCCTGTGTGGAATAAGCACAAGAAGGAAAGACATCAAACCAAGAGCGGATTCCTGAGATGCCCAACATTTCCATCCAATCATGAGAAGGGTCTAACCCAAAGCAACACTAAGGGGCTTATTACGAGTTTGGCGGTCTCGAGACCAATGCACCTGTGGTGGTGGTCCGACCGCCGTAACCTAGGTGGTCTTACCGCCTGATTACAAGTCTCGTGGTCGAACAGCCACCAGCCTACCACAACACTCCCGACGCTGCCAGGATCCTGGATCCCGCGGTAATGGCAGTGTTCAGAGTGGGAAAGAATGGAGGCGGCGCCAAGTCCAACACCGCCGTCCATATTCTGACTTTCCTTTCTGCAAGCATTTTCATGGCTGTGAAACCACCACGAAAAAGCTGGCGGAACAGCAAGGAGAGGGCCCCAAACAGGGCCCCTGAGCTTCATTGCCTATTTTGTTATGTGACTGGTGGCACATGTTGTGCCCCCCTTATGCCTGCACTGACGTGTGTGCACCGTGTGGCTTGCACGACATGGTGCATGCCAGCAGTACGCCTACGACAGTGCAGGCGCTGCTGGTCTGCAGCATTGGCTTCAGGGTCACTCAGTGGGCCGAAGCATGCAGACAGCCAAGACTGCGGGCGGCACACTGCCTGCCCGGTGGCCCAGTCGTAATGCGGCGGTCTCAAGACTGCTGGCATTGTGGTCTTGTGGTGGAAGTGGTTTCGCATGTCCGGCGGTGGGACCGCTGAAGTCGTAATAAGGCCCTTAGTATGTGCTATGTTTGAGAAACAATAGGACTGCGACAGACAACTAAAGCTCGGTGTACCTGAGAGCTAAAAAGTACTACCAACACGGCAACCGTGGCTGAATGTAAAAGGGGAATGTGTAAATCTTCTGCCACTTTTACACCAAGCTCATAACCTTTCTCCTCATGCGGTTACCTCGCATGAAATGGAGGTGAAGAAGCGTGCCTCCCCGAGGTACGAGAATTCTAAAGGGAAGAATGTCAGCAGAGATTGTCGAGAAGCATTGTTGACTTTTTAATATGTTTGGATACAATAGAAAAAAGCCCACAGGAAACATATCATAGCAGTCCCATTGTATTAATGACTTTTTCAAGTTGTAATTTCGCAGGAGAATTGAGGTTCTAGTTCTATAAATAGATGTAATTGGATGTGTGAGCCTGCAGAAAGCACAGTAGACACATTTTGCGAGCTTCCTTTTCCCAACCTTTGTTTCTAGGATATCTGCTGCCACCTACTGTCAGAAATAAATATTCGTGCGCGAGATCCTTTCGCAAAAACAATTAGAGGATTTCGTGATGTGAAGTCGGTCACGTCAGAAGAGATAATTGTAAAAGCTGTGGTTTTCTGTAATAATAGCCATTAAACGGTTCGTGTTTAAATTGGTTCCTCTGGTCAAGAACAGCGACTACAATTTAATCTGCCAGGCACACTTGGGGAAGCAGCTGTTAAGTATAACCACAAATACGTACAGGAATTGTTAGACGTCGGAAATTCGTGCCGAGTGAAAAAGCTGTAGCGCGAGTGTCTGAAGTAACAGTGTAAGGTATAGTCGAAATGCAACCTGCACCTCCAGTGCGATGCACTTTTACCAATAGAAATATATTATTCTCCTATACGTAATTAGATATGTATCCAATGATGGGGCAAGGGAAATTTAAAAATAGGTGGTAAGTAATGGAAGGATGTACAGTGTTATATGTAACATTGTGTGGTAGTATTATATCACTGCTTTGTCACTTTAGCACATATTAATCTGGGCAAAGGTTTTGTCTCATTATTACCAGTTTAATGACTGGATACAGCAAATTATCCCCTGGACCGTAACCAGTTAACTTTTGCAAATAGCTTGCAACTGTGCAGTGCCATGTGTCAGGCTTATTGGTAGATGTTCATCCATTTGAGCTAGAAGCACATCTTTCTTGTTGAAATCTGTAGATTATGCAGAAAGTGGTGCATTATGTGGCAAATCTATAATTAAGCAGGAAACTCCACAGATGCAGCACCTACTAGTTCCACATGCCAATGGTGATGTTTTATGAAGAAATGTTGTGCACCTGTTAGGATATATAAGTCTGCCCCAAGCTGAGCCCAACCTTCAGTTGATAAACAAGTGAAGCAAGAAGAGAGCAAGGAGGGCCTCTTAGCTGATGTGTACTATAAGAGGCCAAGCAAAGGCAGTCTTTGAAACAGCAAGGAGTAAGGTAAAAAGGTAAACACATACATTGCCTTCTCATCACTTTCTATTCCCAATCTTTACAATATGAGATAACTCCAGACTATGGAGAGAAGAACTCCTTGAAACCTTTAGACTCTCCCCCCCCCCCCCCCCCCCCCCACACTTGGCGGAGGAAGATTTCACAAAATTCACCCATCGGTTTATTTTTCCTGCTGTGGAAAACAGGACTGGTGGAGGAGCACAGAGGGCTGGTATGTGCACTCGGTGGTGCGTCACTGCCATGCTTCAGCTGGTGGTGTGGAACAGACTGTGTGCTGTGCCTGCTTTCCCTAAAGATCTTGACTGCAGTGATCTAGACACTGGAGACTGGGCCAGTGGCCACACCCATGGAGCAGATCCAGTACAGAACGATTCTGTGAGCCAACCTCATGACGCGGCTGATGAACGTAGAGAGTGTAGTATCTATGATCATGTGCAGCAGGAGCCTTGTGGTCCTTGCCGGATTCCTTACAAAGTTACGTAAACGTTTGGGAGGTTTCTGGGTGTGGTCAATAAAGTCTATGACATAGTGCATTCAGTTAACGGTTAAAGGCCAAAGAATAAAGACCTTAATCGCAGATCTCAGTGTGTGGCGTTGTCATTGGCATGCTCTAGGGCTGGGTTGGATGCTACAACTGGCTTCGAGTAGGGGATACGTGCCCCGAATAGTAAAACTGCTCTTTCTGCAAGTTAGCCGAGATCTAGCAAACTGCTTGTCGTGCCACATGCACCCCAAGAAGCAGGCTATGGTTGTCGTAATAGGAGTCAAACTGCTGCCCTAGCTCATACAAGGCCCTTGAAGATGTAGCCGTACAGAGGAGCACCATCAGAAAGCCTACCAGAAGTCTACTGGTAAGGCCAAAAGAAGAAATACTGCACCACATCATAACACACAGCCATCATCCATACAAAGCAGAAACACTAAAGGCAGCGACAAGCAGATATGAAGAAGCACTAAATGCAATGACAACCAGGTGCAAGAAGGCACTAAAGGCAGAGACAACTAGGTGCAAACGGACTACCAAGAACAGGTAGTGCAAATGGTCTTCCCAGCACGAGCGAGGGAAGTGCCACACAACCTCAAATCGGGTGTGATGACAAGTGGCGATGCGCACAAGGTTGCAGGTGGCATCCTATATGCCTAAGCGCCTTCAGATTTGTGAAATTTGTCAATGGCTGTGTAAGAAGAGCAAAGTACAGCGCAGCCACATTCCTGAAACTACCACTGCCATTTGACACCGCCGAAAAGCAAAATATTGGCGTCAGCGCATGGATTAAAATGTTTGATGACTTCATAGATGCTCTAGAATAATTAGTTGACAAAAAGAACACTATGGGCCCCATTACAATGGCGGGCGGAAACGTGACCGACCGCCAGAGGTGCGGCGGTCCCGCTAGGACCATTAGGATGCGACCGCCAGCCTGGCGTTCGCATCCCGCATATTTTACATTGCGGCAGGCGGTGCTGTAAGCAGCGCCCGCCGCAATGTAAAATATGCATGTTGTGCATTGGCATGCACAACGTGACAGGCACCGCGCGGTGCCTGCCACAATGTGTATGCCAATGAAGGGGGGTACCCAAGTGCAGCCCCCCCATGCCCCTACCCCCACGGGGGTTGTAACGGGCCCGCAAAGCATTTTCCGCCGGCCTTTCCATGGCAGCATCGCCGCCATGGAAAGGACTTTCAAATTGCACATGATAATATGGATGGCAGTGCCTGGCACCGCCACCATATTGTCTGCCTTTTCTGCCTGGCCGGCAATCCAACCGGCGTAAAAGCTTACCCCCTGCCATAGTAATATGGCAGGGGTAAATTGTGGTGTGATGGCGTGCGGATCACCAACGCCCGCCACCGCCGGCCAGGCGGAGGCGATCCGCAAGACATACTAATGACCCCCTAAGTACTTAGAGAACCTTGCAGGTGAAGGAGTGAAAGAAGTGATCAAGAGTATATCACAAGCTGATGAAATATCATACTGTCAAATCAAGAAAACATTGGAAGCCAAGGTCAATCGAATGCTACATTTTGAACGCAGTGCAGGGTACCTTTCTCAGCCCAGGGGAGACTACGGGCATCAGCACTCTAAGTAGCAAGAGCCGTCATGCCTGCCCCAGCAGCTGCCTGTTGGCACATAAATTGCACCTGCTTTCCCTGCAGCACAGGACATGTGCAGGATATACCCAGGCAAAGCAGCCAGACGAGGCTGGGCTGGGTCACCCCCTGGGGTCTTTCAATAAAGATACTATCAATTTTTGATTTAATATCCAATTTGACAACTACTGGTTGGTTTATATGCTGGGAGTGACTCTGCCTTCTGTTTTGTTGCCTGCCTCTTCGCTCCAATCGACATGACATATGCACGCTGAGGGACTGATTTCTTTCCCTTTAGTAGGATTTGTCTCAGACGTCCAAGTCTTACATCTTCTAAAGTTTTAACTGGTATATTAATATATATAAAACACTGACTGGCCCAAATCCTTTACGAACTCTTCATCCCCCCAGAAGTGCATGTGGGTCTCTGGGACATTATCTTGTCGATGGTACTTGTTATTTTACATTGCACGCTGTGATCTAGTGAACTCCCTGCAATATTGGGTCTATAATATCTGGGTTACCCAATTGTGAGCACTCCTATACCCTTTAGTAGTTCGCCCTTTCTGCCAACTGGACTGGACCAATGGGAAATGCATGGCTGTGGTTAATACTGGGTAATCAGGGAAAGCAAAGAAACAGAAGAAGCATGCTGCAGAACATTTCACCATGGGGGACATTGGAGGCTTAATTGAAGCAGTGGAGGGATTGCTCATTTGGAAAGACTATTAGGGTGATTCGCAGTCTTTAAAACTAAAGCATTCAGATCAAAAATCTTACTCAGTTCAACCACGTGCCAACTCATGTAAAACACAGATATAAGGATTACCAGCTTGTGGGGCGGCACCCGTCACACCCCAGCTCGACACACCACTTGACACTACAATATTTGAAGCTGAATCAGCCAGCCCCTTTCCATGTTGAATTTGAATGTACTAATAGATTTACAGCATGAGGACCCCCTCACCGCGTCAAGTGCTATAGCCCCAAGCAGCCCGAAACCAAGATTGAGCACCCCTACAGTGGACACTATTACCGACGATCAGTTGACACCGATAATGGAAAGAGATCAGCGAATTAAGAAAATCTGTCACAATCTTCACGCAGACATTATCCATCTAGAACTACGAAAGTAATTGACCCCAAACCAAACGTGACATCCCCTCCATTAGACCCCTCGAGCTCTTGAGCCATATATCCCTCACAGACCATTGCTTCCACAGCATCCAGGGATTTGTATCCAGTCTTCGCCATAGAGCAACTGTCCACCTTGTGAAAGGAGTGCATAGACGAGAGGGTCATGGTATGCACCAACGAGGGAAGACTATGGGTTCAATCAATTTGAGACTCCCACCAGGTGCCCATGGAAGTCTGCTGGGAGGTCCCTCATTCTTGATGTGCCAGGGATTGACCTCAAGGCACGATGTGCCTATGAAGAGGTGTGCCAGTGCTCATGGGGGGGGAAGTTTCTTAACAAACATACCCAGACTAATTCCTTGGGTTTGTGAAAGCAAAGAAGCCCTAGTAAATAGGACAATTCATTGGCTTTGGAAAGTACACTATTGCTAGTCCATAATTAGGGAAGATATTGTGCAAGTGAGGCATTATAGCAGTAGGTCTCGAATGTCTTGAATATATGTGTTACAATAAATCTACCATTAATACCTGTCCCTGAGGAAGGTAGATCTACCAAAGTGCAATTACTTTTCAATACATTACTATATATAGTTGCTCCATGCTATCATGAGAGGGCCTATATGCATACTTCAGATTTTTGTAATAGTACTTGCCTACGGACCTTTTTGCACATTTTGCAAGTCGTGCTAATGCATATACCTTAGAGGGCTAGGTGGTCGTTCCATTGATGGAGCATGGGGGAAACAGTCTGAACACCGCGACCTCAGCCATGCGTGATCCTACGACGCAAGTGCTTTCATGCTTGCCTTAACAACGCATATGCCTTAACCACGCATATGAGTGATTAAGGCAGTCCACGGTCTAGCTGCTAGCTGGCGGAAGCAGGAAGCAGCCAAGCAGCAGGAAGGATTGGGAGAGAACGTGATGCAGTGAGGTAAGTGGGGCTGGGGACGGGTTTTGGGAGATAGTTTGTTTGGTTTGGGGGGCTTGATGTAGTTTACAGGGCTGATGGGGTTCAGGATAGCTTTCAGGGCTGGGGGTTCAGGGTAGCTTTCAGGGCTGGGGGTTTGGCGTAGTTTTCAGGGCAGTTTTCAGGGCTAGGGGGGGTTTGGGTTAGTTTTTAGGGCTGGGAGTTTGGGGAAGTTTTCAGGGCTTTGGGGGTTCAGGCTAGTTTTCAGGGCTAGGGGGGCATCAGGGTAGGTTTCAGGGCTGGGGGGCTGTAGTAGTTGTCGGGCGAGGGGGTTGTTTTTTAGGAGGGAAGGGGTAGTTTTAGGTGTCAGGGCATGGGTTTAGGGGGCCATTTTAGGGCTCAGGGCGGTGGGCAGGGATGGTAATACTTTTTGGGGCTTAGGGGGGGAAGGGTAGTTTTTAGGGTTCGGGGCGATCAGGGTAGTCTTTAGGGATTAGGATTGTGTGGGTAGTTTTTAGGGCTCAGGGGGAGGTTGCGGTAGTTTTTATGGCTTAGGGAATAGCGGGGTAGTTTTTAGGCCTGGAGGCAGGGAAGTTTCTAGGGCTCGGGGGGGAGGGGGTTGGTTTTCAGGAGGGAGGGGGTAGTTATAGGACTCAGGGCGGGGGGCAGGGGTCGGGGTTAAGACTTACCTGTCGAGTCTTAACCACAGATATGTATTTACCGTACATGCCCTAACAACTAATAATTTGTTTTAAAGGCATGCGTGGCAAAGACATATTTGTTGTTAAGACTTGCGTTGTTGAGACTGCGTGGAATCGGCATGTGTGCTAAAAGCATGCGTGGTTCCATCACACAACCAGAGCATGGACGTTCCCATGCATCCACCCCTGGATTTTGGCGCATTCCCAAAAGATTTGCAAATCTGGGAATGCTCAAAATGTCACACCTTTCCAACAGGGGCATAACGAGAAGAAATATCTTTATTTCTCCTTGTTATTTAATCTTTCTATGTGTGCTGTATTCTGCAGCACACATAGAAAGAGGAGGATGCCTCAAAATATTGTTTTTGTGCAGGCAGGGAAGGCACCCTTGCACCATGGTGCAAGGGTGCCTCCTTCGGTGCTAGGCTGCACTCAGTGCACCAGCACACGAAGAGAGCAAGAATGAGTCATATCTTAGTAGATATCCTGCTCTCTCCCTCTCATGTGGCGCAGCACAGCAACATGTCTTGCTGGGTTGCATTGCATGACATTTTCACAAGTCTGGGCCTGTGTTTTGGTGGAGAGGTCAGGTTGCCCTGTACTGACTCTCCTTGCACCTTGTTCTTATCCTAGGATATTTGAAAAACATGGTGTGCAGCATCAAAAATGGGGGTATAATGATTGACAACAAGTACATTTTAGGGGAATAAAGGAGGCCAGTATAAATAAAAAAATATTTATCAATAGTGATTATATATGTAATCTAGAGTAGACTCTCATTACTCTAGTGCTCTTTTGCACTCCTGCCAGTACACAGCAGTGAGTACTCGATGTGACCATCAAGGTATCTCCAGTATAATAGGGTGAATAAACAGGTGGATGGGGTGTTCAAGTGACACCAGCTGCCAACTTCTCCTGCCTTCTCTCAGTTTGCTACTCCACTGCCTCACTTCCACCTCTCCTCTCACTTAGCTCTGGGGCCCTCATTTACAGGATTTTGGCAGAGGACAGCACAGCACAGCAAGTCACCTTGATGCTCTGCTCTACGCCAAAGTGAAAGGGCAGGAATGCACCTTATTTTTGCAAATCGCTGCATTCCTGTCCTTTCTCCCTGCGCTGGCGGCTTTTCTGCAGCCTAGCGCCAATGTAGGCCTCCTGCCACCACGGTGCAAGGGTACCACTGTGGCCTACAGGATTTTTTTTGTGCAGGAAGGGGCACCTTCTTACACAGAAACAATCCTAAGAGGTGTTTTCGTCTTTCAATGTGTGCTGCAAAATGCATCAGACATAGAAAGAGGGAAAACCAAGGAGAAATAGAGATATTCCTCCTTGTTACGCCTCACTTCTGGAGAGGTAAGGATTTGCATCCATTACTTACTGATAATGTCATTACTCTTAGTCCTACTCCCTCACCTTCCTCTTTACCTCACATAAACCCACCCTTAACCTATAAAAACAACTCCTACCTCCACCACCTCCTGTACATAAACATGTCGAGCCAGAACTCAGTTGGACCGCACCTGGAGGGCGGGAGGGACCTTGAACGAAGGTGAGGGAGTAAGATTAGGAGTAATACCATTATCAGTAAGTAATGGACGCATTCCTGCCCGTCCCTCCCGCGCCCTCCTTCTTAACCAGTGAGGAAATAGCAAGCAAAAAAGAGATGGACAACTGAGTGAAGAAGAACATACTTGGTCACCGCAGTCTCAATCATGCCCTGCGCTTCCTCCCTGGACATGAGAGGCCTTTCACCCCCGCAGGACGCAAACATGAAGCCTCTTAAGGGGATCAGGAGATTCCTCCTCCTATGAAGAGGTGAAGGACACAAACCCAAATACCAACTCTATAAATACCCACCTGGAACGAAGGCTCAAACCCAATGAGGATCAGCCACATCCACATAGCCAATAAGAATAGCAGAGGAAATCCATAAAACGAACACAAAATCGGTAAACAACCTGTTCTAACCACCTATAGTTGTAATTACTGTAAGCATCCCTCACATTTTCCATCCAGGCCAGCCGATCCACGAATGTGACCCGAAAACGCAGCTCCAGCAGCCAGAGAACCGCCGGACTCCATCACAGTGTCCACATGCTAGCGCTCCACACCCTTCCATCAAAGAGCTGCAGGAGACAGCCGCACTGCCGGAAGATCTTTACCTGATGCCCTGCACAGGAGGTGACCAACATCTGAAGACCCCCTCGCCGCGCCACGGAGTGGAAAGTCAAAGGAAAGTCTCACTCAAGAGACAAAAAAAGAAGGAAGTGATGGGGGTAGGGGATGTTTTTATAGCTTACGGGTGGGTCTATGTGAGACAAGGGCATTGGTTATGAAGGAACGTGAAGGAGGGACGGGAGGTAATGGTGCTTCCCAGGTTTACATGATTTTGTAAGTCTGGAGCAGCATCAAAATCCATGAGTGTTGCGTGGAAACACCCACCTCAACGTCCATGGAAAGCTTCCCGAGCACAGAGTAAGGTAACACAGTGATTTGTGCTGCATCCCCTTACTCAAGCCTCAAAGCCAGGCAGGGTGGCTTTGTGTGGCTTTATTAATCTGATTCAGAGCCCTGCTGTTTTATTCCCACATTGGGACCATGTAGTAAAGCAGCTTATGCCTTACATTGTCCTCACATATAACATTTTCAGCTGTGACTTTTTGCACATATTTGCATGCATGGCAATGTTTCCCTGAAACTAAAGTTGTTTGCACATCTAGCTTTGCACAACATTATCACAACGCCCTGAAAATCATGTCCAAGGTCTCGTTTTGTACAAATGTCATCACTATCTTCATCCACGGGGAGGTTTGGTTAACTACATACCCATAACATTGCTAATCTATACGCACATTGCAAGGCTGCTTTCTAATATAAAAGATGAGCATCCTAATAGATTAGCAGAGGAGGCACTTCCGCTGACACAGAGGTCTTGCATGCTGAGAAATCACCACGCAGCGGTTTAACAACTTGTGAGGGGTGTCCAGTTGGTGACCAAGATGGGATCCTTCACTCTATCCCATCAGGTAATGGGGTTGGTTTGCCCCTTGGGGGGATTCTTGGCTTTACACTTACACACATTCCAGGTACACTTAGAGTGGGGTTCGCATCGTGGGAGTACGCTAGATTGCTGCATTGTGTTATATTCCTGCATAATACATTGTTTCAGCACCCTGGTATAGCTATATCTACTATTTACGCTTTTGTTGCTTGTAATCACGTTTATCTGCTTCTGTCTACTAATCATTGCAGCACATGTATTTTATGCAAGAATAATGTTGGTTCAATAAATATTATTGAAAACTTCCCACTGTGTATTCTCTGTATATTTTTTCTGAGAATAAGCAAGCACAAGGGACTGACCGAAAGGTTCTGTACTGTTTCCCCGATCCGTGAGGGGTCAGGATTGTCATATTCAGTGGTTGCCAGAAAATCACCAATCACTCCCTAATAGGTTAGGGAGCTTACGGTGGCACTGTGAGCTAGCTAATCTATAGGCCAACATATTCTGCGGGGGTGTCTGAAATCAGTCTTGGCGCCAAGCCCCTAGTTTATGTTGTCCAAACAATTTGCAGATCCTACGGATTGGCAGGATCTACACAACACTGCATCACGCATGTACTGGTTTACGTAGTGCAAAAGTGACGCAAGGCTCTCATAAATAAGCCCAGAAGTTTCAGGAGTCCAGGATTGAAGGTTCAACTTTCCGCTCTGACTGGGGGGCTCCTACACAGCATCTGAAGCACAGAACTCCTGTGGCTTCTAAAACGCTCAAATCCCCTGCATACGTGCAGTGGGGCTCCCAGATTTAGCCCTCCCTCTGACCCTTCTGTTTTACCAAAGGGTTGTTGGACGGGAAAGTGGCGAAGCGGTCGGTGAACACCCATAACCACAGTAAGATGCCAAATAAGCGAGTGGAGAAAGGAGCGCATGCAAATGATGAATTAACAATGAAATAACGTGCGTCTGTTCGCAAATAAGTGGCCTACAAGCCAAGGAAGCCATGGGATCAGGGTAGGAAGCAGGGTTCATGAGGAGTGGCGAGGACATGCATGCAATACATCAGGCGGACACAGGCATGGATTGCTACTTCTGCAGTGTCTCCTGAGCAACCCCCATCATTGCTAGCAAACAGAAAACATCTGCAATTTACACATGAGCAGAGTCATAAACTAATGTGTCAAATGTGCTGCAGGTCTGCAATTTCTGTGTTCTCCCACCAAGTGCCTTCAGATGCCAAAATGATCACTTTGGCAGATCTAAGGTTAGACCAGACCTAGATCCTTCAACAATTGTGATCCAGAAAGGATTGTGTGCCTGCAGGGTTGGCTTCAGAGTTTCAGCTGCCCTAAGCGAAAATGTCCAACCACGCCCTGTGACACCTCCTCTTTCCCAGCAACAGACGCACTCATCCATGCACATAAAAAAACACACAATGGGGAATCAGTACGCTATTTAACATATGTATTGTATTCTAACCAAGGGCCTCAGCAGCCATACATTTGGCGACGTCAATGGAGAATTCACAAGTAAAAATATATCTCTGATACCTGGGATACACCTGCCATCCATTGGTTAAACACAAATTAGGGAATTAGGAGATTGCTTGAACAGATGCACGCTTGTGTTTCTGTAATTAAAATTACACAATCATTAAATTGTGATCAGGGATGAATTAAAGACATTTGTATCAGCATGTTATGTTTTTTAATTACGCTCTCAAGCAAATTCCTCCCTTCTTGAATGTTATATGAAAGCAACGAATATAATCAATAGGATCACAAAAATGGAAAGGACAATTAGATGCCTTTTTTCCTTATTGGGAATCACATCTCTCTCTTTCACATGAAAAAAGATAATTGGGCTTAGAAATCACTCCAAGTGGAGACATTTTAAAACGACCGAAAAGTCACATTGAATATTCAGTTTTCAAGGTGTTCTTATCACTTGACTGAATGTGAATAAAATGTGCTGCTTTTTTTAAAAGAGATAATTGTTGGTATGTTAAGAGGTTAGATGAAGGATTAGAGGAAATTATTTCTTTTGATACAAGTATTTTGCTCCCCCCTATATATCAAGCCAACCCGAGCAAACATTTGGGTGTCCCACATTATACGACTGGCTTTGTGTCCCTACCAATCATCAGAAAGAGGAAAAAATGAGGAGAAATAAACATATTTCTCCTTGTTATGCCACACCTAGGATGGCGTAGCATTTTGACACATTCCCAGGTCTAGCACTAATTGCAAATTTTGGAATGCATCAAAATCTATGGGTGGATGAGTGGGAAGACCCACGTTCCACCCATGGAATGCCTCCCTGACTCAGGGTAAAGCAAGGCAGAGATTCACACTGCCTTGCGTTACTCTAGATTTAACAAGCCATGCAGGGCCATGCAAGGTAGCCTTCAGTCGCAGCCGGCATTAATCACGGGTGGGGGGGTGGGGGTAGCGCAGGGAGGGTTGTGCGGTGAGGAGGGGGAGGTTAATTAATAATTTTAAAAAACATACCTGTCCCCTGGCCGGGTCCCGTGTTTTCTCGGCACCTGCTCCTGCGCTCCTGCCTCCGGCAGTAACAGGAAGCAGGCAGCCTCCCTCCCCTCCCTTACGCCAATGTTGTGATTGGTGGGGATGCCACCCAGCCAAGGGCTTACAGGGAGGCCAGTTTCATCATGTAGGCTGCATTCCAGCCTGCATGTAGAAAGGGCAGAGTGCGCATGAGTGGTTTGGGAGGCCCCAGAGGGCTGACCAAACAGTCATTGCTCCCTCAGGAGTGGGCGCACCACTCCTCCCCTGCTCACAGAGCAGCCCCGCCCACCCGCCAGCAACCAAACCCTCTTGCTTTCTTGCAGTGTGAGAAGCAGAAACATAAAATGGTAGTTATTACCATTTTACTTTTCTGCTTCTCGCACTGTGAGAAAGCAGTGGGGCGACGCTCCTCTGCCCTAGTGGAGGAGCCGTCCCTGGTAGCCTTGTGTGGCTTGATAATTCTTACTCAGTTTTGTGTCGCTCTTGCGCCTCCTTGTGTTTGCCAAGGGTGACGCAACACCTTGATAAATATGGGCCTTAATGCCTATCAGCAAAGACAATGAGTGACTCCTTCTCCTTGTAACCCTCATTTTCTTATGTAACAAATCATGTACCTTGGTTTTTACACATTTGATTTACTGTTCATGTATAACATGTATTATATGTGAATCTGATGCAAAGCGCTCTGACACTCTAGTTTGGGAAGAATAGCGCTAATATTGTTTTTTTTTAAATTAGTAGAGTGCTATTTAAATTGTTATTTGTGTAACTACTCAGCAAGACTGTTACATCTGACATCGTCACAGGGCATGAACATTGCTTATATACAGGAGCTGAACAAAGTAAAAAATCTGCCTCCAATATTTCTCTTATGTACTTGTAAAGTGATAAGTCGTGTGCCTTCATTTCCCTCTATTCCATTATCATCTAGGTGATAGGCTTCAGCTAGCTCCCAGCCAGGATCATTCTTGAACGAAAGGAGAGAAAGGAGAGTTGAAGGCAGCTGAAATTAGGCCTTTGTATTTGGCCTAGTTGAATAAAAAAAATTAAAAAAGCCCCTTCACCACCTGCACGTTGCTGCTCAAAATGTAAAGCAGACAACTAGTGGGCACTGCTAAATGTATCCCAGTGTCATCAAATTACACCAGGACAAATTCTGCATATTTCGATAAGGCCAGTCCGGATCACTGATCTGGCTCAATAGTAGTTGCTGGATCCTGGATCCAGCTGGACCCCCTAATTTCCTGCACTGTAGCCCCATATTTTAGTCAGCTTGGCACCGTGCTGGAGCTCCAAATTCCCACAATGCTGAAAGAGGATATAAATGGTGCCTAAAAAAATGCAAGCCCCTTCTACTCCACTGCTCATAATCATTGTGAGTAATGCAGCCCTACAAATCTGTAAGAAATTGGGTTATTGGCTGAGGGAGGTGGAAGCCCTACTTAGGCAGGAACCACAATTCTTGTTAGGGTGAACCACAGAAATCACTAAATTAGCATTTCCTTAACCCTCAGGTAAGGTCTGGCACCAAGGCAGTCAGACTTAACTTAGAGACAATGTGTAAAATATTTATGCAACACTCAAACAGTAATAGAGATAAAAAACAACACTAGAAAAATCTCAATATAATTTAGAAACATAGAGTAAATGTTAATAAATAAAATGATACCACATTGACAAAAATCCAAGCAGTAAAAGCAGAGACATTCAAGTTAAAAATTTTAAGTGGAGATACCACCTAACAGCACAAAGTGCCATTTGCTGTCATCTGGCCTTGCTAAACAGAGTGTAAAGTCATAAGTTCAGACTGACCGCAAAGAAGCACAGTTCAGATACAGGGACCAAGATAGTCCTACTGAAAAGTTATCTTCTTAGTCTGAGTCACATTGGATGAGGCTGTGACGAGGAGGTTGAGAGTCGCTGTAGCACGAAGATTAGGCTGGGTATTGTGAACAGCAGTTGCTGTAGAACTAAGATCCAGTTGAGCTTCACAGCTGGTCAGTGCGGTAGCTTCATGTTGGGGGTCATCACGGGCTGTCGTTGTAGCGCAAACTGCAGGTTTCACGTTTTCCAGTCATCACTGGCGGTCGCTGTTGACGTGAAGAGGCGGTTTCACCGGAGCTTCTTGCTGGCATTTGTCACGGGCGGGAGTGTCTTGGCGCAAACTGGCCTGTTCAGGACCCAAACTTCAGGATTTTCACCTTTTCTTTAGGAGGAGTACACTCTGATGCCAGTCAAGGTTCCAGGACATTTGACGGTACTTCTTAGGCATCAGGTACCTAAACCAGCAGAGGCCAGCAAGGCTCAGGCAAGCCCAGTTGCAGGTCTAGTTGCAACAAGTCAGCTGGGGAGTTGCAGAGAAACCTCTTAAGCTTTTCTGTGCCTGTAGCCCACACAGGAGGTCATCCAACTGTCCCTTGGAGTCACTCTGGTTAGCCTGGAGTGAAGGCAACAGGTAAAGTCTTCCCTCTCAGACAGCAAGATAGTCCTTCAAGCAGAAGGGCAGTCCTCTGGCAGCAGAGCAATCTCTGTAAATTCCACGGGTCTAGTAGTGTTCTAATAAGTGGCTCTAGATGTCTAACCTTTGTGTGGAGGGACTTCCTATCCTAACCCCAACACTGGTTCTGGAAAGTTCTCATCCTTCCTATGTCAAGGCTCCAAACTTTCTGGGGTGACAAAAGGCAGGACAGGCCTGATGTCCGGTTTTTTTGTGTGTGCAGAAGGCAAAGCCTTTGAAGCGTGAGTGAGACTGGGTAAAGCACCTCCCAAGTCATCCTGTCAGGATGGCCCATCCTGCCCACACCTAAGTCCCCTTTGTGTCAATGTGTGGAGGGAATACACAAACCGCCATTCACAGTCATGTGACCCAGGACACAGGCACTGATGGTTGGGACAAGAAAAGGGCAACTTATTAAAAGTGGTATTTCCAGAATCGTGACTTAAAATCCGACTTTACCATTGAAGATGATTTTAAATTACAATTCATTAGAGAGTAAACATCATATCTCTATCTGCTCCCAATCCAAAGTTAGAACATATTAAATGTAAGAAGGTAGGTCAGTGTTAGTCAATGGATGAGGTCAGCCTAACAACAGTGAAAAGCGATTTGGGGAGTTTTTCCTTGCCAGAGCAAGTAACACTTAAATCCACATGTCCTACTTTTTTAATAGAATGCACCCTGCCCTATGGGCCTTTAGGGCCTACCTTAGGGGTGACTTATTAGTATTAAAAAGGAAGCTCTAGGTCTGGCAAAAAGTTTATTTTGCCAGGTAGAAATGGCAGTTTAAAACTGCATCCCAGGTTGCAGTGGCAGGTCTGAGATACTTAGTGGATGGCACAATGAGTGCTACAGGGTCACTAGTAGCATTCACTTTACAAGCCCTGGGTACATGTAGCTCTATCTTTTTGGGACTTACAAGTCAATTACATTTGTCAATTAGATGTAAGCCAATTTTACCATGTTCTTGTTTTCAGAAAAAAAGTATTTGCTTTTTAGTAGAAACATAAAAACAAAAGACAGAAAGAGATGTACCCAGTTGGGTGGAAACATGGTTGTAATTTACTTTAAAGAGTTAGTGAGAAGAGGTATCCCACATCGGTCGATCGCTGCTGGGGATGAGGTGCTTTTGGAGGTTGCAGATGCATAGTTGACTGTTGGAGAGGGTCCAAATTCATTGGCGATTGAGGCAAGTAGTGGGCTTGCTCTATTGGCAGCTTGGGCATGGTGTATGTCTTTTCACAGGAAAGTCAGATGGTACATTTGTATTAGGTAATAACAGCTGGATACGGAAAGAGAGGAAAAGGGTTGAATAGTCTAGGAAAGAGGGGGATAGGTGAGTGATTGTTAGTTATACACTTGTGGAGTGGTTAATGGTGAATTTGCAAATTTACAAGTTTGCATGTCACCAAGAGAGTGGCAGTAGAAGAATTTGTGGGGTCAGAAAGCCTAAAAGATTTGTAAGGCATTCTAAGGTTGTCTGTGAGTTTGAAAATAGGTATGTAAGGCATCCCACATATGTTTGTGGGGAAGAGTGAGGTTTAATGAGTGCTCTATGTCTTTGTACGTGCTTCTTATTAAGCAAAGCCATGCCCACCAAGTAAAGTAAGAAATGTTTGAGGTGCTTTTCTATTCTGATAGGATCATTTTGTTGCCCAGAAGAAGAATTGGTCAATTAGTAAGAGATCTGACAACTTGAGAGGGGGTACAGTCAAAGCAGCAAATATTCCCAGTGATACCACTGCTAAGTCTACTGTAAACCTGATATTAGGTATCTTCCTGTTACAAATTGGTTTTCTGGTTGGCAGAGATATGCACTCTGTCCAAGCAGGAAGCACAATCCAAGTCAGGATAAGTCAGTAACACACTTTAAATTAACCTGTGCTTACCCTCTGTTAGCTGGGCACAGAGCTGTCAGTTTTAACTTAAGACGCAATGTGTAAATTATTTGTGCACAAAACACACAGTAACACTGTGAAAACACCACAAAATGGCTCATCACCAGTTTAGAAAATGTACCAATATTTATATGAGTAAAACAAGACCAAAATGACAAAAATCCAATCAGTGGAAGTTAAGATATGAATTTTTAAAGAATAAACTATTTTGTAGAGCTTAAAAACAATTCGTGCCAACCAGGGATGTCTGGTTGCTCTTGACCGGAGCAAATCCAAAAGTTCAGGCCGACCATGATGTAGCGCAGGTTGGATACGGGGACCAGCCTTGGCCTGCTGAACTGTATCTTTGATGCATTGACGCTCAGGGTGATGCATGGGGCAAAGAAGGCGATGCGTCTTTGCCGATCTTGCAGATGGGGCGATGCATCTGTACCGAGTTGCACAATGTCAAAGATGTGTCGAGCATCAAGATGTGATGAACATTGGGGCGATGTATTGTCGCCAAACCGCTGGGCTGGAGGTGATCCTGAGCAGCGCAAAGTCGGAGATTCGTCGGAAACAGGGGAAAATGCATCACGCCATCAGTGATGCGATGTCCTCGGTTCATACGGTGGCGGCAATGTATCGGTGTTAAAGGAAATACACCAGTTCTGATTGGCGTAACGTCATTAATTCATGGATTTTCTGGGTTGCAGGACTGAAAAAGCACGTCCAAGGGCCCAGGACTGGATTTGCACCACATGGCAGAGCAGGACTCACAGCAGGCAGAGTCCAGGTGATGGATGCAAGTTGTAGGGTGAAATCTTTGATATCCCTGAGACTTCGGAAACAGGAGGCAAGCCAACAAGCCCTTGGAGATACTTTGGTTCTGGGATGTAGAGATGCAGGTCCAGTCCTTCTCACTCCCAGGCAAGAGGCAGCAGGCCAACACATCAAAGCACTTCAGCAAAGTGGCAGTTCCTCCTTGCAGCACAAAAGTTCTTCTTCCTGGTAGAATGTCCACAGTTCCAAAAGATTCCTCCTTTTGTGGTGTCAGAAGTCCAGTAGTTATACCCAGTTGTGTCTTTGAAGGAGGGAGTCTTCAAATAGATGCCTTTGAAGTGCACAAGACCCTACCTTCCATGCCTTGGCTCCAGACTCACTACAGGGGGGTGCGCACCCTTTGTGTGAGGACAGGACACAGTCCTTTCAGGTGTGAGTGCCAGATCCTCCCTCTCATCCTGATCAGGATGACCCATCAGCATGCAGATGGCCACTCAGTCACACCTACCCTTCCTTTGTGTGTGGCTATCTAGAGGGAATGCAGGAAGACAGCTGTCACCCACCCCAGATGTGTATTCCAGAGACAGGCAGAAGGCACAAAATGGTTACAGTAAGAAAATGCCAACTTTCTAAAAGTGTAAATTTCAGAATTGCAAATTAGAAACCTATATCACCATAAGTTATGTTTTTAGATTGTGATTCCAGAAACACCAAATGTGTCCGTCCTATCTTTTCCCAATTGGAGGTTACACTTATAAACTGTAATAAGGCTATCCCAATGTTATCCTGTGTGAGAGATAGGTCTGGCAGTAGTGAAAAAAGAAGTTAAGAGTATTTCACTATAAGGACATATAAAACTTAAATGTCCATGTCCTACCTTTTAAATACACTGCATCCTGCCCTTCTGGCTGTCCAGGGTCTACCTTAGGGGTGACTTATATGTATTCAAAAGGAAGGTTTTAGGCCTGGCAAGAAGGTTACCTTGCCAAGTCGACCTGGCAGATTAAAACCGCTCACACAGGCTGTGCAATGGCAGGCCTGAGACATGTTTAAAGGACTACTGAAGTGGGTGGCACATTCAGTGATGCAGGCCCACTAGTAGCATTTAATTCCTAGGCCCTGGGCTCATATAGTGCACTTTACTTGGGACTTATAAGTAAATTAAATATGCCAATTGTGGAGAAGCCAGTGTTACCATGTTTTAAGTAGTAGAGAGCACATGCACTTTAGTTCTTGTTAGCAGTGATAAAGTGTCCAGAGTCCTAAAGCCAACAAAATCAGATTCAGCAAAAAGGGGAGAAGGAATGCAAAATGTTTGGGGGGTAACCCTGCTGAAAGGGCCATTTGCAACACTTCTGTATTAAACTTTGGATCTAAGCCCAGAGGGGATGAGAAAATGTACAGTTTAGGAGCATATGAGGTAAGTCACCTACCTCTTAGTTGCAGTTCCAGCACTGTTGGCATCCTATCAGACCATGGTTGTGGAGTTTGCTGGGGGTCCAAAACACAGTGGACCTCATTAGGATGCCGGTCGGACCACCACTGACAGGCCATCGGTGGCGGTCCGACCGACATCCAGCATAGTGGTCCGACCGCCGCTTTAAGATGCAGTCAGTCCGAATGCTGCGGTTGGAGGGGCCAGCTGACGCATCCGACAGGCTCAAGGACCCTGACAGGCCATCGGTTGAATCGTATTCCCTACAATAGGGGCAGTGCCTGCTCAGGCACTGGGGGTCGGAATTACAATGTCTCTTTCCGACAGCCTTTACATGACTGTCTGACCGCCACGGAAAGTCTGTCAGAAAGGGACTTTGAGGACCCCTACCAGGGCCCTCATCCCTGTGGACCTCCGCTACGAGGCCCGGTGGGCACCCGTGGTGCCCCCTCAAACATCCATGCCCTGTGTGCCAGGCACCATATGGTTCCCCCCCCTCTCCCAGAGGAACTGCACTCCTGGTTTTGTTCTCGATATCTTGGAGCACTGTGCAGGACCTCATTAAAAAGCTCTTGGTTCCTCTCTTTTTGAAGCACCATATGGTTCCTGGCACGCAGGGCATGGATGTTTTAAAACATACCCTTTTCCAATGCAGCTTGTGCTGTGGCCCTTTTCCGGGCCGCAGCACAATCCACAATGTAAAAGGAATGTTTCTGACCGACTGCATGGCAGTCGCATCTTAATTTGTCTGGTGGAACTGCCAACTACATGTCGTCAGCATCCATCCCGCAATGATGCATCCGACCGCCATCGTAATAAGGCCCATTGTTTATTAACCAGTAGCTAGTTTGAGCAAGTGATGATGCGATTTTTCCTTTGAAGGATGAGCGCCAGATTTTTTGCCATGTCGCTAGTGGTATGGTAGTGTGTGTTGATTCTGTAAGCGTTTCGTTCCATTTTGTAATAGTGTGTTTTATTGGTTGAGTATTATTTGTATTTAGTGGTCCATATGTCTTAGAAGCAATGCGTCCTTGTTTCATATGGTTCCCTAAAAGTGATGAGTGATGAGTATGGTATGGAGATATCATTGGTGACCGAGTCATGTATTGCGTTGATGCTGTGGTTTGCCCAATTTTCCCAGTAAATGGTTGTGCCATCATTTGAATGTGTTTATTATGCCATAGGAAGGCTAATGTAGATTTGGGTATGCAGTGAATACGTTTTTAATCAATTTTATGGAGGGTAGTCACAGTGTTGTTGATTAGGTCAGTGGAGTGAGCAATATGGAAGAGGTTAATGTTTGGTATTGGTAACAGGGGTAAGAAGGCGAGTGGTTTGATTAGATGCAGTCCAATTTTACCATGTTTGAAGGAGAGCTCACGCACTTTAGACTGATTTACAGTTGTTAAGTGCCCACAATCCTAAAGCCAACAAAAACGAATTCAGCAAACAGGAGGTGTGAAGGCTAAAGGTTTGGGACAATGCCACGCCAAAGATGTCAGGTCTAACAATTTCCATCCCTAGTTTAGGGGTTGAAACATACAGGCCCAGGCATGTCATTTCCACTCCTTCAGGTGAAGGGACAAGAGCAGGTGGATACTAGCAAACCCCTATACCCACATGGCTTATAGGAGCCTGCTGCACTAATACGCATGGAGTTCCAACCAGGGTCTGCAAGCTCAGCACCCAAGCCTGATGTGGGAGTCAGAACCTGTAGGTTTAGAAAATGAGTCTTCACATTCATGAGGGTCATATTGCATTTTATAAATATATTTAGCCATGTTTTCATGAATACACCCCAACATTTTTTGCCCCTGTAGTAATCAACATGTGAAGAAAGCCCACTTGGCCCAGCTGCTATATTGTGATGGTGGACATCGGTCCAGATTTAGAGTTTATCCCAATGCACTTCTATCAAGGCAGAAATTGTGATGGAGTAACTCATCCACCAAACTCTAAATCCGGCCCATTACCCTCTAAATATGGAGTGCATCTTCAACATAGAAACATTCACCATTCTCTGAAGATTGCAAATGGGCTGGATATGACTAATGCATTTATAGGCTGCAGTATAAGCCTCCTAATTCACGGATTTCATTTATAAAAGAGTCATAATATGTAAGATTGGTATCTTCCACATTGAATTTCAAGTTTGGCTCTTTTCTGAGCCTTTTCCACAGATAGATTTCAGTATGTTTGCACTGCCGAAACCATTTACTGGAAAACAGAAGGGATTTCAATAATGATTGTGCAGCTTAATGTTCCAATCCTCGTGCAGTTTGTATAGGGATCGAAATTTAACACCCTACTCAGCAATCAGGGCCCTAATAGGAAAGTAAAGGCCATTAATTGCCAAGCGGAATATTCTCAATACAGAGGCTCTTTGTCAAATTAACTCTGTCCCTATTTAGCCAGCTTTCAATGTCTCAAGCGATTGTAAATTAGAGTCTACAGCAAAATATTTTTGGGGAGAATATTGAGTAATGATGTAAACCATATTGGAAGCAATATGTATTCCCTTTTGTGCAAGATTTTAACAGTAAAACCCCAACATTCTACATCTGGCCTGAATGGAGATGCACTAAGAAATAGTATACAGTGAGCAGCTTAAACAAACTTAAAAACTGTATGACTCTAACATTATTATAAAAGAATTCATTCCTATTTATTTATCTAACAATATATACCATACAAATTATCATCCATAAATCAAATAATGTACACAAGTTAAAAACATACCCTCAATAAAACATTATTACAACCAAACTGATTTCAGTACGTCAATCTATTTTACATCAAGGATTTGAAAGACATCCTTGTCTAATACCCATTAATTACATTGCAATAGGATAACATAATACAGAAAGGAAAAAGGGCTCTCTCTACGCGGTGTTTCGGTGGCACTTGGGATGTTTTACACCACCTTCTTCAGGACAGATTTACAATACAAGTCATACATCAATTCTGCGAAATAAAATTTTTGACATTAGTCTACAAACTTTTACATAGAAGCCACCTCAACTGTATTTTAGTGCAAACCCTTTGCCCTAAGTGTTTCCAAACCCCATTCTCTTAGGTATGGACATACACAAGTAGGCCCTTTTTTGGGCTCACAAGAATATATATCATTTAGGACCTACACCCTTTCCCCACCTCTAGGAATAGTCATAAAATCACTTAGAGATAAGGACCCTCTACAGTGTGGTAAAATACCTTATTATACTCTACGTGACCATAACTTCTTGAGCGTAGGGCAGCTTATAGGCACAACCCTTTTTACCTCTACATCGAGGAATCGAGACAATCAATCCCATATAATTATAGGGACCCACTACCATTCGTGTAATTGTCATGCATGACTTATATTAAAAAAGCGGGGAGATGGCAGTGGTTACAAGAACAGGCCAGCACCTCTGTCTCGATCTTATCCCAGTATTGTAATAGTACTAAGTTTATAGGTGTGCTCTATGTAGAACACTGTACCATCTATCAGGGTCCGTCCTATATATAGAAAAGAATTCTCTTTCCCATATATAACGCAAACAGTTATCAATTACAGAGCACAACCAATGGCATGTCTTATTATCTGACTTAGTAGTCAGTAAGGTTTTAATAAACCCAAATGCAAATACAGTACAGTTAAAGGAAAAACATCAGATGTCAATAGCAATTTAGTAGACAAATTGAAGATCCATTGGAGTCTTGATGTAAACGACTCGAAGTACAAGGTAGATGAGCAGACAGCCGACACGTGTTTCGTCGTGTTGATATGACTTTTTCAAGGCTCACAATTGTTTTGCAACAATGACTCGAAAAATTCTTCTTAGAGACCCCGTAAAGTTTTCTAGGGATCTCAAATAAACTAGGACCAATCACAACGACGCCACAGCAATCCTCATGGCATACGAATTATCGAAAGTAAAAATAATCAGGATAGGCAGAGGCCTGTGTTCTGGTGCGCTGCAAGTAGAAGTTCAAAATGTGGTCAACAGTCAAAAAGTAAACGTCAAAGTGTTGTTAACGAACACGTCCACCGTAGTTCAAGGCAAACATCTGATATGATGTGAAAATACGTATATTCGTATCGAATTGAAGTATAAATTAAGGACTCGTAATTAAAATTCCCAAATTGCCATGCATATTGGGCCTCTATAAAAGAACTAGGACTACAAAACTCGTGCACCGGTTTGCTCAGGTGACATGGCTACTTGCTAAAATACAAATATCAACTCGTATTTCAACGTTGAAATTGAGGATGATAGATTTGGTGATGTTTGCGAGAGGAGGGTGCCACCCTCAATACACTGCGATGACGAGGTAGGGGCACAATGAGTGCCACAGTGTAGGATGACATTATCATAAAATTGAAGTCTGAAACATATGATAGACCACTTCCAGGTGTCATATGAATCATCAGGGAGGGAACGGGCTGCCGAATGAGAAGGCATAGATGGGAAGTACTCTAATTAGATGAAGAACTCCAAACAGACACCCTTGTGGCAATATAAGTGATAACTAGAATCCTTATGACCAGATCTCCTGAAGCGATACTGGGTGGCCCATGACCCCAACACCAGCTAACGGACAGCTGACTGCTCGACTCAACCGAAAATCTAGAAACAACATCAGTCCACAAGGGGAAACATCGTTTACAACGCGGGGATTACATCGCGATGCCATTACATCGCAGTTTTTACAACGCAAGCTGTTACAACGACTTGCGCTAGATGGCGCTCTAGGACAAGGAATAGTATAATTTACTATCCAACACCTTCCCTACTGTACGTAGACTGGAGTTGGAATAGTAAATTATACTACTCCTAAATCCTATTCCTTGTCCTAGAGCGCCATCTAGCGTTGTAACGACTTGTGTTGTCAAAACCGCGATGTAGTGTACCGCGATGTAAATGTATGCGTTGTAACGTCATACATCCGTCCACAAGATATAGCTCCATACACCATGTGACACAAAATCCATGTGTAGCCCTTTCCCTGAAGAGGGTTGGGACCCCTCTGGTGCCGCGGTGCCTGTAGGGCTCTACGTTACATCCCTGATACAGATGCTCCAATGAACAATCCTTCCATGCATGTGTGAATACCAAATTGCAACTGCGTTTCTGTGTTTCCCAAACCTCCATGCATGGACGTCATTTACGGATCAACAAGGGTCACAGCTGCAACCCCTGACTTTACCATTGCGGTCTCCGGCACTGTCTTTGCAACCCCTGCCCTCAGAGTTGGCAACATCAGTGCCAAGATCACAGTGACAGTACGTTCTTATGGGTGTCAGTCGGGACTCCCTTATCTTTGTTTTCTCTCATTTTTGCATTACTCAAATAGTGTATAATGTTTAATTAGCAAGAATATGGCCCCCTTGGCAGCTAAAGTTAGTTAAAAGAAAATGCGTTTAAATGTATATTGTGTGCGTGCTTTAGAGTAAGTGTGTGTTTATGTGAGAGAGCGAGAGAGAGAGTGTGTGTGTGTGAGCGTGTGTGTGAGCGAAAATAAAGGTCAAAGGGTGTGATTTCACTTACGCTTCCACTGGCATTTTGGTGAATTGACGTTCATGCCTCCATGTTGTCAGGCTTACAACAAAAGGTGAGGCAGCACCTCTCTGGATATTGTTATTTTAAGAAATTATCCTTCGCTGGATCACTTCTTGGCGTTCTGCTGCTACCTGAGGCCGTCTTTCACTGTCTGCTTAGCACCTGGCGACTACTGAGCGATTACTAATTGCGCATCACACGGTGTCACTTAAATTTTGAAACTCCATGGAACAGATTGCAGGCGCCCCCAAGGGACGCAGAATAGAGGCCTGAAAGGGGAGTTTGAACGCACCTTTGAGAATACTGATATTGACGGCTTTGCCTTAAAATATCTCCGCGCGCAAATACCTCCAGGTATCCCTTCATGCTTTAATGAATTGTTCTACTAGAATAACAGAAAGCATGATTATACATTTGCTCTAGATGTTAGGGAACTGAAGAAATTATATACTTCTTAAATCCCCCAAAAACAGCGATTGGGAACAAATATGGAGATTAGGGAGACGAGGCGGTCGAACCATTAATGTCGTCTAGCTGTGCATTTATTGTTAACACGCAACTGTCACGAGCTAGTCAGTTCGGAACCTAAAAGAAAATAGTTCTACTGTCCTAAAGGCATCATAATCTCCCTGTCAATCTATAAACTCTCTGAGGCACCAAAAACTCCGCCGGCACAATGTGTAATTCATTTGCATCAAAATAACATCTAGCAGCTACGATTTTAAAATGCATTGTTTTTAAATGTTGTTTTGTTATTACGATACAACCATAGACAAAACGAAAATTACATAGAAATAAAATAAAGATGTGATAATAATGAATCTGTTTATGGTTCAAGAAATCAAACAATGTATCTGATTAATAAAATGCTAACTCAATTCTTTTTCCATAAATAAAACTATTCATAGTCTACAACAATCCATGTGTATCGAAATCATCATGCATTTCTCAAGAATCTGTGTTCTGAAGCGTTATTCCTAAATTCGTTATACAAATATCGAATTTTTGAAAACGTTTTTGAGCAAAAAATTCCTGAAATGCTATAAATGTTTCAAATTTCTCCTCTTTGCCGGTTTATTCTTCCATCCTTGAAAGTTGGGTAGTGTACTCCACTTCCAATAGCCAGTATAAAAAATACACTCGGTAAAACCACACGCACCCTGTGTGAATTGAGTCTTCTGCTAAAACCAACAGTTCTTATATTGCAGAAGGACATAATAGCTCCAGAGATGTATAGAGATGGAGAAAGTTAAAGCTCGTGTTCCAATATTTGGACAATTGACCTGCAGGACCAAATCTCATGTGTCCAATCCCTGACCTGAGCCGCAGAACGATAAGGAATGCAGCAGAGCAAACAAGTAACACAGACCCCTGCAGACCCTCCAGTGCAGAGGGTCCCCAACCCTGCAGAGGTGGCCCAACCCTGCAGAGGCAGCCCCAAACCTTCAGATGACCCCTTTATAGCCCAATGAATTTGTGTGAGATATAGGAGACTCATGGCCCCTTGTCGCATTCTGCAGCGGGCTCCTTTATTTTGCGTAACTACACTGTGGTAGAGATATTCTGGTTGACTTGGGTTATATATGCAAGGCAATGATAAATCATCCATAAACATTATGCAGATATTAATTTCAAGAGTGTGTACTTTAGTGATGCTAACCCAGTGCAAAGTTTTAGAGTGGGGATTACTATCCAACTTAAATCAGGATTTACTCCAAAATCTTACTTGAGGCATGTGTAACGAAGAGAAATGTTTTCATTTCTCCTCGTTGTACCAACTTTGCATGTGTGCTGCATTGTATAGTACACATACAAAGGGCCCTATTACGCTGTGATTCGGAAAGCCTCCGACCTCAGGTCGGAGGCTTTCCGAATCATATCTCGGTTTCACTTCTGACCACCTAATTATAATCTCGGCGGTCAAAAGTGAAACCGGACGGTCATTCCAGCTGGATTCCGAGGGGGCCCAGGAACCCGTCGGCCAGTCGGAGACCGTAATGTAATCCCAAACTGCAGCGTTTCCGCCGTAGAGATTATAATGTCTGTTTCCTACAGGCTTTCCAGACAGGGCTTTCCGACATGAAAAGCATGTCAGAAAGTGACATTGGGGGCCCCTAGCAAGACCGCCTTCTCTCTCTGTGGCCTCCGGTTAGGGGCTGAGAGGGCACCTATGGTGCCCCCCAATGAATTCCTGCGGTCTTGCCTCACGGTGCAAGGATTTGCACAAGCTCCCATTTCTCTTTGGGAGCCTGTGCTACAGCTGATTTACGGCCGCAGCACAAGCTCCCATTGAGAAAGGGGAGTATGTGACTGCACCATGTGCGGTCTCATTGTAATTGCGGTGTCAGGACTGCTGACCGGAGATCGGTCGGTCTTGAGACCGCAATGGTGTCGGTCGGAGGCAACTCCGACCGGCATCGTAATCAAGCCCACAGTGGGAAAGCCTTTAAAGCATTGTTTTTGTACTGGAAGGGACCCTGCCTTTACAACACCAATGGAAAAATGCAAGGCTGTGATCATTGGCGCATGGCTGCCAAAAGAGCACCAGTGCTGAGGGAGAGATTTTGTTCCCATATCTTAGTACATTTGACATGTTTTATTTCTCTCCCTTTGATGCAAGACAATGCAGCAACTTTAGGGCAGTGTTGCATTGTGCTAGAGAATAGTAAATCTGGGCCATTGTGTTTTTCTTTTAAACCAGGCACTGTCGGCGCTTCATCGACCCAAGCAGTTATCCTACAGATCTTGTTAAATTTGGGAAACAATTAGTCATCCTACACAGATGCCTCTTGGCTCCACTTTCTTACTATGAACCCCAGCGTTACACGATCGACACCCAACCTGCCCGAAGAGGTAGAATATATATCAGGCTACTTAAAGCATTGACGAATGGGATCAAAATATTGATACTATCTTAATCACAAACAGGGATGTATAAAAGCCTCCACCTAAAATTGAAAGTGATAGAAACTGGCTACATTTACACTCTGCCTATGGGGTGGGGGGGATAAGGTTCTTTTAACGCTATGCAAACATTCCTTTTGCATGTGAGACTAAAACGAGTGTTCTGGCTGGGTTGCCTCCATGAACCACAAATCGCTACCCTTAGCAAGTCTGATTTCAGCGAATGAGCATTGTCTAAACACAGGGACTAAGGTTGTTTGGTTGAAAGGCAGCCAATCAAGTTCAAGTTTCTTAAAAACACCCTTTGTTATCTGGTCTTTATTAAGTGAGGCAATATTGATAAAACTGCAGATAAAAATTAAAATATTATGGAATACACCAGAATTAGGAATCATATGTTACAAAGAAACGTGTGATGTCATAATGGGGTGGTAATCTAAGTCTTGACAATAGAATAGTCATTATATGTGAAAAGATGTGTGAATTAGGTAAGGCAAGCTTCCCAAACTGGAAAGGAAACCTGCCATGTCTGACACAAATTATTTCACGTGGATAGATGTCAGAAGAAAATACTTAAGAAAGATTTGTTCCTCCTGCCACACTCTGGCATGATTTTACCATTGAATGTGCATGGAAAGATATTTGCAGGAATATTAGGGACAGGAAAGATAAGAAATACTATGCACAATCAGTGAGTAATGCTAGTTGTGAAGTTTTCCCTCTCCCAGCTTTCCCCATCCTTAGGTAATCAATCAAGTGTCCTATACTTCAAACAGCTATCCCGTAATCTTTATTCGAATGCCACTCCGCAGTAGCACACCAAGGGTGGAAAGGGCTGTAAAGCAACACCAGGGGAGCGACTCCGCAATGTTGCAATAAAGCCTACTGCATCCCTGGATGATTCTACCGCCGGAGGTAAACAAGTAATTCGTACCATCTTAAAAAACATACGACATAATGGAGCACCCGGCCCTAATGGCCTGCCTGGCTCCCTCTTCAGGGAGGATGTCGACTTTTGCGCTGACAATTTGGCTCAGCTATACGCCGAGTGCAGGCTTTTGTAGGACGTTCTAGACTCCTGGAGGGGGTCCCTGCTGCATCCAATATATAAAAAAGGTCCAAGCACCGACCCTAGGAACTATCGTATGATTGCCCTATTGGACTTCGAGGGCAAGGCCTACGTAAGCACCCTTTTGGTGGAACTAGCAGATTGGGTTAGCAGCGAAGGTCACTTGCCCTTTTATCAGACCGGGTTCAGATCAGGTGGCTCCACCATTGATAACATCATTGCCCTGTCATACTTAGCCCACCAAGCGGTGGCCCATTGCACCCTGCCGCTTTTTGCCTGCTTTATCAATTATACCCCAGCTTTCGATGGGGTAGACCGTACCATCTGATGGCAGAAATTGGCAAGTTGGAATATTAGCCCATCATTGCTACAAGCCATCAGATCTCTGTACTCGCGAACCTGGGTGAGAGTTAAACTATCAAGTGGGTCCGCCACAGAAAAAATCGCCACAGACCAGGAGTTAAAGCAGGGCTGCACCCTCTCCCCGAAGCTCTTTAACTTATACACGGCAGATATGGGCAGCGCTCTGCATAGAGCCACATTAGCGAACCCAGGACCGGGCACACAAAGATCCAGCTGTTGCAATATGCGGACGACCTGGTTCTTTTGGATCACACCAAAATCGGCCTTCAAATAGCGCTGACAGCCCTTTCAGAGTACAATGCCAAAAACAAGCTGATTGCTAACTCAACAAAGTCCGAGATTGTGATCTTTGGCTCACACTCGAAAAAAAAAAGTGGCAAAGTGGAGGTTGGGTTAGTTAACTTTGAACAGTGCGCAATCATACAACTATCTTGGGGCATGGTTTTGTGAAACGGGTTGCCCAAGGGTCCACCTACACAAATTGCAGCAGAAAGGAAAAATGGTCACCTATGCTCTTTGTAAATTTTACGCCGTCTTGGATAGCCCAACAACAATAGCTATACAAAGAGTGCTGAGGGCGAAATTACTACCATCCCTCAATTACGCGCAACAGGTGTTTCCAGGTAAATTTGCACAGGACTTAGAAAAAATACATTGTACAGCTTACAAAAAGGTATTTCATTTACCAGCCTGCACCAGGAATACCTTAATTCACCTGGAATTCAATCTTAACTGACAAACATTAGAAGAACTGGCGACCCTAGCGAAATACTTTAACTAACAACGCCGGCACCAGAGCACTCGATGAAGGCAGTTATAAACTACATCTTCCGATAACCTGGCAATCCCTGGTCTACCGGTCTCCCCTCTGCCAAAGAACTCCTGCAATTAGCCACAGAGAACTGGGACTCCATAATAATTAAGTTTACTACCATCAAAACTATAATAAAAAAACAAGTACGATCACACTCTCGTATGTTGGACATTGAAGCCCTGGCAGCCAGAGGCTTTCACGAAACCCAAATCTCCCCGATACACTATCCGGCCTCAAACAACATCTTACGCAGCCCGTGGGGAGACTAGCCTTACATAGGATTCTCGCAGCCAGATTACATCCTCTCCCCTTAAAAGAACGGTATCCAACGGTGAAAGCAAGGCCGGTCATTATGGAGTGTCGTCTTTGCAATTATAAACAAGAGTTTCTGGCTCATATTCTACTTTGCTGCCCTGCTCTGCGGCTAGCTCACCGAATCCACCTTAAACCCATTCTCCTCCAACTGGGCACGTGCACAGCAAATGAGGCAGTACTGCAGCTTTATACGTTGGATACTGTGAAGCATATGGTCATTTTTGCCAAATGTATTTACTACACCCATGCAATAATAATAATAATAATAATACCACACCCATGCAGCATTGATGGATAAGTTCTTACAGGTCGACTGTGGCAAACACCCGGGTGGTTTTTAAAGCTTGGGGAGCTTACTCAGTCTGGCCACCATCGAGTGACTACTTGTCATGCCTAAAAGACTGTTATTTTTCTCATTGTTTTAATTAAAGATAGCAAAGGAGGTTTTACGAATATGTTGTATGTATACATATTTATTGATTTTGTTTCTTTTTAAAAATTGCCAAAAGTTAGCTTTTTCTCCATTTTTATACACATATGCTGTTTTTTTTCTTTGTAATGATTTTTATTAACCACACAATAAATAATTCATTCATTCTATGCACAATCAGTGAGTAATATTAGTTGTGAAGTTTTCCCTCTCCCAGTTTTCCCCTTCCTTAGGTAATCAATCAAGTGTCCTACTCTTCAAACAGCTTTCCCATAATCTTTATTCGAATGCCACTCCGCAGTAGCACACCAAGGGTGAAAAGGGCTGTAAAGCAAGCAAGCATAATGGCCCGCCACTCATTTGGTCAGTAATTGAGGTGCACTGTGCACGTTAGCATCCTTGGTCCTTAAGGTTCACTAACAATAGTTATTGCCCTTTCAAAGCAGACTCTTCTCAATTTCTTAAAGTCTTCAGCTAGCAATAGTTCATCTCACCTTGGCACTCAGGCAAGCTAAGATATTGTCTCTCAAAGCATCAAACAATTCACAGAGCTCGGCTTTTTGTACATTGGTTATTATGATTTTGCACTTACACTTTGTTAAGTTACTGATATTTATGTCATCCGCCTTTGGTTTTTAGACATCATGGTATTATCCTGGATAGGGCCTAACATGCTGCAACTTCATCAGTAAGGACCAATGAAAGTTTGAGATTTTACGGTTTGTGTGTTGATTCTAATTGTAAGATAGGACTGGTCTAAGTGTACAGCATTCGTTTGTTGGAAAAATTGATTTGGAAGTTTGGGGTGTCATTATGAATGGGACATCTGAAAAGGAAATCACAGTACACTTTGGGACAGATTTACAAAGTTGTCACACAATGCAGCACATCAACGTCTGCGTTTTGTGTGAGAGAGAGAGATCAGAACCAGCTCTGTTGGACTTGGCCTTCTCTACAGTGTTACCCACAATCTTTTGGCCTTCACCCCTCCTAATTAATGGAATTCGTTTTTGTTGGCTTTAGGGCGTTGTACAGTTTACCACTGCTGACCCGTGCTAGAGGGCTTGTGCTCACTACCGAAAACAAGGTAAAATTTGTTTATACCTGATTGGCATATTTAATTTATTTAAAGTCCCAAGTAAAGTAGTTTTCCTTATACCCAGGCCTGTAAATTAAATGCTACTAGTGGGTCTGTATCACTTATTATGCCACCACTTACATAGCCCCCTAAAACCTGTCCCAGGTCTGCCATTGCAGCCAGAATGCAGTTTTAAACTGCCAATTACACATAGCCTTAAACACCCCCTTTATTGCATATAAGTCACCCATAAGG
Organism: Triturus cristatus; assembly: GCF_964204655.1. Taxonomy (NCBI): domain Eukaryota; kingdom Metazoa; phylum Chordata; class Amphibia; order Caudata; family Salamandridae; genus Triturus; species Triturus cristatus. The sequence goes on from NC_140592.1 coordinate 800,489,249, forward strand.
TATGCCCTAGGTAGCCCATAGGGCGGAGTGCATTGTAAACAAAAGGTTGGACATGTCATTTTACGCTTTACATGCCCTGCTGGTGCAAAACTCCTAAATTCGTTTTTCATTACCATGAGGCCTACATCTCCCATAGGATAACATTTGGTTGCCTTACTACATTTAATAAGTGCTAACTTTTGATTAGGAGCAGCTAAACAAATTGTGTTTGCTGTCTAAGAAATTATAATTAAAAACGCTCTTTAATTTAGATCAACGGACAAAAAGGACCCTTTCCATACCTTAATCTATATTCCTGCTAAGTTTCATCAAAATCTTATCAGCCATTTTGCTGCTACATCTGTCTACATCTGTGAAAAAATGCATTGGTGTAAAAACGTGTGTGCCCCCTTATTTTTTTGCACTCCCTTAACTACTTACCACAAAACTTTGCATCACCAGTCTGTGTAGTAAAAGGAATAGCTCTGCAAACGGTTGTGGAGATTTGTCAAACGGTGGAACAGTTATTGCCAATCAAACATTCAAGGGATATATATATATATCAACAAAATACTTCCACACTTCCAGTGAAAGAAATCCAGGACTCCCAAAAGTGATGCTTTTAAGTTTATTTAAGGCACTATAACGCCTCACCAATGCGTTTCGCTTACAGCTTGGTCACGGTGATGGCGAAAACTTTATTCCGGCCTCGTTCTATTGACATGTTTCATTTGAATTTAAGAAACAAAAATAGGACTATTAAATACATGAAATTCATCCTTACAAACAAGCGCCATTTTAGAGTGGTTCTTTAGAAGTAAGTCAATGCAGATCATAGATTATTTACTTGACAACTTCACAAAAATCACAATTATTGCAGATATCCTGATTTGCAAAAATCGTTTATCAATTTATGGCGGTATATTCCATAATCATAACACCCAAGTGGGCAATGTACTGTACATCCTAATTAACTCAATTCTTTATATCAAGAAAATATATAAATTATTTACATCATATTGAGTTAACACAATATATATACGTTTTTAGGAAATGAAATCAAGTAATCAATAGAATCTCGCCCATGCGGGTAAACATTCTCTTACAGTCACATTACAAATTGTTTTGGGAACATGCCACCATTTAAAACCTCTAGGCGTCTTGTATTCATAGTCCTGGAAATCATCTTTGACTAATTCATTAAACAAAATCAAATAAGGCCGGAAAAGCTAAAAGAGACAAAAAAGAATAAGAAAAAGACATCTTGTATACTATACATTGTTCAATATAAAATCCATTATTATACAATAATCTCTAGCTTCTCCACTAAGTCATTAAGATCATATGGGTGTGAGGCAAGATGCCGACCGACTGATACCGCTGAAGTGATGCTCTGCTAAACATTTCCCCACAAGACATATCTATGGCGCCGTAAACATAGACTCTAGGATACTCGTAATATGAGCGTAATGTGAGAAGTGCAGCGGCAACAGGAGCGCTTCACAGTTACCTGCTTGTTTTGGTCAGAGGGTGCATGGCGATCCGCTCTGGAGGACGCCCGGCAATTGCTGATAGCGTTGACGGCCCTGACGCTGACAGTGTTCCCTGGACTACGCGAGCAGCGGGCGGAGCTGCGGAATCGCGGGAAAGTGCCCAGGAGCGGGGACGGACGCCAGGCGAGAAGAGGCTGTCGATCTCTACTGCTGCAGTGTGGAAAGCGTGGACACAGCGGGAGGTGCTCTTCATACGCTGGCCCATCTGCACTGCTGCTCTCTGTCAGCATCCTGGAGAGACAAGTAAGGATGGCTGCAAGAGGGGGGCGATTAGCAAAAAATAAAAATCTCATGATACCTCCCACGGACAGTACAACCCTAGGACTATCACGTCAGAAGAAACCAGATTCTTCAACAGTGAAAGGCAAACCCGGGGTACAGAAGGGGGAGAAAGTGGAATATGCGAATAAAGGCCCTGGAGAGAGTGGGATGGTAAATACCGGGGCCACAAAAAAGAAAATCCTTACTAACTTTAACAAACCAATTGACGGCTCTCAGCCTTTGATCACCAGTAGCTTTGTGGCTACGGATATTACAAATGGGGAAGGTGGTGATTTCCTACAACCAGAAGTGCTGCCTGGAGCAGGCACCTCAGCTACCTCTGTACCAGGACAGATAGAAATAGAAACATTGAATGATTTAGTCCTCTTGGACTCCTCCCGGTCCGCAGGTAATTGCGATTTTACAACTGATTTGGCCTCTTCCGCGCTGCGGGGGATCGCTATCTCCGTGGGGGGAGGTCATGCGGAGGGTGGATCAGAAGTTGCCCCTTCACCACAAGCCACAGATAGCACATGGAAGGATTATATACTGAAAACACCTGACAATCAGGATCAATTTTTCTCCCTAACAGAAGAGTCTGAGCTGTCGGACATCAGTACTTCCTTATCTAGCGGAGAGGAGCAGAGTAAATGGTATAGCAGCTCAAATACTGACCCACAGAAAACTAAACTTGTTGCTAAAAAATTACAGAAAAAGAGAAATAGAGACCGCAGTAAAAAATATGATGGAATGGAGGCAATGGGTGAAACAAATGTCACTGACCTGAAGTGGGATTACAATGATACTTCACTTACTATAAATTCTAATGTTACAACAGCATCGGGGGTAACCAAACAATTACGGACACTGCCAGCGGTCAAATGAAAACACATGACGCCCCAAACGCCGAACCAGCTTTAATAGATATTTTGCAGTCTATCAAGGGCTTCCAGGCAGAAGCCAAAGCCGATAGTCGCAGATCTCGTCACGCAGCAAAGAAACTGCAAGGGGCAGTCAGGAAAGTGGGTAAAACATGTGCCGAAATTGCTGATCGAATGGCTTCAGTGGAAGCAAGAACGGAACAACTTGAGCAGGATGTATCCTCGCTGAATACTAAGTCGAAGGAACACAAGGGGGTAGTTAAAGATCTCATGTGGAAGCTGGAAGAACAGGAAAATCGACAGAGACGTAATAACCTCCGCTTTCTAGGGATTCCTGAGGGGGTCGAGAAAGAGGATCCCAGAAAATTAATGATTTCACTTCTCAAAGGTTCGTTCCCTGAACTACAATCTTGGGATTGGGACAAGGAAATCCAAAGAGCCCACCGGTTTCCTTTGTCTCTTGGGAAGCGTACCTCGGCACCCCAACAGCATCCTCGAGCTATGCTTTTATTTTTTGGAAATTTTTTACTGCGGCAAGCTCTCTATGATCTGGCCAGACCTACTAGTAAACGGACTTTTGACGGAATAACATTTTTTACGAGGCCAGACTTTGCACATGCCACAGTAGAACGTAGATGGAGAATGCGGCAGCTTTTTGACCCCTTTTTAAAGCTTGGGGCAATGGTATACCTTCAAAATCCAGCTAGTTTGAAAGTTGTCCATCAAGGGACTACCCGTAGCTTCCTTTCGGAAATGCAAGCAAAAGAGTACCTAGTGGAAATTTCTGGGCATAAGTAAAAAGGTATAAAAAGTGTGCTGTCATCCAGATATCTAAGAAAGGAGCAGTAACAGAGATGCTCTGTTTTTTTAAAATATTTTTGGGCAATATAGTTACCCTGATATGATAATCCCGGGTGAAACACGATAAGCTGAGGCTATAACCATATCTAAGGGATTCTTGGTGGAACTTAAGTCCCATGGTAGGATACTTGCTTTTTTTGGTTTTGTATATTTGAAGGTTACTTGATAGTGGGGGAAATGTTGGCGGACACACGGGTGTTGTATTTGTCGGATGTCACACACCTGGCCCTGTGTTGGCCAGGTAACCTCCAATAATGGTGGTGGGAGGGGGGGGCGCAGCGTGGGGGGGGTTGGCTGGATAGGGTGGGCAGGGTCAAAGGTCAGACAGGTGGTTATATTGCTCTATATTGGCAACAGGTTTTTGGAAATAGGGGGGTATGGGCCAGCTACGGGGGAATGTAAAAAAACTAAGTACATATCCAGACCACTTCATCTAATTAGATGGGGGTCCTAAAGGTGTTATCTTTAAATATTTGTGGTTTGAATGACCCCAAAAAGAGACAGATGGTCGCGATAGGATTACAATCCACCGGTGCAAATGTTGTGTGCTTACAGGAAACCCACATAGAGGGCACACAGATACATATACTCAAAACATTGGGGTATAAACTGGTGTGCGCAACTTCACAAGGTGGGCGGATACGGGGGGGTCGCCATACTAGCTAAGGGCTCAGCGTACACTTTTAACCGCTCTAAGGCAGATAGACTTGGCCGCTGGGCGGTGACGGAGTGTCAGGATGGACAGGGGCAAAAGACTACGCTATGTGCTATTTATGGGAGCAATAATGATGACCCGTCAGTCTTCCAGGAGATCTCTAATGAACTTACACACTGGCCTCTACCCCTAGTGGTTTGTGGGGATTTTAATATCAATCTCCCTAGCGACTGGTCACTAAGGGACGATTGGCAATAGAAAGGTCGGAAACCTAGAGTGTTTAGGGCAATGAAATATATGTGCGATATACATGGGCTTATAGATGGCTGGCAGACTTTAAAAACTAACGATCCGGGCTATACCTTTTTTTCCAACCCGCATCGCTCACACGCTAGGATCGACTATATATTGATATCCAACTCGCTTAGATCTAAGTTTCGAATTGAGAAACTTCCCCGAGTACTCTCATACCATAACCCATTGATTGGCACTCTAGATATGGCACCTGGATGTACAACATCTTTCTCTTGGACATTCGAAAAATCCTTGCTTCTAGATGATAAGTACTGTGCGCACATGAAATTGTGGATTCCTAATTTTATAGAGGATAACGTTGGGAGTGCTTCAATTGAAATTGTATGGGATGCTTTAAAAGCCGGGATTCGAGGAGAAACTATGCAATACTCATTAAGAGCTAACAAAATGGTCAGGGAATAACTGAGAGGGCTGCAGGAAAATCTTCGATTAGCGGAAGAGGAGCTGATAAGTGCAACTCGCGGGAGCCAACAGTTAGTAGATTTAAATAGAATTCAAAATTCGGTGGCAATTGCAAAGGCCGCAATTACAAACCTCTTTACCGTAAAAGCCATAAAAAAAGCTACTGCTCATAAAGAGATGGTGTATGAGGTTAATGAACAAGTCGGCCATCAACTGGCTATTCGCATGAGACAACAGGCCTCAGTGAATTTGATACGGGAAATACAGGATCCAGTGCAAGGCCAATTAACTGATCCCGAATGAATCAGAGAGGCATTTTGGCGATTTTACAGCACCCTATATGCCGAAGAGGGGGGGAGGGACTTTGCCAGAATCGAGAGTTATCTAGATGGAGGAGGTACCGAGAGGTTCGACAAAGATGATCAGCTCACCCTAGACGAAATCCCCAATAAAGAAGAAATTATAACTATAATCCAAAATGTTCCTAAAGGGAAAGCAACCGGATTGGATAATATACCGTTGGAATTCTATCTAGTATTTATAGAACAGATTAAAGACATTTTATTTGAGTTAATAATACATATCTTTAAAACTCATGGTCCAGGGCAAAGATAGTTATTTTTCCAAAAAAAAATAAACCTCCGGATCAGTTAGGCTCATATCGCCCTATCACCTTAATAAATGCAGATTCTAAATTATATTCAAAACTGTTGGCAAATCGGATCGCCCCGATTATTCATAAAGTAATCGCCAAATACCAGCATGGCTTTGTCCCAGGGAGATCAACCACTAATCACATCCAGAAAGTGATCACCCTGTTTGACTATATGGATAGCACCTGGGAACCTATGGCATTGGTCCTTCTCGATGATGAGAAGGCCTTTGATAGGGTCTCATGGCCATTCTTGTGGGCTGCTATGTCTAGGGTGGGGATCAATAGAGGGTTCATTCAGGCGGTGCAAAAACTATATATGAACCCCAGGGCCATGGTAATGGTGAATGGTAGCCTCACTAAAGAGTTGATTATATCTCGCGGAACTCGACAGGGGTGTCCTTGTTCGCCACTGCTTTTCGCGATCTATATCGACTCTTTCATTCGGAGACTAGAGGGTAATTGCGAAATAAGACCGATCTTGTCACAAGCATATCCAACTAAGATCTTGGCCTATGCAGACGATATTGCGGTTGTAACCGCGGATCCTAGCATGGCTATGCCGGTTATCGAATGCGTGGCTAATACATTTGGGGTCGTATCTGGATACGTAATTAATCAAGGGAAGACACAGATTGTGCTGAATAACCAAAGTGAAATGTCTGACCATCGAGTTGTGGACAAAGCTATATACTTAGGTATTTGTATTACCTCTAAGCTTGAGACTCTGGTGGATGTAAATATGAAACCGTTGCTATGTACCATACAGAAAGATCTCCGTCGCTTAGACAATTTACATCTATCCCTAATCGGTAGGGCTAATGCCTTGAAAATGGTGTTTTTTCCCAAGATCTTATATTTATTTAGATCAATATGCTTAGAATTTTCTGATCAATGGCTAAAATCTATGGAACGCACCTTCTCAAGTTTTATGTGGGCATATGCACAACCTCGTCGTGCGTATAAATATCTGACCCTGGCAAAGGAAAGAGGAGGTCTGGCTCTCCCAAATTTAAAAGCCTACTATTGGGCATCTGTGCTACTCTACAGTAGGGAACTTTTACAGAATACCGGAATAGAAATGACACCAGAGGGCGATTCCCCATCTATTTTTCAATTAACGTTAGTTAATAAGAATTATGGATATCTCTGGCGCCACCTTCATGATAGCTATCATAAAAAAGTGAAACCAAAAACATTGACTAACGGTTTTAGGGTATGAAAAGCTGTGAGAAAAATACTGGGTATTGGACGAATATCATTCTATACTCCCATAAGTGATAATCCGAATTTGCCTGAGATTTTTAAAGACAATCACATCAGCAGGTGGAAGGCGGCAGGTATTAATCACATTGGGTGTTTCCTTTCCTCTGTAGGGATTCAATCATTCGAACAACTCAGGGATACGTATCAATTGGACTGGCGGGATTTCTTTAAATATCTACAAATAAGAGATTTTCTTATACGAAGGGTGCGGGGAGGGATTCTTCCAGGAAAAATAACTTTAGTAGAAACATTAATTCACAATAGGAAAAACACAATTGGGGGAATTTACTTCCTTATAAACTCACTATTCCCGGACGATCTGGAGAAAACATCTCAGAAGTGGCAGGAGAAAATAGGTTTAACTTCGGAAAAATTCTTCTCTGCATACTCCATGTTTCAAACAATTCTTATGTCCACTAAACTCCAAACACAATTCTATAAAACATGCTTTTTTTATACTACACTCCAGATAGGATTGCTAAATGGGGGAGTGGGAAGGGTACTTGTTGCCCAAGATGTATGCTATTCAATGCTGATTGTGTGCATATTTTCTCCATTTGTGATGGATTAACATCTTTATTACAAAACATTGAGAAGTTTTTGTCGACCATTCTGAAAAGAGAGATTGTCCTGGCTAGTGAAGTTATATTATTGGTAGCGACAGATTCTAGTATGCCCAACCCGGGTCATGAACTTATTTTTATAGCTATGGCGGTTTTAAGAATGTGTATTGCCTCGGCCTGGCTAGACCCCAATGCACTGTCTTTTCACCAATGGCTGGCTAGGCTCCTCGCAATCTCCAATCTGGAGACTGCTATTTATAAACGGAAAGGGAGAATACGGCGTAAAAAGGGCTGGAAAATCTGGTCCCCTTTAATAGAATGGTGTCAATCCCAAAATAACATCGAGAACATTGTGAATCATAGTTAGTCAGTCATAATACTTTATTTCGATAAATCAATATCATAAAAAGAATGAGGAAAATAATTAATACAGAGTAAATTCATAATATATATACATACATTTACTATTTACATATGAATAATACAAAAATATATACTTCTATAAAATCCAATCCTAAAAAAGCATTAAGAAGAGGTCAGTTAAAATAAAACAAGCAATACACATCTCTTTCCTAAAATCTACGAATTAAAAAAGATAAAAATATTCATGAAGTCACCATTATCAAAAGGCAATATACGATTCAACTTGTTTACGAACCCAAATACACAGGATTATCAGACAACAACCTTTTCTTGACCCTAATAGCCCCCACTATAAAATTAGCAACATGAGATATTATCCTTGGAGTCTGTAATAGCTGGAGAAATAAGAGTGCTGGCTTGACCTGTATGAACCCAGCCTCCTTAAGAATCGGAATTAAATATTTCCTTCTTAAGGCCGTGAAGTGATCACAGAACATTAAAAAATGCAGTGTGTTCTGGATCGAGAAATTGTCACACTTACACGGCAAAGCGTTTTCGGGAGAACACCAAGTCGGAAAGTGACCCAAAGATAAATGGATAAGGTTCAACCGAAAACGAGTTAAGAGGAAGCGATGGTAAGGCAAATTAACAATAGTTAAGTATGGTTCAGGGCCAAGATGAGTACACAGGATAATACCCGACCTTACCGTTGGTTTCTTAAGTTCTACTTGTTCCCTGTCTGACCGTAAGATATCTCCCATCAAGCCTTTAATCAGGACTATGTCTTTTGCAGTTATTGTGGACGGGGAAAAAAAGAGATCTGGTCTCCCTAGCTTAACAAGACTGTTTTTAATGTAGGCCAGCCACGGAATTTTACTTACCCTGTCTAGCTTCAAACAGTCTTTTAAGATGGTATGATTAAGGGGAATTTCTTGATTTAGCCAGATCCTGAGCCAGGCCAGGACAGGGGCCACTTTAGTCAGGTCTGAGATGTATCCCATGCCAAGTTCAGAATGGACAATATATGTGGAAGTTGACTGGGGAACGGAAAGGACCGATCTTAAAAATTTGTTTTCGGTAATCTGCATACTTTCCGTAGAACAGTAGCCCCAAATAGCACTGCCATATGTGGCAATGGCCAGGCTTTTTGCTTTGTAAATTTTTAACAAGGCAACTATTGGTCTTGCTCCCAATTTTTTAATAAAGCTCTGGAGGGCAGAAGAGGATCTGGCGAGAGCAATATTTCTGTTTTTAATCTGGGGACCCCAGGTACCTCTCTCATCAAATGTTATCCCTAAATAGGGGAAAGTGGCTACTCTGCAGAGCTCTTGTTTCCCACATGTAAATGTTTTTATTAGCTTGTTATTTTTTCCCTTGCCCATTATCATAATTTGGGACTTTTTAACATTGATCTTCAAGTCCAGGGAACCCATGAAGTCTTCAAAAGCATCCAGTAGCCGTTGAAGACCCACACCAGTTCGGGAAAGCAAAACAGCATCGTCCGCGTATAGGAGAACTGGGATACCAAGTTCACCTATACGCGGAACATCAAGGGTTGCATCTTTAAGGAAAGGTTCCAGGGCGTTTATATAAACGGTAAAGAGGAGGGGAGCCAAAATGCACCCCTGCCTCACCCCTCTTTCTGACTTAGTTATTTGTACAACGCCCTTCCGAGGTGACTCTAACCACAGCTGTTAGATCAGAATGAAGGTCAGCCAAAAGACAAACAAGTGCCCTGTCCAAGCCTATATTAAGCAGGATATTCCATAGCTTAGAACGATTTACAAGGTCGAAAGCGGACGAGAGGTCCATGAACCCCAGGTACATGGACCCCTCCCTTGCCCTCGTGTATTTTTCGACCAGTAAATGCAGATTGAGACCTTGGTCAATTGTGCTCCTTTTGGGTCTAAAACCGTACTGAACATTTGACAAGACCCCTTTCTCACTTAGCCAATCGTTCAGTCTTAATAAAATGACCCTACCCAGTATTTTCACCGATGAATCTATTAAGGAGATCGGTCTATAACAGGATGGGTCTTGCATGTTTCCCTTTTTAAAGACCGGTATAATAATAGATTTTTTCCATGAGTCCGGGATTTTGTCAGTTGTAAGGACGTTAAAAACAATACATAAAATGTTAGACCAAAACTTGGGTGCATGTTTAAAAACGTCCCCTGGAACCCCATCAGGGCCTGGAGCTTTGTTTTTCGGGGTCAGGTCTATTGCCCGTTCCACTTCTGCTGGTACGAAGGTGACAGTGACCTTAGCGGTACTCAGTTCCCCCTCCTCCACTTCTGTGGGGGCAGCGATAATAACAGAGCTGTTGGGTTCTGTATATATCTCACTAAAATGTTTAATCCAGCCCTCATCAGGAATGTTAGCCTCTAGAGGAGTATTTGGGTCTTCTGAGAAAAGTGGCTGAGTTATTGTTTTCCAGAATAGACCACTATTTTTTAGAGTTTCTGGTTCTAGAAGTTGCGCTAGAGCGTTATCTTTCAAAACCCTCTTTCTTTCTAGGATTGTTTTTTTATAAACAGTCCTTGCACTAACTATCTCCGCGCGGATTTTGGGAGAGGCTTTCAGAGCTTTAAGCAGATCACAATGAGCCTTTGAGCATTTATTATCGAACCATCTTTTACCCACTAACAGCTTCGAGCTAGATTTGTTCTGGAGGCTACGATCAATTTCTATGCAAATGTAATCAAAGGCCGCTATGACCTTGTTGCACTCGGCTCTATTTGCTAAACATATTGCAACTTCGTCCTCAGTCCTAGACAAGACCTCCTGTAAAAAAGTTTCAGGGACTATTTTTGTCCATTTCAACCTACGATTTTGGTCTTTTACCATAAGATTTACTCCCCCTCTGACTTTAACTGATTTTAGGGAGATTACGTCTGTAAGCACCAGTTCTATGAGAACAGAATTATGGTCACTAAAAACTGATACCTCTGTATAATATTTAGTCACATTATTTAACAGAAAAGAAGTCAAAAAAATATAGTCTAATGGTACCCCTGTCTTTTCCTTTAAAGGTAGGGGATCTATTATTCCCGTCCCCACTGCCTGATTCATATAAATTCCATCTTGCTAGGAAGATTTCAAGAAGTTCACCTCGCCTGGTATGTTCTAAGTGTATTAAAGAGGAGAGGGGGGGAGCATCAACATCCTGGCTAATACATGGTAGGGGGCATGGGTGTATGTTAAAATCCCCTAATAATATTAGTTCAAAAGTATTTACATTGATACTATAGGCTGACAAAAAATTGTCCAGTACTTCTAAGTTTTGACTGGTACAATCATTAGCATGAGAATTATAAAAATTAATAAAAAGGATCTTGGCCTTATCTTGCGAAACAAGTTCAACAATCAGACAGTTATCCGAGCCAGATGAACATTGAGAAAGTTTACCTTTTATGTCCAATTTAAATAAACTCAAAAGGCCCCCCTTGGGTCGTCCTGCCAAACTGCTTATAGCTGGGATACAAAAATGGCTTTAGCCATCCATGGAAAAACTATTCGTCAAATCCCAGGTCTCTTGTAAAGCAATGATATCAAAGGCCTTAAGAGACGATAGCCAGTCCGAGTTCCCAATTTTGTTCTTTATACCAGCAATGTTCCAGGTGGCTATTTTGAGAGATGAGGCTGGTAACTGGGTAGGCTTTCTTGTGCCGTCAGAAAGTCAATCATTTTCCTCCAATGTGGACAAGGCCGTATAACGATTGTGAAGGGGAAGAATATTGTCCATCTGCCTATTCGCTGATTGATGACCATAAGAGTCCCCACCATTATGGTACCCAGATACATTCACTGGCAGGTTAAAAAGACGACTAGCCGTTCCCCATGTGGGACCATTACCATGATGTTGTGGCTGTTGGGGTGATCGTGGATGGGTGTTGGTCAAATGACTATAAAAATATCCCAGAGGTCTAGCACAGACTAGGTGATCCTGGATGGGTAAAGAGGCAGCTCTTAGGAGGACAGTAGCAACATGTTGTGGATATTTAAAATTAACAATGATGCAGTCCCCTCTTATATTTTTCCTACCATTACCGATCCAGCCTACTCTACGAGTGGATATTATGTCATTTGAAAATGCCAGCGGAAAACCACAATTCTTGTTCAGCCAAGCAAGTGTTTTATTTTTCAGAGCATCATGGGTTTCCAGCCTAGGATTAGACATGCAGGAGTCAACCTCAGGAACGTTAGTTAATACCACTGTGTATGGAACGCACTGTGGTGGGAGGTTGACAGCATTATTGACTGTATTGTTCCTTCTGGGTTTGTTGGTCCCAATAACTTCCCCCTCTACTAAGTTCATCTGGGAGCTTTTTTGTGCTAAATAAGATTGTCGTGAGGCTGGTGCTAGTGCAGGTAGGGTACCCACTGATAGTTGTGTGGGTGGGTTGGTAATCAGGGCATTTACAGCCCTAAGTGACTGAGTACTACCCCCAGGACCACCCTCCCTGGTGTTAACAGTGATATGGGATGCAGGATCCATTAGACTAGGGCCCGTGGAGCCCGATAGACCTGGTTGAGAGGTCGACAGGGAGGTAGGCCGAGTCAGATGAGAGTCTAGGAGACCTTTCAATCTAGTAACCTCTAGTGAAACTAAATCTAGCTTCTCCAACAGTGGGCTAATCAGAGCCTCTAGTTTAAACTGTAGGATAGAAGCCAAGTCTTCTATGTGAGCTGGATGAAGAGTGCTTCCCTCCACATTATTAATGGGCTCTGACTCTGGGGTATCCCCCCTACTTAGTGAGGCTGGACCTTGTTTTTTCGGCTTTCGGGTCACCACCCTCTTAACCGGAACCTTCCTGCATGCACGCACCGTTCTACGCACCGGAGAAGGGGTAGACATATCCCTTGGACTGGTAGCCGGACTCTGACTGAAACCAGGATCATTAGGGGTTACACGCTCTTCAGAGCTTACTAGAATAGCCAAGTCATTATTTGCATCTACATTGTTGATGTTAACACAGCCGCTATCTAGAGCGAGCATCGGCGTAGTGGACAAAGCTAACCTTATTGGTGACGTTTCTGGACTCGATCTGCCAAGTGAGAGTCTCCTGTCTTTATTAATCTTATTTACCACTTTGACAAGATAGTTATCCATTGTCCTGGTATCGTTTGTGGCAGCTATTTTTACAGACCTGGGCTTAGACATAAAATCGGCTGCCGGTACTTGCTATAGGTGAGATAAGCAACAATGTCCTCACCATACAGTATGCACTATCAAACACACAGTACACCCAGCTGAGGGTACGAACGAACACCACTAGTCTAAGTGAAGTCTTACTTGCTAGTCCGTTGCCTTAAACGTATACGCCAAGCTCCGTGGCCCAGGCCAGCCTCGTCCTGCCCCGGACGGCCACAGACGGCCCGCCCTCTGCCCGGGCTCAGCCCGGCGACGCCCGCGACGCGGAGGGAGCCGTTCACTTTTAGCGCCTCCGGGCGCGGAAGTGCCTGTGGGTGGGGGCGGAGTCACCAGGAAACCTGGGAGCCGTAGTCCTGTGCTCCCGTCGTGTGCCAGGTAAGGAGTGTGCCTCTCGCGCCTCTCGCGCTCACGTTTGCCAAGGGCTCCCACTCCACCGAGGGAGCCGTTCACTTTTAGCGCCTCCGGGCGCGGAAGTGCCTGCGGGTGGGGGCGGAGTCACCAGGAAACCTGGGAGCCGTAGTCCTGTGCTCCCGTCGTGTGCCAGGTAAGGAGTGTGCCTCTCGCGCTCACGTTTGCCAAGGGCTCCCGCTCCACCGAGGGAGCCGTTCACTTTTAGCGCCTCCGGGCGCGGAAGTGCCTGCGGGTGGGGGCGGAGTCACCAGGAAACCTGGGAGCCGTAGTCCTGTGCTCCCGTCGTGTGCCAGGTAAGGAGTGTGCCTCTCGCGCCTCTCGCGCTCACGTTTGCCAAGGGTATCATAGTTAATTTTATGATTTAATCGCAAGTGGTAGTTACAGGGATAATGTATAATGTAATATGATGATGAACTGGTGTGAACATACACATTTTTTTTTTTACTTTGCCTGTATTGTATTATCAAATGTCTGACCTGGGTGGGTGGGGGGTGGTAATTCTGGGCGTGGCAATTATGGTAAAATCAAATAAAGATATTTTTTTAAAAAATCATATGGGTGTTATGATTATGGAATATACCTCAGTCAATCTATTTATAAAGGGGCTCAACACAAATGATAAAAATCTAACATTTACCTCACATACCAGTAGGACACAGATTGTGTTCTTGGATGTTGAGGTACAAGTTCACAATAGAACATTAGTCAACAAATTACATAGAAAGAAAACTGCTAGTAACAGTCTTTTGAACGCACAAAGCGCACATCCATCTAGCTTAACCCCTTCTGTGCCCATGACGAGCTGGACTCGTCATGGGCCGCGGTTGCGCTGTGCCAATGACGAGTCCAGCTCGTCATGAACCCCGCCCGCTAATGCAACGGCCGGCACAGGGCGGGGAAAGGGCGTGGCACACAAGGGGTTAATACAGATTATTCGTTACGGAGACCTGATAAGAGCAAAACGGAATTGCAGTACTCAAGATGAATATTAGAAAGAAAAAATAACAATGCGTGATCGCTTCAGAGAAAGGGGTTACAGCCACAAAAATATCAGACAAGCGATATCCAAAGTGGATGCACTTCAGAGATCGGATCTATTCAGATCCAAACTAACAAGTGAGAAACAGACAGATAATTTAAGGTTTATCACTACTTTTTCAAATAGTGCCTTTAAGATCAGGAAACTATCCTTCGCAGTGATGCTACTCTTCGAAAGTATTTGAATAATACACCACAAATAACATTCCGTAGAGGTATATCACTGAAAGATGAGTTATGTAACAATGCTATATCCTCCAGTGATAGAGGTATAATCAAAAACTATACTGGATTTAGGATATGTAAACACTGCAAATCATGCGCTAATAGCAATGACTGTAGAAGCTTAGTGGTACCTTACACTAGAAAAGAGTTTGTTATTAGTGGAAATTTTACATGCGAAACAGAATACTGTGTCTATTGTTTGATTAGTCCTTGCGGAAAATTCTATATAGGCAGCACAATCCATCGTGCAAAAAAACGAGCCCTAGAACATTTACGTGCCATCAAACGTAATGATAAGCAATATCCAGTGGCACGTCATTTCTTTATGGCGCATAATCAAGATGAAAAACTGTTATCCTTTGTAGTGATTTATGCTATCACACATCATAAAAGGGGAGGTGACAGGCAGCGCCAATTGAGACGCATGGAATCTAGATTTATAATTGATTTTGATTCCATGGTACCTGCAGGATTGAATTCAAGCGAGGAGATGGCTGTGCATTTATAGAATGATTATTCTGTTTGATTTCCTATTTGTAGAAGTTTCGTGTATGATCTTAATGAATTAGTGGAGAAGCTAGAGATTATTGTATAATAATGGATTTTATATTAAAGAATGTATAGTATATAAGATGTCTTTTTCTTTTTTGTCCCTTTTAGCTTTTCCGGCCTTATTTGACTTTGTTTAATGAATTAGCCAAAGATGATTTCCAGGACTATGAATACAAGATGCCTAGTGGTTTTAGATGGTGGCATGTTCCCAAAACGAATTGTAATGTGACTGTAAGGGAATGTTTGCCCGCATGGGCGAGATTCTATTGATTACTTGATTTCATTTCCTAAAAACTTATATATATTGTGTTAACTCAATATGATGTAAAAAATTGATATATTTTCTTGATATAAAGAATTGAGTTAATTAGGATGTGCAGTACGTTGCCCACTTGGGTGTTATGATTATGGAATATACCGCCATAAATTGATAAACAATTTTTGCGAATCATGATATCTGCAATAATTTTGATTTTTGTGAAGTTGTCAAGTAAATAATCTATGATCTGCATTGACTTACTTCTAAAGAACCACTCTAAAATGGCGCTTGTTTGTAAGGAGGAATTTCATGAATTTAATAGTCCTATTTTTGTTTCTCAAATTCAAATGAAACATGTCAATAAAATGAGGCCGGAATAAAGTTTTCGCCATCACCATGACCAAGCTGTAAGCGAAACGCGTTGGTGAGGCGTTAGAGTGCCTTAAATAAACTTAAAAGCATCACTTTTGGGAGTCCTGTATTCCTTTCACTGGAAGTGTGGAAGTATTTTTTGGACAGCCAGAGCCCGTCCAAGACCGCTGTGTTGAAGCTCTGTACTTCCGGGTTTTGGATTGATGATATATATATATATATATATATATATATATATATATTTCACTGAAAAAACCATAGGTTTTACAGAATTATAGTTAGGAATTAGCATTTAAAAAACCTTAGAAATTCACTGAAAAAACCATAGGTTTCAGGGACGTTATAGTTAAAACCAGAGAAATTCGCCCGTTATAGTTAGTTGAGCTAACTATAACTCCCGCGCCCGCAATGCACTGGTGATGATGTCACATATTACATCACTCATGACATGGTCAGTGACATCACTGATGACATCTCAAATGACATCACTCATGACATCATCCAGTGAATGTGTGTTTCTGTAAAGGTTAAATATTTTTCATATATATCTATGCCAAGGTGTATTGAAGAAAGAGTGAATTTACAAGTCCCTGAATGGATTATTTAGTAGGTGCGTGACTGACTGTATAAGTGAGTGATTGAATATGTGTTACTGAATGTATGGGTTAGTGGCTAAACTGTGTGAAAGTCTGTATTAGTGTCTCAGTTGGTGTAAAAGCGGCTGCATGGGTTGGTGAGTAGCTACATGAGTGTCTATATGGGTTATTGATTTGTTGTCTGAGTATCTGTATGAGTGCCTGAGTGTCTGTGTGGGTGGGTGGGGAGGTGTGTGACTGTGCATACATGTCTGAGTAGGTGATTCATTGGTTGTATGGATTCAAAAGTACAGCTGGGATGGGCTGTATGGGTGAGTTAGTGTGTGTATGGGTGTGTTGGTGAGTGAATGAATGTCTCACTGGTATATGTGTGAGTAACTACATATGTTTTAAGGCATTATATTTGAGCTTTGGAGTATATAAATGACTATACGTGAGAGTAAGTTATTTGAAGAGTGGGTGTATAAAAGAGTGTCTGCTTGTATCAGTGATTGTAAAAGACAGTAAGTATGTGTTAGTATCCGCATAAATAAGTGATGTGGTGTGTGTATAAATAACGCAGTTGGTGTGTATAACTGTATACATGAGTAAATGGGTATGTGATTGATTCTTTGCATGACTGACTAGGTGTGTGAGTAACTCTATAGATGAGTGGCGGACTGTGACCGTATGTATAGGTGTATGAGTGCATATTATAGTACTGTATTGATGAGTAACTGCATGTATACGTGAGTGGATGAGAGTGTAGACCTAGGAAATAGTGGGTGATATGTAGTATCTGGCATTGTTGTGTGTATGGTTTCAAAGATAGTAGTCTGTATTTTAGAGTGCCTGTATCAAAGTTTATATTAGGCAATCAGTATGTGCATCAGATTTTCAGGTGGATGATGTCATTAGTGATGTCATTTGAGATGTCATCAGTGATGTAACTGACCATGTCATGAGTGATGTAATATGTGACGTCATCACCAGTGCATTGCGTGCGCGCGAGTTATAGTTAGCTCAACTAACTATAACGGGTGAAATTCTCTGGTTTTATATGAGTTAAATGTCCAACTAACTATAACGTCCCTGAAACCTATGGTTTTTTTCAGTGAATTTCTAAGGTTTTTTTAAATGCTAATTCCTAACTATAACGTCTGTAAAACCTATGGTTTTTTCAGTGAATTTCAAAGGTTTTTTAAATGTTAATTTCATATTTTAATATTTATAACCCCTATATTTTTTCTATTTTTTTTTGTAAGATTTTGGAACTCTATTATCCTTTTTTTTATTTGGAAAATATGTAATGTTTTGTATCTTCATAAAAAAAGTATGTATATTGTTTTTTGTTTTTTTTTTAGAAAATGCAAGTCCCATACTGGTAGTGTACCGAGCTCCATCAGCACGAGAATCCTATCCGCCATATTGCTAAACTCGTAAAGGATGCACATTTCATATCCAACGGGTTCGTGGCACCGCGTCCCGCGTAACATCATATACGTATGTGGTCGCGCCAGCTGCTACTTTGGTATGCGACTGGTACGCAGTACCAAGCCGCGCCTTACATCATGTACGTATGGGGTCACGCCCACTGCACCTTGCGTATGCGACTACTTCACGCTGCCAGGCCCTGTGTTACATCATAAATGTATGGTGTCATGCTGGGAACGCCATTCCCTCATTTCTTTTTTATCTCAAAACTATATCTAAATAAGTTTCAAGTGTATATGAGAACAAGCGATAATCTAAAATATTTTAAACATTTATATATTTCTAACTGTAATAAACTTCTATTATGGTAAATATATTTTCTCAAAATCGCGTCAGATGCGGCCTCCTTGCGCGCTCGGTGCGCGATTGCCATGTGACCTTAAAGAAAAGCATTTAATTGTTTCATAACATTTCCCATTGTAACAGTTGGAGGACCCCACCCATTTTAGTCATTCTCTCTACAGTGTTTGATGAGAGACTCCTCCTCCGCTTACAGAGCTTTTTTTAAAACTTTTTGCTATGTACACATATCTGACACTACACACAACATGCAACCATCATCTTCATCAATGCTCATGCTCTGTAAGGTAGCCTTCTACCTGTGATAGCCATGCATGTAAAAGTTACATAACAGAACTTTCCCCACTGCCAGATATAATATGGTTGCATAGGCTGTCCACAGCTCAATGTAATGTGGTACGGCCCAGGGGCAGTATTATGCATAGGTAATGAAGACACGGACACAGAGAGATAATGGTAGTGGGTACGGGCACGTGCGCTCAATTCCTCTTTATTACCAGGGTCACATATCCAGTGACGTCCGTACTTGATAAGTACTATGACTTTCTCAAGGCTAATAGCTGAATGTTATTAATTCCAGAATCCAGTACAAAAATATACCGAAGGCAAGCTATCAAATCAATTGGAAATCTCCACAGCATAAAGCCGAAATTTACATCGGTTCCAGGCGATTGATGTATCAATAAACTCTATATTCGTCAAAGTTAGTCAAACTTAAAATGTAGATTCACACTGGATTAGAATGTAAAGAATTTGCGAAGGACCGTGTAGGAAATTATCCGCAGTAAGTAACGCGCTTGGTAACGCGAATCAAAGAGTCCTGACCCTACGCTGTGGAGAATTTCAATTGATTTGATAGCTTGTCTTCGATATATTTTTTACTGGATTCTGGAATTAATAACATTCAGCTATTAGCCTTGAGAAAGTCATAGTACTTATCAAGTACGGACGAAACACGTGTTGGCAGTTTTTGGATATTGGATATGAATCTACAAACCAATAAAGATAACGTTGAATATTGAAGCCTTGACTATTTTTCATCTTATCCGGTGGAACTGTGGAATACCTTACATTCTTTAAGGACTCTTGTATATATATTCTGTACTTACTTAACATCAACAAGTTATACTGAGTATGGGTGTGCACAACTAGCTGGCATTTTGTCTGGTAACTATATTGACAGGTTGATTCATCAACTTGCCATTGGCACTTTTGATTAGTAAGTGCTTACAGCTGTCCCAGCACCCCGCTATACTTATAGCAATTGTTTATCTATTACGCCAATTGACTGGATCTGTATGATACTTGTTCTTTTTTGATGTGTGGCCTCTCTTTATTGGGAACACTACTACCTTTCTTTGTATTTACATATCCAGTGATGTCTGTGCTGAATGCGTGTGGGGTGAGTGTAAACCAGCCCTCAGGGAATGGTTGCTGCTAGCATCAACTACAACAGTAATCATTGGATCACACACAGAGATTCAATAATAAAAGGGGCAATAGTTTGTGCTGCAGTAAGGTAGGGACACTAGAAATAATACGGAAAAGATTCTATCGTAGAAGAACCATAACTTGTGGTATACTGAGATACAGGCAGTAGATCTGAAATAATACACAAAAAGATTGTATCATAAAGGGTCCATCAGGTCTAGTGCACTCAGATAGCCACATCAAAAGCATTCAGCATGTGCACAGCCAGCGATAATGCGTGCTGCGGGCGGGCTGTACAAGGAGCAATGTCTGTTGCCTACAACACTACATCATTTGCAATAGTGACTCGATCTGAATTGTAAACACTGCTTTCTGCAGTGTAGGCCAGAGAGCGGTCAGCAAAGGCCCACAACCACGTGGCGTTGACTTGAGCTGTCCTGTTTGCAGTACACGAAGAAAGAAAAACCGTGTGCGGACCCTGCGCTGATGCGTATGCGTGGTGCGGACAGAGCTCACTGGAGCAATGTCTTTTGCCTACAGGACTGCATCATCTACAATAGCGACTCGATCTGAATTGTGAACATTGCTGTCTGCAGTGTAAATTGAAGGCAGTAGTGAGCACAGTCTTCCATGAATACTTTTTCTCACTTCCTCTTCACAAAATACAACAACATAAATTACACAAAACTCTGCAATAAATAAATCAAAACAATTCGAATTGCAATCTCTGCTGTCCACTGTGTACACTGTTATTCAGTGTTCTTTACCACTACCAAGAAGAATTTGGTCATTGTACTAGACCTATAAGTCATCTTAAAAAACGTCTTCAACCAAGTATACTAAAAGGCTATTGTGTACATTTCAATAGACGTTGTAGTTAGTTGCCTACTGGATTCTGTAATTAAACAATCACCACTCGATCTGAATTGTGAGCCCTGCTGACCGCAGTGTAGGCCAGAGGCAGTGGTCATTAATGCCTCACAACCACGTGCCGTTGGATTCGGAAGCACGGAGTTGGTTGCACCTGATCGGAGGGGGTACACACAAATCATCACAAACTTTAACTTCTGACATCCTCAATCACAGAATCAAGACCCCGTTTCACTGTTCTGACCTGCTGTACCATGGTGTACTCCACCCACTACAATCAGCCAAGCCCAATAATCATGTGCAGCAGTTAGCTACGGAAGCACGGAGGAAGTTCTGTAAAAAACAACAAGCAGTAGGTAATATCGGACATCGTCCATTTTGGGATTAAGACACCGTTCCACTGTTGGGACCTAGAGTTGGTTGCACCTGGTCGAAGGGAGTACCTTCATCTCCATTCTCACATAGAGTTCTTACATCGTCCATTGTGTAATCAAGACCCCGTTTCACTGTTCGGACGTGCTGTACCGCGGTGTACCCCACCGACTGTAGTCAGCCAACCCGAATAATCATGAGCAGCACTTAGCTACGGAAGCACAGAGTCTGATGCACCTCAACGGAGGGAGTTCTGTGAAAACCAAGCAGCACGTAGTATCGTACATCGTCCATTTGGGATCAAGACACCGTTCCACTGTTGGGACCTAGAGTTGGTTACACCTGGTCGAAGGGAGTACCTTCATCTGCACTCTCAGATGCAGTTCTAACATCGTCCATTCTGGGATCAAAACTCTGTTCCACTGTTCGGACCTGCTGTACCGTGGTGTACTCCAGCGACTGCAGTCAGCCAAGCCCAATGATCATGTGCAGCACTTAGCTACGGAAGCACAGAGTTTGATGCACCTCAACGGAGGGAGTTCTGTGAAAACCCAGCAGCAGGTAATATCGGACATCGTTCATTTGGGATCAAGACACCGTTCCACTGTTGGGACCTAGAGTTGCTTGCACCTGGTCAAAGGAAGTACCTTCATCTGCACTCTCAGATGCAGTTCTAACATCGTCCATTGTGGGATCAAGACACCGTTCCACTGTTGGGACCTACAGTTGGTTACAGCTGGTCGAAAGGAGTACCTTCATCTGCACTCTCAGATGCAGTTCTAACATTGTCCATTGTGGATCAAGACACCGTTCCATTGTTGGTACCTGTTGGACTATTGTGTTAGTAGTATACAGAGCACTCCACGGTGCTGGGCCTCAGGCTGGCCGTTGTCTGCCTGTGTAGCGGTGTCCAGCGTTGATCTCAGGAGCCTTCCCAGCTCGCAGACCTCGGCCCAGGAGATTCTGCCGGCACGTGGTCGGCTCTCTTTCACATACGGCGCTGTCGAAAGGTGAACTGTGGGGCATATGTGTGTGACAGCGGCCATGACGGTTTCTGGGTACCAGCAGGCTGAGAGCATTCTTCTCGCAGCCACCTTCGCTCACAGCGTCAGCCTCATGGCGGTGTAAGCTGCACAGACCTGACAGACATGTTCGCCATTCCGGAAGAGAACCACACCCAGAGAAACGTGCCTTTTATTCATACCCCTACGCTAGCCTTGCGTACGTCGAGCCAGCCCACTATGCTAAAGATTTGGGGATGAGGGAGCACGTACGCGCTATGCTTTCGTAATCTTCCCTACTGACTGTACTATCATGGTTGCATCCACTGTCCACTTCACTCAATAGACCAT
The DNA here is from genome assembly GCF_964204655.1 of Triturus cristatus. Taxonomy (NCBI): domain Eukaryota; kingdom Metazoa; phylum Chordata; class Amphibia; order Caudata; family Salamandridae; genus Triturus; species Triturus cristatus. The sequence continues at coordinate 800,511,406 of NC_140592.1, forward strand.
CTGCGTATCTTCACATGTACATGTCTGTGCTCTGCATACTCAAGTCTCTCTGACATATCCCCTCAACACTTTGCATTGTATAGTTTTATAATCGAGAATCACTTGCCACCTTTGCACATACTTTGCTCCCATCTCTCCCCTTATTCTGCATTGTGTGGCAGAGGTGCTATCTTTGGTTTGTGTACATGGCTAGCCATGGTTCCCACAGTACGTAGTGTTGTTGTGTCTGCTAGGTGTACATGTTGTTTGTCATGTTGTATGTGATTATATAAGGTAGCATGTTTATTTACGAGCAGTGGTTTCTCCCATTTACATATCGCTTTCTTAAAGAGGATACCAAAGTTTTTCTCACTGGTGAAAATTGGGACCACAATGGCAGTCATTCATTACTATGCAAGAATGTCCAACTGCATAACGCTTCTAGGCTTACGGCCCCCAATCTTGCGTGCTTTCTTAAAAGCATGCCAACTCCCACAATCAGACCAACATTCACACAGCTTTCTAAAGGCAGTTATCTGCTTCTTAATAACTTGGACTGCTACACAATGTGAGCTGGCATACCGTATATCCTTACTGTTTCAAACCGGATAACTCCCTCTGGATATCTCTATTCCCACCCACACAAAGTAACTCCCAAAGTTCAACTTGGCCTTCAATACCCACTTTGAAAACAGATTTTATTAAACGGAGCAAACTGAAAGCACTTTTGTTTCAAACAGAAGTGTCCCTCACTTCTCCAAAAGTAATTTATCGACTGCAGATAGCACGAACTTTAAGTAAAATACACTCCCTTTTAAATACGAACTTCCCATTACACTTTGTGAATTGTTACACAATTTTCAACACATCTGACATTTAAGGTCTGGCACACCTTTTTAACACTGTCTCCTCCGGCCTTCTCACAGACTTTCAAACTGTTTTTAGACTAATACCAGACTTCCTTCATTCATAACAGGAACAGTGCCCATAATTCTTGCTCTGTTTGCGGCCATCCTACTACTATTTTAGCTTGTTACAAATGGCTGCTCTCCCTGTGGTAACCAGCATGTCCGACAGAATACGCTTCTACACGAAGCTACATCAATACCGTGAAACAATGGAACAACTTTTCGGCTGCCTGCCTCTATCTATTATCGGAGCCAGCTACAACATGACATTTATTTACACATATACAATCTGCGTGCAACCATCTTTTTATTGTAAAGCTTGCCCAATCGACTGGCAAATGGATCAATGCCTTGCCAACATCCCAGCAAATGCTCCCGATATCCAGCAGGTAATGGAGTATCTTGAAAACCATGAACTTGATTGTTCGGGCAGTGGAGCAATGGCGGACGCAACGCAAAAAGGTATCCTGGCGGAATGGGATTTCTGCGCAGCCGCGAAAGATCTCCTTCAATGTGCGACCTTTGACAACATCGCAGATTGCCTGCCAATTCAAATTGTCGCTCCAACATTCGAGGAACATTACTGTCCTTTCGAGGATATGAATTGGATCGCTTCGCTTTTCTCACACAATGGCAACAATCGCCTCTTGGAACATTGCGCATCTCAAGCCGTTGAAGAACTTCCGGACTGCAATCTCCAAGACTTGTAAGAAATTCACTTTATTCTTGGATTGATTATTTCCAACTTTTTTGACATTTTCCTATAAAATGTTTTAATACACTTCAATTGAACTATTGTCATATAATAACTTTCTAAGTAAGCTTAGGCATTTGAACTGTGTTTTCATTATTGGCCCTTACGTCTCCACACTAACCAGGGATGGATGATGTATGGCCTATGCAAATACGCTATTTACTTGCTAAATTAGCCTAATCCCGACATCCATTTTGAAACCATATCTATTCTTTGTACACACGTCTCTCTGCCTGCCTGTTATCCACAAAGCCCTTACACACAAATTAGCTCATCCTCCGCCTCTGTTCACGAGCTGGCGATCAAGAAAAAAAAACATGGCATTGTTTAGGAACTGGTTGGCACAGTGTGTTAATCCTATCCTACCTTTATTTTCATTCTACAATTTACAGTCATTCATGTCTGATAGGTATTGTTTATGTGACATGGAACTGTAACATGTAATGTGGAATTGACTGATGCAGGAGCTTAGGTTTGAATACAGCAGAAGCAGTTGGAGTTTGCCTCAGCTGGATGCCTTAGCTCTTGCACCAGTGGTTCCATTTCATGGCACTTAAATAAAGACACTTTTTATATAACTTGCAGACTCCATCGCTTTATCCCACACAGCCACTTTCTTAAACACACCGGATTTCACCATTTGTCTTCTGTGGCATTGCAACCTTCTGCATTATATTCTTCACGATTATTTCTTTATTCCTGCTTGTTAAAACACTCCATTCGAGTCTTCAGACCGGTAGGGGTGAGTAGTTTGCTTCCCTCTCCCGCTATAGTCTAAACCCATACTAACAACACTTGCACAGCTATGCTACAGCGGCCAGTATGCTACAGCACCCAGAGCACATCAGTTTACAGCAATCAGCTCACGGTTTCATCCCCGAGTGTACCGGCACCTCACCTCAGCACCATCTTACTCTGGGCAAAACAGCACTTTCACACTGCTAGGGGTGAATACTTCGCTTCACACTCCCTCTATGGCACACCCTAACCACCCAACAGAGCTCACAGCGCTATAGTCTAAACCCATACTAACACCACTTGCACAGCTATGCTACAGCGGCCAGTATGCTACAGTGCCCAGATCACATCAGTTTACAGCAATCAGCTCACAGTTTCATCCCCGAGTGTACTGGCACCTCACCTCAGCACCATCTCACTCTGGGCAAAACAGCACTTTCACACCGCTAGGGGCGAATACTTCGCTTCACACTCCCTCTATAGCACACCCTAACCACCCCACAGAGCTCACAGCGCTATAGTCTAAACCCATACTAACACCACTTGCACAGCTATGCTACAGCGGCCAGTATGCTAGAGCACCCAGAGTACATCAGTTTACAGCAATCAGCTCACGGTTTCATCTCAGAGTGTACCGGCACCTCACCTCAGCACCGTCTCACTCTGGGCAAAACAGCACTCTCACACCGGTAGGGGTGAATACATCGCTTCACACTCCCTCTGTAGCACACCCTAACCACCCCACAGACCTCACAGCGCTCCTACCCTCCTCTTTTCGCCCTTTTTTTTCCCTTACTCGCTTCAACAGCATCACAAAATGGCTGCCAACACTTCCTAGTTTCAACCACTCGCACCGCTCGCAGCCAATAAGCAGCAAGCTTGTGCTCGTAACCCCTCAGCCAATCAGAAGGCAGAATTGCCAAATATCGATATCTGTAAATTTCGATACCTCTCCAAAACTACTGAACCTATTTACACCAAATAAACAAAAGCGTGCTTTCTAGACCAAGACCCTTCTCCCTGCCAAATGTGGGGTAATTCTGTTCACCCATTCGACCTGTAGCCTGGTCTAAAGTTTCCTATGGAAATTAACATGGAGAAAACACGTTTTGGGACCCCCCTTTTTTCTCACCCCCTTGACGATTCACCCCCAAACTTTCAACATAGGAGCTGATATGAACAAAGAATTAGTTTGGAAAATTTCATGAAGATTCATCAAACGACACCAAAGTTATAAGCAAAACAAAAAATGTTCTTCCTATGGAAACTTGGTCCTAACTATAACTACCTACTGGCGACCGCCAGTAGGTAATATATATATATATATATATATATATATATATATATATATATATATATATGCTTCAAAGGTAAAGCCCCACTCCGACTTCTGTGCAAACACAAAACTTTATTCGTCTGAAGCAGCATATATATAACTCAAGTCCTGGCCGGTTTCGGCGTCACCACGCCTTGCTCACAGGTGAGTTCAATAATTACCATGTGGTCACGAGGCCATAGGTTCAACTACAGCCCCCAGCATGCATCATCGTTGCTTAGTAACGATGATGCATGCTGGGGGCTGTAGTTGATCCTATGGCCTTGTGACCACATGGTAATTATTGAACTCACCTGTGAGCAAGGCGTGGTGACGCCGAAACCGGTCAGGACTTGAGTTATATATATGCTGCTTCAGACGAATAAAGTTTTGTGTTTGCACAGAAGTCGGAGTGGGGCTTTACCTTTGAAGCATTGAACATGCAGGCTTCTCCGCTCCTGCAACCTTTGAGTCCACCCTGCAGAGTCGGTGGCCCCCAGTAAACGGAGGATGTTGTCTGGATATATATATATATATATATATATATATATATATATATATATATATATAAATTTATATATATTTTTATATTTAACAAATTAAACATATTAACTATAACTAAAAATTAGCAAACATATACACAAAACAAAAACATATATGTAACATAATTCAAAAACTAAAATGAATATAAAAATAGTTTCAATTAATACTGTGAACTAAATATAGAACTATATACATTTTCAAGGCATATAAATCTGTCTCTATATATATATATATATATATATATATATATATAGAGAGAGAGAGAGAGAGAGAGAGAGATGCCTTGAAAATTAAAGATATAAAAACACTATCTAAGCATTTTGTAAAAAAATGCATTAATATGAAAAATACATTACAAATTAAAATTGACCATTTATTAACACAAATTGTAATGGCACTTAATTAAAATGTTTTGATTAGTATAAAAACAAAAAAAGAATTTAAATAAGTTATGACACTTTTTGTATAAATAATACACACTTGAAATACAAATTTTTAAAATAATAATAGAAGAACAGCAAAAATCAAACATAACCAGCACTAGTAAAAGTGTTAGACTTCAAAGTAGTCACCTTTACCATTCTAACTCCAATATGAACAAAAGTAGGAAAAGTGTTTGTTTTTGGAGGAGTAAAATTTACTATTCTGACCCCATTGTGAGCAAAAGCAGGTAAGGTGTCGTACTTTGGAGGGATTAGTTCACTATTCTCACTCCAATCTAAGCAACAATAGGGAAAGTATTGGGCTTTGTAGGAGTTTGATTTACTGTAGTAGGGAAAGTGATGGACTTTGGAGGGGTTAGGTTTATTATTCCCACTCCAATCCAAGCAACAGTAGAAACCCATTGGGCTTTGGAGAGGATAGATTTACTGTACATTTTCCAATCTAAGCAGCAGGATGGAACGTGTTGGACATTGGTGGGGTTAGATTTACTATTCCCACTCCAATATGAGCAAATGCATGAAAATTGTCGGGCTTAGTAAAGGTTAGATATATCATTTCAATTCCTAATTATTATTTTTTTAATTAAAAAACTATATACAGAAAAACATAGACATATTAAAACATATTGCAAATAAAAATAAATGCATTATAAATAGATTAAATGTTTAAGTAATTGAAACAAATCATACAAAAATTATTCAGCAAATATTAAACAAAATAAATAAATTGCAAGTAAATGCACTACCCTCCACACTACCCAAAAAAAACTAAAAACCTCAAAAACCTTTAAAATAAATGATAAACAGAAAATAATAACAATAGAATAGTAATCAAATAAACAAATAAAATTAACATAAAAATAAATATAACATTTGTTTTAAATAGCTCATTATAAAATACACTTATCATGAATAAGACATTCATTAAAATACAACAACTAATTGTTAGAACACATGTTAGAACAAGTAATCAATTTAATAATTGTCAAATATTTAATTAACATAAAAAATGTAAAAAAAACAGCATTCATAAATTAAATTACTTCCCATCCTATTCCCCTATAAACCCAACTGGTAAATTATGAATTAGTAATTAAACTATAGAAAATTAAAATGACTTATAAACAATCAAAAGCACACTTAATTATTTAAAGTAATAATTAATCAATTAACTAATTTACTCAATTAATAAAAAAATCAATATTTGAACACTGAAGATGAAAAAAGTGAAAATGAAATTAAATTTATTAAGATCACTAAACCTGAAGGTATCAAAGCGTGAAGCCATGTTCTGAGACAAAGGCCCATTGCTGGGGAAACGCACAGAAAAAAGAACTATGCAAAAACAAAAAGACAAAAGAAAAATAAGACAGAAACCTGCTACTATGTCTAAAACTATAGTAACAAAAACTATGAAGAAAAGATCCAAGTTTTGAGATGTTTTCTGAAAGAAGAAAAAAACTCAATTTTGCAATCCATGTAGGAAGAGTCTTGCAGCAGCAACAGAAAAGGAGCTTCCACTCCATCTAGCCTTCCGAAACCCCGGAACAATCCCCTTTCTGCTTGATGCTGATCTCAAAGGCCTACTTGGCACATACCATTGAAAAAAACAAAATACTGTACTAAGAGCTTTGAAACATCGCACATTTCCTGACTGGAAGCAAGTGGAGATTTTGAAGGCCATCTCTGACCGAGAGATATTTAACGGTATGCAAAAAACAACATGCTGACAAGTTTAGAACAAGCTGGAGTTTGTTCAAAGAAGAGTTGTTTAAATTTAAGTACAATGCAGTGCAGTAATCTAATCACGAAGTTATCAGCACAATGGCCACTGATTTCTGAAGTTCTGCAGGAATGAAAGTAAAAATGTTCCTTAAGGTTTTAATGATATAGAAACAGGTACTACGAATACGGTTAACCTGCATGTTGAAATTCAAGGATTTCTCAAAGAGAACCCTAAGGTTCTTAACTGACTTCACAGGCATGGGGACAGGGCCACGTGGTTCGGGCCACCTTAGCTCCGACCAAACACCATAACCCTGGTTTTATCTGGATTTATTTTTTTAAAGTTGTCTCTCGTCCAGCTGCTAACACCAGCAATGCAATGTTTAAATTTATCAGTCATTAACGGTAAACAGTCTGTAATTGACACAGTGATTTGTGTGCCATCCGCATAGGACAACACCTGAAAGCCAAATGACCTCACCAAAGCTGCAAGGGGTAAACATAAAGATTAAAAAGAGCAGGGCTAAGCAAGGAGACCTGTGGCATCCCACACGGTAAACTAAATGCCTTGACACTGAATTGTCCACAGCTAACAATTTGAAGCCTTTCTGTAAGGAAGGAATGAAGGAGATCAAGTGCTATGCAGTCCCTACCTAGATGTTGTAGCCATTGAACCACGCATGTAGGCGAGACTTTATTGAAGGCTGCCAATAAATCCAGTATGACCAACATAGCAGCTCTGCCCTGGTCCACCTGGCTTCAAATACAGTCTGCTGCTATAATAAGCGCAGACTCAGTGCTATGCCCGCTCCTGAATTACTTCTGAGACGAGTACAATAGGTCATGGTCCATGATCAATTTAACGAACTCCTGATTAATTTACTTCTCTAAAAGTTTCGCCGGGGTGGGTAACAAGGATATAAGGCGAAACATTTTCAAAACATCAAGATCTGCATTCCGTTTCTTTGGCTAAGGAATAACAATGACTTCTTTCCAAGACCGAGGAAAGTTTCTGATTTCCAAGATGAGATTAAAAGTCTTCTGTCACTAAGTCCCGTGCCAGCTGCAAAATTGTGGGGGGCACACTGGTCTGACGGTGAACCCGATAAAATACTCATCAAGAATTTCTTAACTTGAGAGGCTGAGATGGGTGTAAAAGCAGGTAGTGAAGCGGCTGCCAGTGAAAAGTTCTGAGCCCTACTGGGATACTCTATAAAATTATAGAAAATTAAAATAACACATTAAAAATAAAAAGTACATTTAAATATTTAAAATAACAATCAGTTCAATAGTTCACATAATTAATTACCAATTAAATATTTAATTTAGCATAAGAATAATTTTAAATATATAGCTATAATGGATAATTCAAATAACTTCCCACCGTATTACCGTACAAACTCAACAACCCACTACAAAATGTTAAATTACTAATTAAATGTAAAAAAATATAAATTACACATTATAACATACAAACTATACTACAACATTTAAAACAATTACACTAAAACTTTCTGCAGGTGGATGCACACAGCACCTGACTGCAGTGGATTCTTGCCACCTCAGTCAGAGTTTGTGTCTGTGATGGTGAGAGCGCAACACATAGCTTTTCACTTTATTAACCACTGAATTATTAAATTCTGAATCAGAGTACCAGGATTCAAACTTGTGACCTGCAAGTACTAAGTTAAATTAGCGGCTACCTATAGTTTGATCCAAATTTAGAAAGATTAACATTTAGACACTAGAATTACAAATACATTTTTTGGTGCTGGTTGATAACTGTAAGGAGAATAGGACCTTTTGTCAATGCTACTGGTCTTGAGAACCTTCATCTGAAATGGTCTGCAAGCTTTTGTCAACAGTACTGCGCTGAGTCGAAAAAGTGCCTAGGTTTATAAATAATACAGACAAGGTAAGCAGCAAACTGAAATATGACTAAAGGTTGAGACTGTGTCCTACATTTCCTTTGGAAAAGAAAGCAGGTGTGCCTCCAACTTCCAAAGCATTGAAGCTCCGTTCAACTTTTGTGACACAAAGGTACATATAATGGAATTACTAAACCAAACGTAGCTGTCCATTCACATCACCAAAGATGGCCAAACCAGAGAAAGCTCAGGCCCGCTATGAGAAAAGGTTACCTATGAGGCTATCATGGAGGATTTTGTATAATTGTGGGAATTCCTGAATTCAGGGCTATTGCGCTGTTGTTGTCTCACACCATGAATTTACATTTTAATGGCAATGTGCAGTATGTCTAAAAGTATGCACAGTAAGGCACACAATTTCCGTGCCTGGGCCAGAGAAACATAGGCGCTCACTCACATTAAGGTGGAGATCATCTTTAATGTGATGTTTATCCTCTAAAACTCTCCCCATAGAGACCAGTATGTTTAATGTGTGATTTCACACACCAGCAATCTAACGTGAATATGAAAGATTCTACTTGCAAGTTACAGAAGACTTTTTCATTTAGAAATATGCCGTCGCTGTTCGTGGTGATGAGTTGCTATGTACACATTTCTTGTTTTTACTCGAGATCATATGTGCCTCTTCTCTCCTTTCTCACAGGAAGATTACAATCAACTGAGACCTCTTTCTTATCCCAACACAGATGTATTTCTGATCTGTTTTTCTGTGGTAAACCCTGCTTCTTACCACAATGTCCAGGAAGAGTGGGTGTCTGAAGTTAAGGCGTGTATGCCGCACGTGCCCTACGTTCTCATTGGAACTCAGGTATGCAAACAGGTGTTGATGCACAAAAGGTAAACTTCTGAAAAGTACTTTTACAACCGGTAGCGGCTGGTCTCGTGGCAGAGTGGTGGTGTGGGGAAGGATATGGGGGGAACGGGCGAACGACAAAATAAACAAAAAAAAGAAAATAACTTACCTGCTCCTCGCCGATCACCGCTCTACTCCTTCCTGCTGGATACGTGCTGAGGCTCCCAGACTCCCCATGGCCAATCCAGCATGAAAGAAGGGCTAGGATTGGCCTCAGCAAACTTGTTTTCTGCTCCAAAGGGGACTGGGAGCCTACGCCCGCTGTTCTCTCCACCCGGCAATGCAACTCAGGTTGGGGAGAAGTCAGAGCATGACGGTTTGGCCAAGACAGCCGGCCCACTAATCCCCTTCGGTGCCTGTCATGGCCCAGCCCCACCCTCAGCTCTGTCCAGAGAAAAAATAAAATTATAATAATACTCTTTTATTATCATTTTATTTTTGATTTCCCTCAGCTGGCCAACAGGGGGGCATTGCTCCTTCACCATAGCAGAGGAGCCGCTGCTGTTTACAACTCAAAATGAATACTGCAAACCTCGAAAATACACCATTGGTCACAAAATATCTGCCAAGATTCCTCCAGAAGCTCATCATTACTCTATTTGAGAAAGAAGAGGTAATGATACAATAACATCGTATATCGTATATACTTTAGGTCTGCATCAAGTGTCTCTCCTACTTTTTTCATTATAAAACTATAATTTGGGGTGTGCACTGCAAAGAGGGCTTTTAAACATAAGCAGCAACCTATTGTAGGGAATCAAATGAAACAAGGTACTCGCTCGATATATTTTACTAGAACGTGGCAACTATCCCAAGCAGGAAGATGGTGATGACATTGTCGAAACTGGAACTGCAAACATGGTAACTCCTCATATGAAAGAGCAACATCATTAATGGGTCACCTCGCGACCTTATGAGGAAGGATCAGTAGCAGTACTACAAGAACACTGTGGCTCACACATGATGCTTGCCAACCTGCACAGGCTGTCTCAGGCATTTCACTCCCATTCCAGTTCACACCAGGCTTCCCTACCACACACCCTTTTCTCCTCCTGTTTCCTATCAGTAATTTTCAGATAGGATAGGATTCATGTATAAATTTTCGTGGGCACTTAAAGGTTCCTGAACATTCGTGAATCAGCCCCATACTGCTAAATAGAAGTACCTGCTGGAGAAAGACAACAAGGTCAGTAGCGGCTGCTGCCTGGAAGCAGCAGTTAAGGGGAAGAGGGGATAGCATTAAAAAGAATTCACTTACACCCGGCCGGCTCCATCTCTCCTGCGTCCTCTTCCTGGCTTCTTGTGAGAAACAGGAAGCACCAGGGCTCCCACATTCCTCCTAGCCAATCACAACGCTGCAATGCAGTGTTGTGATTTGTCTGAGTGCCGTGACACGGAGCTCATCCAGGGGCTGTAAGGGTGGGCATGTTCTCCATGCAGGCTGTAATGCAGCCTGCATGGAGAACAGGGAAAGTGCGAATGACTGTTTTGGGCAGCCCCAAAGGGCCGACCAAACAGTCATTGCACACTTAAGAGGGTTGTACCCTCCTCCCCTGCTCCTCAGCCCTGCCCCATCCCCTCACGCAAGCTGCTGCAGCTGGAGGACAAAATAAAATGATAACAACATTAGTTATTATCATTTTACTTTTTCCTTTCTTTTGCAGCTTCGAGGAAGTGGGGCGACGCTCCTCCGCCTTACCGGAGGCGCCGCGGTCACGACCCCTTTTCCTTTAATTTGTACCTGCATGTGAATGGATAAGGAAAACCCGAAGACATGATCAAGTGTATTTGCCAATGAGGGAAAGAGAGAACAATAGAGGCTGGGGAAGAAAATTCTGAGATTGCAATCCCTGACATTTTATTTTTCAAAGGTGTGTTGCCCCCAGTGTTAATATCATTGGTTCCCCATGTAGTGAGCCCTGGGGTAAGTGAGAAGAGGGAGACAAACTGCCCCAACAACTGCCGGCAGTCTCTCTGCTGATCTAGGGTCAGTGTGGGGGAGCAGCTGACACCCTCCACTGACCTATCCTGCTCTTTGCAAGATGGGAGAGAAGGTTCGGTCTCCTCTTCCACCCCATCTTCAGTTACCAAGAGCATCGTAATCTCAGAACTTTCGAAGTGGGGCTTGAGGAAATTAACATGCAGTACCCTCAACTGCTCCTAGGACTTTTTTTTTTAAGTTCAGTGAATTTTTATTGAAAGAAAATGAGGTGTCTATGTACAATATACAGTATTAAAGTTACATTAATACATTCGAAGTACAAACATCGGACTATAAATATCAATTTGAAAAGGAGAGAAAACAAGGTATGTGAGACATAAATGCCATTGGGATACAAAAAAGAAATTTGTGGAACCTTTAGGAGAATCAAGGTGGTTTAAGAACTTCCTGCTGAGAAGGTTTTAGAATAGAACATCATTTGGCACTAACATCAATATATATTGTGACAGGTGACCACAAATCAAGACGTTTTGTTGCCATATGAATAGGATAAACAAAGGCAGTGTCTAATCTATGATTATGGCAAACCATGTACCACTAGGCCTTATAAGAGATTTTTGTAGAGTCTTTCCAATTAATGGTGATTTACTGAAAGGCAATCGCTAATAGGAAGTCAATAATTTTGACATTAAGCGGAACATCGTCCCAGATAGAAGAGAGGCTACCCAAGAAAACGTGAGAAAAAGAAAAAGAAAATTTGGTATAAAAAATTAAGTTGATTTGAGACCAAACTTGTTTCCAAAAAAATTGTGCATGTGAGCATGAAAATAGCATATGGAATAGGTCAGCATTGGGAGATGAACAAGTACAACAGGTATCTGGTGTGGTTGAGAATCTTTTGCTTAAGATGGCTGGCGTAAATAAGAGTCTGTTGTACACAAAAAATAGCGCTTGCGTGGTGTTTGCTGCCCTGGAGGATTTGCGCATCTTAGTCCATATGCCTTTCCAGAGTGATAATGGCCAGCATGTAGTAAAGTCCCCAAGCTTCTTCCGTTTTAGTCTTTTGTCTAACCATGTCAATGCCTTGCAGGTAGCTATAAATAGTTGAGGCTTTGGGTGCGGTCCTTAATATAGCCTTATAGCCCGCCGTAGCGGGCTATACCGGCTATTAAAGGCCCGCTGCAGCGTTAAAGGCCCGAGCCGAATGCGAGGGACTTTAACAAAAGCAGCGGGACTTTAATAGCGGTATAGCCCTGCTACGAAGGGCTATAAGGCTATTAGAACATTCTGCCACTAGAGGGCAGAATGTTCTAACAAATTAAATAAAGGCTTCTCGAAGCTTGAGGGGATTTAAATCCCCTCGAGCTTCGAGAAGCTATTGTAAAACATTGGAATGTTGCTCTGCGGGCCTTTACCGGCCCGTAGAAGCATGGAGCACTCCATTGTCTACAATGGAGCTCCCAACATTCCAATGTTCTAATAATGTATGAAGGTTTGGGGAGGGTGCTGCGTTAATAGAGGTATCATGTGCCGTGAGGAGGTGAGTATAGGTTTCCAACACAGTTGTTTTGAGTTTGTTATATTTTTGAATAAAGGAGGCTGGTAAGTTAAATAATTGGCTAAGTGTAGCAAATGACAGAAAATTTGACTAAGAGAATAACTGATAGATCCATATCAAACCCCTTTTTTTCCAAGTTCTCCAGTAAAAAGGTTTATTTTGTATTGCCAGGTTTTTATTGTGCCAAATTGTTGAGTTTAGGAAGGAGTCTGTGGTAATGTGAGTAGGAGGGGAAGGTAAATCAAGGAGTTTGGAAGTATGTTTTATTATTGGAGTGGAGACGGATTGTGGCTTACGTGAGAAGGAGAGGTATTCCTGAAATGAAAAGGGATATAAAAAAACACTCTAATAAGGTCCATAGGGGGCAGTTGTCCGTAGAGTCGAGCAGCCAAAGAGAAGCTTGACGTAAAAGGAAAGCTTTTTGGTAACTCTGGAAAATTCACTCCACCTTCTGTTTTGGGGCGTATTAATTTTAGTATAGACATTCGAGGTTTCTTGTTGTTCCACAAAAAAGAGGATAAAATGGAGTTAATTTTCTTAAATAATTTAGTAGAAATTGGGACTGTAATGTTAGAAATAGTATATAAAACTATGGGTGACAACATCATTTTTATAGTGTCTAAGCGACCCCACCAAGACAAATAAAGGGGATGCCATTTCGAGGTTAATTCTGAAATCTTTTGAGTGCATTCATTCATACATAATACCACCATGCCTGAAATTGAGGGTGTGAAGTATAAACCTAAATATTTAATATGATTTGGGCTCCAAGAAAATTTAGAAGCTAGAAAATCTGAACTAAAAGTGTATTTTGTTAAGGGCAGAATTTCACATTTATCATTATTCAATTTGTACCCAGTAATGAGGGAGTAAGATTTTACTTCTGCTAAAAAGGCCGGAATTGAATATCATCAGCATAGGCTGCGAGTTTGATATGGGCATTTGACGTTTGAAATCCATGTATGTTTGGATTTTGACGTAGTTTAGACAAAAATGGTTCCAAGGCCAAATTTAACAAGGAGGAGGAGAGAGGACACCCTTGACGTACTCCTCTACCTAAGTTAAAGAATGGGGAAATCAAATCATTGGCACATACAGCAGCTCGGGGGTTAGAGTAAAGGAGAGATATTACATTTAAAAAATTAGGGCCAAAGCCAAACCATTTAAGAGTATAAAATAGGTATTTCCATTCAACTCTATCAACAGCCTTTTCGGCATCCAACGCAATTGCTGCTAAAGAGTGATTTAGGTGAGAGGATTGGGATAAAACATTCTTAAAAAGTCGTGTATTATCAGTTATAAACCGCCCCTTAACAAAGCCGGATTGTTCTTTCCCTAACAAATTCAGTAGGTATGAATCTAAACGTATGGCTAGAGCTTTAGAAAAATAATTGTAATCAATGTTGACCAGGGAAATGGGCCTATAGTTTTTACAATACTTAGAGTCTTTACCTTCTTTGGGGATAAGACTGATATGTGCTTCCAAAAAAGAACCAGAGGATTTATTTGAAGAGCAAAAAAAATGTATAGGAGAGTGCAGCTTGGGTATTAAAAGATTAGAAAAATGGAAATAGAATTCAACAGTAAAACCGTCCGGGCCAGGTGCTTTGTCTTTTTTCAGGTTTTTAAGAGCTTTTAAAAGTTCTTGATGGTTAAGGTCTGATTCCAGGGGAGACAGATCCGGAGGGTTGTGTTGGGATCTTTTAATGTTTGAGAAAAACTGTGATAAAGTGTGGTCCGTGGGTTGAGTTTCCGATGTATATAAGGATTTGTAAAAGAGAGAGAACTCATTCAAAATGTCGGCATCTTAAAGTTTTAAGACATTATGTTCATTATAGACAGACTCAATGTTCAATTTGTTTTGCCTAATTTTTAAGTAATTGGCTAGTATTTTCCCTGCCTTGTTTTTACCGTCATAAAACTTTGCGCTGGACTTTAACAAATAAAGTGAGGCATCCTCTGTTGATTTCTTATTAAATAGCAAATTGGCCTTTATAAGAGCCAATTCAACATTCTTTTAAATTAGAGACATAATATGAGTGTTCCAGTTTCTTAATGTCTTGGAGAAGATCCCTAGTACTCTTGCGTGCATTTTTTCATTTTTTTGCAACAAAACGAATAATAAAGTCTCTTGCTGAGGCTTTAAAAGCATCCCAAATAGTCGAGAGTGGCAAAGACTTTGTTTGATTCATCACAAAGTAATCATTAAAAAAGGAAGTGAAAGCAGCAGTGAACTTTGGGTCTAAGAGAAGCGCGTTGTTAAAGCGCCATCTTCTTGGGGCGTTAATTGTGGGCAATATATCAAAGCCAATTGAAACGGGTGCATGGTCCGATAAAAGGATGGGACCAATTTCAGCATGTGTAAGGGACTGCAAAATGTTGTGGGAGACAAATACATAATCAATTCTGGATTGAGTTTGATGAACTGGGCAGTAAAAGATGGTGGTCGGATTGCAAAGGATTGCAAAGGCGCCAAGCGTCAAGAAGTTTATGCTGAGTAATGGTGTGAATAAAAGATTTATGTGGTTTATTGGGGACAAAAGACACTTTAGAAGTTCTGTCAATGAAAGGGTCAAACACCTGATTACAGTCTCCGGCCAATATAAAGTTATCTTCCACACAGCTAGAAAGTTGTTTAGCCAGTGTAGGCCACAAAGAGGCATCTCCTCCAGTAGGGGCGTAGACATTGAGGAAAGAAACTGGAACACCTCCTAGTGATAATTTAACAATGAGCCATCTACCATCTACATCTGATTCCTGTGATATAAGTGTGATTGGGAGAGATATACGGCACAATATCGCAACTCCATTTTGTTTCCCATCACCTTGAGAAAAGTAAATTTCCCCCACCCAACCTCTTTTTAATTTCAGGGATTCAATTTCCGTGAGGTGCGTCTCTTGTAAAAAGACAATATCGGCACTTAGCTTGGCCAGGTGAGTTAAAACCCTCTGTCTCTTTATGGGAGAATTGAATCCCCTAATGTTCCATGAAACTAATTTCAGTGACATAAAATATCAAAAAAGAATAGCGATAACAATAGGAAATGATAGTCCAATTCCGTGAGGTGCAAAAAAAAAAAAAGAGTATGAGAAACGAGAAGAAGAAAATAAACGTGCAAAATAATCCTGAGCCAAACAGGGGTAAAAATAGCAGATGGCTGAGACCAGAGATAGAGCTCAGGTAGAGCAGAACCACGAGACATAGGTAAGATGTATAGGTAGCAAAAGGACTGAAAAATAGAAAAAATCTGATGTATTGCGTGAGATAAAAATACCAATGTAGAGATGACAAAAGAGGTAGAAATATTAAAGACACCATGAGAGGAAGAAGAAAAGAGCTGTAAAACCAAAGACAGAACAAAAGACAATACAAGTAACATACCTACATAAACGAAACAAGGATGTGAGGGTGGGGGTAACCACAAGTAGCAGAAGAACCATCTAGGGATGACTGAACCGGACCGGAGAAACATCACGCCATAAAGTAAACGTAATTGTAAAAAGCAAAGAATAGCATAATTACCAACAAGTTAGAAAATGAACAAGGAATAAATAATGAATAGGTAAAATAAACTGGAGACAGATCAATATAAACAACAATAAACTAGTGAACTGGTATGAGTAAACTTACAGTGTAAACAAAAGAATAACAACAATATACTATCAATTGCAAGGACTATAATCCCTCCTATAAGAAATTCAAGAAAGTCAAGTAATGTGAGAAGAAGATGATCCCGAAGAATCCATCTGAGCCGTAGCATGAGCGTTGATGAAACTTTGTAGACGTATAGGATCCTCATATGATGTTGTTTTGTTATTATACGTAACTTTAAATAGACATGGGTGATACAAACCATATCTGGCCCCCATGGAGCAGGGATCAGGTCTCATATTGAGGAAAGCTTTACGTTTGGCTGCTGTAGCCTTGGAATAGTCCTGTGCAAAGAACAATGTTGAGCCAGACCAAGAAATTCGCTGGATGGCTTTAGCAGCTGACAGAACTTTCAATAAGTCAGTATATTCAAGAAAGTATAGGATGACTCCTCTTGGGCATTGTGTGGAAGAGGTGTTAGAATAAACTCAGCCCAGCCTGTGAGCGCATTGTATATTCAACAAGGTAGCTTCTGGTAATTGAAGTATCTTAGGAAGGAAGGATTTAAAGAAGCCAATAGGGTCTGCACCTTCCGTCCCCTCCTGCAGCCCATAAATACGTACGTTGTTTCTTCTATTGCGGTTTTCAAGGTCTTCAACCTGCTTTTGGAGTGACGATACCTGGGACTGCAAGGATGCAACGCTCTTGGTAGTGTCAGTGAGGGAGGAAACATTTTGTTCAACAGCCGTGAGTCTAGTGTCAAGTGTGACCAGTTATCCGAAAGAGTTTGAAGCTTGGAGTTGGACAAAAGACCTGAGAGCTCTTATCTCCTGTAATAAGAGTTCCATTGATACTGGAGAAGATGGTTTGGGTGGTGACGGAGGATCTTTTTTCAAGCGCTTAACATTAGATTTTCCTTTCTAGTTTAGAAAATTTTGAGAAAAGTTTTGAGTTTTTGATAAAAGAATGCTTTGACTTAGACGTATTGCAGAAAGTCCCTTTCATCCTTCCCATTACATATCAGATAAATAGAGTGAAGAAATCGAGAAACCAGTCGAGGAGTCAATTAGTTGTGAAAAGCATCCTTTGAAATAAAGTTATGCAGCCAGCGAAACTATTATATGAACTTGTGCTCCACAGAAAGTTCAAAATCATTTGATATGCAGGACTGTAATGGCATCAACTGTGACCAAAGCAGGCAAATTTCAGAATGTTCCTATTCTCTAGTCTCAAAAAACATAGAGGTAATGATGGTGGTATAACATTATGTAGAAGGGTATGCTGGTGGTGAAAATTGAAAGTGAGTACACACCATAAGAAAGCTCAAGAGATCGTTATTCTGTATGCACTAAATCCACAAAATGGCAGTAGCACTCAAATCTCCTCGAGATGCATGGAGTATAACAATGAGGAAATCGTGCTTCCCCGCAATAATAGTTATCAGGAGCAGTCTTAAATCAATTTTGCACATCGTGGGTGAAAGAAAATAAGTGAAAAAAAGCACAACTGCCGCTTGTGGAGGAAGGCAAACATCCACAGCGCGGTAGAAATCAACAAAATGGCGGCCGCGACTGAACTGCCTCGCAACTAGGCATTTACCGGTAAAAATGTGCCTGAATTATGGCGTGAAAATCGTCGGGCAAAATCCTTTCACGGTGAGCTGCTCTTCCGACTTACATTTTGCAAAACAGCTTCGCGGCAGATGATTTCCAGATGCGATTTGCTGAACCGGCTGCGGGAGCCTCACCTAGACGCCGCCATACTCGCCGGGTGCCTAGCCACACCCCCCCCCTGTTCCTAGGACTTTTGAGGTCCACCAGATAGGTGACATTGCTCTTTCGCTCATTTGCCTCTTAGGGCCCAGACCAGCTGTCTTGCAGAGCACAGGGCTCAAGGAGCTTCATCACCCACACTTTTTGGCCAGGCTGGAACGCCACCCGAGTGGCATTCTGGTCATACCAGCATTTCATGTCTTCCTGGCTAGCTTCCAGATTCTTAATTATGTCCATCAACTGTTGTTTTAGCTTCCAGATTCTCCTGGGTGAGTTTCCGGTAGTGGCCTGTTTGGCTGCGAAGGGCCAGCTTGTAGCTGACCACATCATGGGGAGCTCTCCCGGGAGCTTGCTCCAAGCCCTCCTTTACCAAACTGAAAGGCCCTCTCACTGGGTGCCCATACAGGATTTCAAATGTGCAAAAACCAACCCCCTTCTGCAGTACCTCCCGGTATGCAAAAAAAGGCATAGCAGGAGAACGTCCAACTTATGCCTCAGTATGTCTGATAGACCCATAATCATGCCTTTCAGGGTTCAGGTGAACCTCTCAACCAACCCTTTGGTTTGGGAGTGGTAAAGAGTGGTGAAATTGTAGGTCACCTCACACTCCTTCTGCATAGCCTTCATGTAGTATGACATGAAGTTGGTACCCGGTCAGATACTACCTCCTTGGGGCCACGACCAGCGCAGTCACAGTCCTCAGGGGGATAGTTTCCGGGTACCGGGTGCATGGTCCATCAAGACCAGAATTAATCTAGTGTTCATGGCTGTCTTATGATGTTGATGCCCACCCTCTCATAGGGGGTGCTAACTACTGGAAACAGTTGTAGGGTAGCCTTGCACTTCCCCCCCATCTTGCCACTTGTCTGGCAGGTAGGACAGGACCTACATTATGCATCTGAGGCCTTCCTCATTTGAGGCTAATAAAAGTGGGTGACAAGCCTGTCAAGGGTCTTGTCTTGCCCCAAATAACCTGCCAGTGGCACATCATGAGCCAGCCCCAGAGAAATGTCCTGTAGCACTGGGGGACTGCCAACACACGTGTTGTACCAGGCTCAGGAAACGTAGGCTCACTATACAGCAGACCATTCTCCCAGTATATCAAGTGCTTTCTAGAGGTGTCATCAGCTGCCCAGGTCTCAGCCTGCTGCCGCAGACCCTCAAGAGAAGGACGTTCTTTCTCCGCAGATCTCCTCCTTGGTGGGAACCCCTTTCTGCTGCCAATTTGTCAGCTCAGGAAGGTTCCCCAATTCGGCCACCTACTCCCCTGTTGGTAGCGGGGCTTCCTCCTGAGGTTCAGCCTCCTCCCGGACCGTGGGAATTTCTGGAGCGTGTTTACCATGCTCCTTGCCCTTTCTCTCTTTGGCAGGTTCCTGGGCCATTCTTTCAGGCTCCAGGTCCCCTTGACTACTCTGACGGCCTGCCATAGACCGTGTGGTCAGGCTCACCCAATCAGGCAACCACAACATCTCCATTCGAGACCTGAACTCCACCTCCTTCCAGGCAGTATATGCTCCAGGTCATTACCCAGCAGACAATCCATAGGCATGCATGGATTCACTGCTACCTTAAGCAGACTTGAGACCCCCCTTATGCAAACGGATCCAGAGCCACTGTGTAGCGGCTCTCATAGCTGTCAGCTGCAACCACCTGGTGGAACACATTAGGGACTACCTGCTCTGAAGACACCAGATGACACCTTATGGTTGTCATGCTGGTCCCTGTGTCTCTCTGAGCCTCTACCCTCTGCTCATTGAGGATGACCAACTGACTGTACTTCCTAGTATTGTCAGGCATGGGGGTTCTCAGCACCCAGAAACACAAGGGTAACCTCTGCTCCTCCCCAAGCGCTACACTAGCCAACCCCAGTGACTGCTCACCGACGTGGGGCAGTGACTGCTTGGACACTTGTGAGCCCCCTTGAAGTGCCCGTCCTGCTGACACTCAAAGCCCTACGGGTCCCTTCCCTGCAGACTTACTGTCAGGACACCCTAACACTGCCTCCCCAATCTAGCTCAAATCCACAGCCCCACACCCTGGTCTTGGCCACAACATTCCGTCCCTCAGGAAATGGCAATCAACCACATGAAAGTAGGGACAATTTTATGTGGTTTTAGCTTCCCAGAGAAATGGATTTTGGAGGCAGTACTTAAACTGGGCTCGAAAGTTTTTATTGTTGAGCTAAATTCAAATTCCAAAATCTTTATTTGACACTCTCTCTTTGGGCCATGAAAGAACAGGTGATACAAAATACAACAACATATATTAAATTAATAACAAATTAAGAACAGTGGTACAGTCATTCAATTTAAAAAATGATGCAGCTAAAAACCCAAAACACCCAAACAGGCATCCCTAGAATTAAAAGAGCATATATAGCAAGTTCTACAATTAGATAAAAATGTTTTTTCTAATTCAAAATGCTCCACTAATGTAAGAGGCAGTACTCAAACAGAAGGTGGGCTCCTCCAATGCACACAAAGATCGGTTTCAGAAAATATTTCCTTACACCATCATATAAGCATCAAAATATAAAGTGCTGGGTGCTCTCGAAATACCATTACATGGTCACTGTGCCATGTCCCTGAGCCACTGATTCACAATAGGGAAGGCGACAATATGGTGTACTATACCCAACTGCAGCCTTGTTTGAACAAAGCGGTGTTGGGTATTGGTCACCAGAGACAGGTATGGTTGAAAGTACTCCGGAAAGGCATTCAAAGGGTATGAAACAACAGTCGATTTCTTGGACTCAACAAGGGCCCTGTTTTCTAGCCTAACACCTAAAAAGGAGGCCTTGACCTCACTCTTGTGAAAATCAATCAATCAAGGATTTATAAAGTGCAGCAAATTACTTGTGAGGGTCTCAAGGCGCTGGAGTTGCCAACTGCTTTGTGATGATCTGTTCAATCGAACAGCCAGGTCTTGAGTCCTTTCTTGAATTGCTAGAGTGAGGAGGTAGCCCTGAGGTGCAGAGGAAGGTCTTTCCCAAGCTTTGGCCACCAGGTGTGAGGAGGATTGTCCTCTGCTGTTGCTTTGGCGGATCCGGGAGGGTGTCTGCGAGGAAGAGGGAGGTGGATCATAGGGGTCTGATCTGCTGATAGAAGGTCATGCTTTTGTTGAGGTATGCTGGTCCTTCATTGTGCAAGGCTTTGTATGTGTGGGTCAACATCTTGAACTGGCATCCCTTCTGGATCGGGAGCCAGTGTAGCTTCTTGAGGTGAGTTGTGATATGGATTTGTCTGGGGACGGTTGAGGATGAGTCTTGTTGCTGAGTTTTGTATTGTCTGTAGTCTCTTTAGGAAGCGTGCAGTGATCCCTATATAGAGTGTGTTCCCATAGTCCAGCCTGCTGGTGATGAGGGCGTGTGTGACGGTTTTCCTTGAGTTGACTGGGAGCCACCTGAAGATCTTGCGGAGCATGAGTACGGTGTGGAAGCAGACGGATGAGACTGAGTTTACCTGTTTCTTCATAGATAGCTTTCTGTTCAAGCTTCATGCATCGCTCCATGGGGAGGTGTTGTTCCCAAAGATGAGAACTTCGATCTTGTCCATGTTGAGCTTGAGACAGTTGTCCTTCTTCCAGTTGGCGACATTTCTCATATATCTGTGGAAGTTTGCTCTGATGGTGATGGGGTCTTCTGACAGCAAGAGGATGAGCTGGGTTTCATCGGAGTAGGAGATGATGTTTAGTCCGTGCGATCCGATGGTGTTGGCCAGGGGGGTCATGTACATGTTGAAGAGGGTGGGACTGAGGGACGATCATTGAGGGATGCCGCAGATGATCTTCTTGGGTCTGAGGTGATTGGTGGGAGATGGATTCTCTGGGTTCTTCTGGTAAGGTATGAAGTGATCCATTTGAGGGGATCTACCTGGATTCGATGTGGTGTAGTCTGTTGATCAAGATGTGATGGAAAACTGTGTCAGAGGCAGCTGACAGGTCCAGGAGGATGAGGGCTTCCTTTTCGCATTCGACCAGGATAGAACTGATGTCAATGGTGACTCCAATCAGGGCTGAATATGTGCTGTGGTTGGCTTGCAATCTGGATTGAGAGGGGTCCAGGAGGTTGTTGTGTTCCAGGTATTTGGTGAGTTCCTGGCTGATTGCCTACTGAAGGACCTTTGCTGGAAACTGTAGTAGGGAGATGGTCCGGTAGTTCTTTGATTCTGCTTGGTTGGTGGATGGTTTCCTCAGGGGGGGCTCACTTCAGCGTGTTTCCAGTCCTCAGGGAAGGAGATTGAGGTGATGGAGATGTTTAGGGCTTTTGTGAGCTCTCAGGCATTCTGAGAGGATCTTTGAGCACAGGGGAACCAAGCAGTAATTTAGAGATTTTATTAATATAAGAAAGCCATGGGGTATTGAAAACGTGGTCTAAAGCTAAATGTTATAAAAGGAAAGACATCATAAAGGCCGTTTCGGTTTTGGCCCAGATTGAGTTCCAGAGTAGAACAGGCTTAAGCAACAGCAGATCCTCCAGGTGAGTTAGCCCCACTTCCTTATGAACAGTATAAGATGGTGTTGAAGCGGGGGTAGACAAAAGAAGCCTAGGAAAGGCATTTCCCTCAACTTGGAGAAGACTACAAGACGTATGACCCCGAGACCCCTGCCATGCATAGCAGCTGACAAAGCTCTAGCTTTACAGATGTTAACCATTTCCCTAATGGGGCAGCAGCCAAGTTTGAGGGAGAATATGAAAACTCCCTTGCATACTCTCATTTTTGATCAAGCATTTTGTACACGTTAGGACCATGAGCTATTATTAGAAGAAAAGAATGCCCAAAATAACAGAATGAATTGACCGTCACATTAGGAATGCCCTTGATAAAGGATGTTCTACACTTCTGGATGTTTTTTCCACAGGACATCGTAAATGTTTTGATTATATTAATCTTTAATTTTCACGCCTCTGTAAAATCAGCAAAGGTGTCAATCAGTCTCTGCAGAGCAACAGCTGTCCTAGATATCAGGACCACATTGTACAGAAGCATGGGAACCGAGTGACCAGCAACAACGGGCACATCAGCCTGCAGAGTCTGCAGTGCACCGTCTCCACCATTTAATACAGTGGAACTGATCAATTCTAGTGTTTTCAACTCTACCAATAAAGGAATAGGTCTGCTCACTAGTCAAAGAATGACAATTCACCAATAGCAAGAAATCACATTTAAACAATAAAGAATTTAGAGACTTTCCATAGGCATTGTGTGGAAAGTGTAAAATGCCAACACCCACTGGGTTGGTAATACCACACACGCGTCTTGCTGAGGGGGAGCATTATTTTATATTAAAATCACCAACCCATAAGATGAGGCAATTAGAATGAATTGGACTCAAAAGCATGCCTAAATCCACATCAAGGGCGAAAACAATGTCACTGCAGGTGGAATCAAAGACATTATTGTAAAAATTGATTATCACTTGATCCGATCACCTCTAAATGACAAGAACAAGAATTGATAATATGGGGAATCAGTGGCAGACCTTCTAATATTAACATGTAACAATTTTCAGATTAAGGCCTGAAAACCACCTTTGGCATGACCTGACAGTGATGGGATAGCAGAAGTAAAAAAGTAAAAGAAATCTTCAACATGAGTGGGTACCACACGCCAAGTTTCCTGGAGGCAAATTATATGCGCGGTAGAAGTGATGTTATGCTAACCTGGGGCTTTTAATTTATTTTGCCCAGAGATATTCCAAAAACTGAAGTTACAAATCCCATTATAGAAAGTATATGTTGATGTTAAGGCTAAAACAGAGGGGCTAAGTGCCGTTGACTGGGCATCCTTGACTTACAGGAAAGGGTTAAGAGAAAGAGGGGCAGAAAGCGCCGCTGTAGGCTCACAATTAAGGCAGGGGTGAGGAGTATGATTGACAGGGCCTTCCAAACCCTGGCATTTACATAACCCAGAATACAGTATACACATAGAATGCTCCATCAAGGAATATTTCACGCACAACGCTGTGGAAGGCTTTAAAGCCCACACTGTGAGGAATGAACACCATGGGGAGTGGTGGCATCAGTGGCCTGGTGGATCTCAAAACCTGAATGGCAATCCTGGAAGCACAGGGTCGCCAGAATGGTGAGCAGATGGCACATAGACCATTGGACATCTTACAGCAACAGTACCAACATACTCTATTGCATGAGGCCAGACAGTCCTGGCAAGCAGCCCAGAGCTGCATCTATCAATGGGGAGAAAAATCCAGTAAGATGCTTCATGGACTATATCAAGGAACTCGGTATTCCTCCTCCATTGCCCTCATGCGTGACACCTCCAGCACGTTGCTCACAGATCCCAGGACAGTAGCATGCAGGTTCGCTGCCCTTTTCAAAGGTGTTTATGCCCACAAAGAGGAGGACTCTCATGCAAGCCCTTCCTCTTAAGACTCTCTCCCTATCCAACCGTGATGCACTAGACAGTGCTCTCACTGGGGAGGAACTTTCCTCAGCCCTGACAGGGCCATGTTCTGGGAAGGCCCTGGGGCCCAACGTGCTCCTTTGTGAATTCTTTAAAGCCTATATGCCCAAGCACCAGGAATACATACTGGGGATGGTCCTTTCCATGACCACTGTGGGCACTCTGCCACCCGATTGGTGACATGCAGAGATTATGGTCTTTCCTAAGCCAGGCTGGTCAGTTGATGAGCATTCCGCATATCGCCAAATGTCCCTGTTGAATTTGATGTGAAACTCTTGGCTAAAGCACTTGCGAATAGGCTCATATGCATGATCTGTGACCTACTACATCCTGATCGGGCAGTATTTATGATTCATTGCGCTACCCACCATAACATTCAATGATTATATAACACACTGGAACTCACTGAACAAGTTAGAGGGACCAATGGTAATTCTCCTCGCCAATATTGACCAAGCAGTCGACTCCGTGAGTCAGGAGTACTTATTTGCCCTTCTTCAGCACCTGGTTTCTTTCATATCTTTAGCTGCTATATACCAGTCTGACAGCAACAGAGCAGGTGGCAGGTGCCAGTTTGGTTCATTTCCAATACAGCCGGGGATATCGCAGGGATGCCGCCTTCTACTCCCTGCTGTTTGCCCTTGCCATGGAGCCACTGGTGGTCTGGGTGAGGAGGATGGACTCTCAGGTTTGGGGCTTCGAGTGGGGGGCGAGGACTTTCTTATAGAATAGCATTATATGCTGATGATGTCCTCTTCTTCCTATTGGAACTGGACAAGTCATCGCCCCGTATCCTACAAATTATGCTTATCTTTGGGAAAACCTCGGGTCGCCATATCAATGAGTCTAAATCTACAGTGTTTTCAGTAGGCGCCAGGCCTCAGAGCTTTCCATGGGTGTTGAGATTGCAGATTTCATTGAATGGGTTCAAGTATCTAGGTGTTTTTGTATCCCCTGATATGAAGCTGGTGTGGGCACGTAATATGGAGCCTGTATTGGCTCGCCTATGAGATGTCTGGACATGATCAGTCTTGCCTCTGTCCCTTGTCCGGTCAATCTGCCATTTGTCAAATGGTGTCTCTGCCCCAGCTTCTTTATCAAATACAGAACTTCCCATAAGATATTACACAATACTGGTTCCATAAATTGAAATCTATCCTTGGGACACTAGGAATCCGCTTAAAGGGAGAGTAACACAGGGCCACAGTTGAGGCAGGGTGCTGGATGAACCAATTTGGAACACCACGGGGGGCTGCTGCGGGCCCCCCGTGGTATTCACTCCCAAGTTTACACCGACACGGCAGATTGATTCTTTCTGGATCCTGACTAATCCTGTTTCTCAAATTGTTCCTCTTTTGCCGACTCAGAAGAATTAACTCCCGGTTTCCTGACGTACTCCGGGTTGCCCTATACTGTGTGCCCTCAACTGGCAGTCATTCCCACCGCTGGGTTATCCCGCACCGCCCCCCGTAGTATTTCAAATTGGTTCATCTGTCACCCTGCCTCCACTGTGGCCCTGTGTTACTCTCCCTTTAAGCGGATTCCTAGTTGTTGGAGCCCATTCTGCACCTTGCGGACCCTCCCAAAACTCTTGCTCTCAAGTTTCTACTACAGATTCTACTTGCTCACACTCTCATCCTGATGATGATCTTTAATTAATAAGATCGAAATGCCGTCGACCTCACAACCAAAGCTCCTCCACTGTATTTGATTAGATTGGAGTTTTGAATACTGTTGTCGATGTGATGTAAATTTTATATTTCACTAAGCACCTTTCACTTCATGCACTTTCACTTTATTTTGTGTGAGCACCAGAACGATCACCGTAAACAATTGAATGATACTTCATTTATGCTGTTAATAAATGTGGTCATTCCAAAAACCTTGTGTCCCAGCATACATTGCTTATCGAGTCCCGCTTGGACTCCCTGTTAAAGTGTTCCTTCTGATTAAAGCTGCACTCATTAATTAGTAGCCTCAGCTACCCAAGGACCTTAAAGGCCTTCCTTGGACCATTGTTCCTTTCAACCTCATAAACTACCCATGGTCTTACTACTGGGGACCCCTTGTTCTTTATACATATCTCATAGATACGGCGCATTCTTGCCTTTTTATTTTGACGCAGGGCAGCGCAATCAAGAAGCCTTCCGGCACTGCCCTGTGCCAAACTGTTCTAACTAAGGCCCTTAGACTGTAACCAGTGAAGGGCTTTATTCCTTAACTGGACTGGTGACTCAGTAGTGCCCTTTGGCAGAATAGGAACAATTGTCATTATCACAACTTAAGGACAACAGGCAGGAGGTAAATTGACTCCACTGGAATGACCCCTGTCGTTATTTTGTACCCTCAATGTTCCTCCTGTACTGAGATAAATTCCCCAAGGGGGCTTCTGCTGGCAGAAAGCTACTGCTATTCCTAGCCGGATTGTTAGTAAGGGTGGGCGTAGTGGGCGTAGTGGGGCTACGTGAAGCAGCACGTAGTGTGCCCAAATCTACGCACACTACGTGCTTCGCGTAGCCCCACTACGCGCCACCCGCCTCCTGCGAGAAATGCGCATGCGCGGGCGTCCGCACATGCGCATTAGTCAGAAGAAGTTTGAAATGGAAGAGGGAGCCCCGGAGACGCCGCGTTTCAGGTAAGTTTCTTTAATTTAATATTTATTGAAATTGCGGGGGTTTGATTTAAAAGGAGGGCGGGCGGGAGGCGGGTGGCAGCGGCAGGCAGCTACGCTTCGCCCTGGGTGTGCGTAGCGCTAGCCTGCTTCGCCTACTTCGAAAACTGCGAAGCAGGCAGCGCTACGTACACTACGTGGGCGAAGCGTAGTGTCTCGCCCAGGGTTAATTGTTAGTACTGACCATTTGAGGCTGGGCGGGTGGCAGGCCCACCTCAAACCCTACCCAAATTCAAATCCCCGCCAGGATATTAAGCACACCTATGTGGCATAACCCAGGAGCAACTTGAGACTGGTGATGCTGTGAAAGATAATGTTGTGGGACAGGAAGGAGGTGACCCAAATTACTGTCATTAGGGCAATTAGGAGGGAGGTTGTAATCATTTGGAGGTGAATCGAGGCACAGGTGCAAAACCGTGAGGGCCAATGAGTCAGTAGGTTGGGCAACTGAACTATCAGGTGTGATAGAGAACTTAACTTGATGTCGCATAAAAGTTCTTCAGTAATCCCTAACCGGACATAAATGGGGGAAAGCATACTTTCAACTGACCCCCTCACACAGTCTGATAATTTCCCCTGAAGAAGGTCCAAGTCCACTGGAGTGGTTGCTGAAGAACTTGCTGAGCTGAGATCAGGATCCCTGGATGGAAAATCTGAGGAAGGGTGTAATTTCCATACCCCCTGGCATCTTTTACATTTGGCTGGAGGACCGTTATTATGGAGTGAAGTTTGGGCCATTCCAGTAGTCTGCCCAGGGTCGGCAAGGGAACTGTGTGAAAAGGAGATGGCACAGGCAATTGCCCCTGTGTGTCACTGAGACAGTACCACATACACCGTGAGAATATGTCTCTAAAGGTGAAGTTGTCCCAGGAGATGCGGCCATAGTAGCAGATAAGCTGTGATCAGCATGTTCTATTTTCTTGCTTAAGGCACCCACTTGGCATTTCATGTACGCATCCACTGAACAAGAGCTAGGGCCAGGCTTGGCAGGTGTGGAGGTTTTGTGATTCACCTTCCCAAAAATAAAACAACATAAAAGCAATAAAACAACAGTACCTTGGAATAAGGGGGGTGGCCCAGCCCATCCCAACCTCCTCTGGGCTCCAACAGGCGTGGATGGGCCCCCACTTGTCCTGGGCTTCTGCCCAGGCATGACCAGTGCACTTTCAGCAGCGAGAAGAGCAGAAGCGCTAAATAGCACAATAAGGTGTCTGGCGTCTCCCCCCCCGTCCACATGGCATGCGTTGGCACTCGCTGGTGCATAGAGTTCTGGGACCTAGCAGCAACAGTGTTGTCCCATGCAGAGGGAAGAGCGGAAGTGCTATATAGCGCAAAAAGGGTCTGGCTCCTCCCCCCTCCACTCGGCATGTGTTGGCACTCACGGAAGCGTGCAGTTCTGGGACCTGGAGTCCCTAGCAGCTACAGAGTTGTTTAATCAAACTCTAGCCATGACCCATGACAAGGTAATTTTTCAGAGTACTGGCCTGGTCAGCATTAAGCCACAACTAAAGAGTTTAACTTGGAGATTTTAAGTATTTTTAGTAGAATAACTGGAGCTTCTAAAGAAAATTGGAGGACAGTTCTTTCAGGGTGGCTAGGGCTAAAATCCCAACCCTTATTCAGTGCATGTATAACTTTTTCATCCCCTGTAGTTCAGCCAATCTATCATCAGGGTTCTTACTACACAATGATTTCTGTCTGCTAGAGAGTGATAAGTTAAGGGGAGCTCTATGGTCTCCTGTTACAATTCATCTAAATACTACTGCTGTTTTACATGCTTTACATCAACCTTTGATTGAAGAAGTATGAAAACCTCATTGATGTTTTTATTTTTTAATATTTCTAGTTTACTTACAATTTATAATTTATTAACACATTTACCTATAAACGGTATGCAGATGTATTCTTTATAACAATGATGATTCTATATGATTGTTGTCTATATAATGCTCCATGTTTAACATTACATATGCTTCACTTCTCATTTACTTCTTAGAATTTCTAACTTTTAAATAATTCCCTTCTATTTAGTCCTTTTTCTTTTTCTTTTTCTTTTCGCTTTATTTTTCTAAATTCCTTATTGATCATACATGGAGCTTTGTACATATTCCTTTCGTTACTGTTTTGAATCATTCATAGGTCGACATTTATTATTCTAGATGTGATGTTCTATTTTGCACTATCTTCTTGGTCAAAGTATAATTCTGTTCATTGCAGAATGTGTATCTAATATTTCATATAACTATCATCAATAAAGTCTTTCTAAAACTTAAAAAAAGAGAGAGTGATAGATTTTATCTCAAGGGCAGAAGGGGGATTAGGGAAAAAATCACCACCTTATCCTTGTATGTGGTAAAACACTCAGGGGATATGTACAATCAATCAATCAATCAATCATGAAATTTATATTGCGCACTACTCACCCGGATGGGTCTAAAGGCGCATGGGGGAGGGGGTCTGCTACTGCTCAAACAGCCAGGTCTTGAGCTGTCTCCTGAAGGCGAGGTGGTCCCGGGTCAGTCGCAGGTGGACGGGCAGGGAGTTCCATGTTTTAGCCGCCAGGGAGGAGAAGGATCTTCCTCCGGCGGTGGTTCTCTGGATGCGAGGGACGACGGCGAGGGCGAGGTTTGCGGATCGTAGCTGGCGGGTGGGCGTGTAGAAGGTTAGGCGGTCGTTGAGGTATCTTGGGCCAAGGTCGTGGAGGGATTTGTGTGCGTGGGTGAGGAGTCTGAACGTGATCCTCTTGTTGACGGGGAGCCAGTGCAGGTCTCTCAAGTGGCTCGAGATGTGGCTGCGTCGGGGGACGTCCAGGATGAGTCGGGCGGAGGCGTTCTGGATACGTTGAAGTCTTTTCTGAAGCTTGGCGTAGAGGGTGTTTCCGTAGTCTAGTCTGCTGGTGACGAGGGCCTGGGTGACCGTCTTCCTGGTCTCGGTCGGGATCCAACGGAAGATCTTACGGAGCATGCGAAGGTTGTGGAAGCAGGCTGAGGATACGGCGTTGACTTGTCTGGTCATCGATAGGGAGGAGTCCAGGATGACGCCCAAGTTGCGTGCGTGGTCCGTTGGTTTGGGTGCGGTGCCTAGGGCCGGGGGCCACCAGGAGTCGTTCCATGCGGAGGGCGACGGTCCCAGGATGAGGGCTTCTGTCTTGTTCGTGTTCAACTTCAGGCGGCTGATGTTCATCCATTCAGCGACGTCTTTCATCCCTTCGTGTAGGCTGGCTTTGGCGGTGTCGGGGTCTCTGGTGAGGGAGAGAATCAGCTGGGTGTCATCGGCGTAGGAAATGATGTTGAGGTTGTGTTGGCGTGCGATGGCAGCGAGGGGTTTCATGTAGATGTTGAAGAGAGTGGGGCTGAGCGATGATCCTTGCGGGACGCCGCAGATGACTTCGGTGGCCGCTGAGCGGAACGGAGGGAGGCGTACTCTCTGTGTTCTGCCGCAGAGGTAGGAGATGATCCATTTCAGGGCCTTCCCTTGGATGCCGGTGTCGCTGAGGCGTTGGACTAGGGTGCGGTGGCAGACAGTGTCAAATGCTGCGGAGAGGTCTAGGAGGATGAGTGCCGCTGTTTCACCGTTGTCGAGCAGGGCTCGGATGTCGTCGGTGGCAGCGATGAGGGCGGTCTCGGTGCTGTGGTTGGCTCTGAATCCGGACTGCGATGGGTCGAGGGATCCGTTCGTCTCGAGGAAGGCGGCCAGTTGCTTGTTGACGATCTTCTCGAAGACCTTGGCAGGGAAGGGAAGGAGCGAGATGGGGCAGAAGTTCTTGAGGTCGGTCGGGTCCGCTGTAGGTTTCTTCAGCAGTGCGCTGAGCTCGGCGTGTTTCCAGCTCTCCGGGAAGGTGGCTGTGTCGAGGGAGGTGTTGATGATGTCTCGGAGGTGGGGTGCGATGGTAGAGGCGGCCTTGTTGAAGACATGGTGGGGGCACGGGTCGGTCGGAGATCCGGAGTGGATGGTGTTCATCATGCGTGTTGTGTCTTCGGGGGTCACCTTGGTCCATGTCTGGAGGGTGGCGGCGGGGTGTGTAGGTTCGACCGATGGGTGCTGGGGTGGAACGCCGAAGCTGTTGTGGATGTCGGCGATCTTGCGGTGGAAGTACGAGGCGAGGGAGTCGCAGAGGTCCTGCGAGGGAGTGATGTCGTTGTTGCCCGTGCTGGGGTTGGAGAACTCCTTAACGATGTTGAAGAGCTCCTTGCTGTCATGGGCGTTCTTGTCCAGTCGTTCCTTCAGAGATTTCTTCTTAGTGGTGCGGATGAGCTGGTGGTGTCTGCGGGTGGCGAGTTTGAGGGCGGTCATGTTGTCGGTGGTCTTGTCGAGGAGCCAGGCCTTCTCGAGGGTGCGGCAGGCCTTCTTGGAGTCCTTGAGTTCGTTGGTGAACCAGGGGGCCTTCTTGCTTCTGGGTCTGGTGAGAGGGTTCTTCATTGGGGCGAGGTTGTCGGCACAGGAGGTCAGCCACTGCGTGAGGTCGAGGGCAGCTGTGTTAGGGTTCGTTGTCCTGACTGGTGGGTTCTGGCTGAAGGAGGTGGTGAGCTGGTCGACGGTGATCTTGCTCCAGTTTCTGTGGGGAACCTGCTTCGGGTGGTGGTGGATCGTGTTCTTTTTGAAGCTGAAGTGGACGCAGCTGTGGTCGGTCCAGTGAAGTCCAGTGGAGTGGCTGAAGGTGACGTGCTTGCTGGATGAGAAGAGGGGGTCGAGTGTGTGGCCGGCGTAGTGGGTGGGGGTGTTGACCAGTTGCTGGAGTGCGAGGTTGGCGAGGTTGTCCAGCAGGGCGGTGGTGTTGCGGTCGTTGTTGTTCTCCAGGTGGAAGTTGAGGTCCCCGAGGAGGATGTAGTCGGTGGAGGGGAGGGCGTGAGGGCCGATGAAGTCCGTGATGTCTTCGCAGAACTGTGCGCGCGGTCCAGGGGGTCTGTAGATGAGGGTGCCTCTGAGGGTAGTCTTGGGGTCGGTGTGGATCTGGAAGTGCAGGTATTCGGCGGCGTTGAATGCGTCGATGGAGTCAGTCGAGATGCAGATGGTGCTTTTGTGAACGATGGCGATGCCCCCTCCGGTCTGGTTGGCGCAATCCTTCCTGATGATCTTGTAGCCGTCCGGGATGGCGATGGCGATGTCGGGGGCTGAGGAGGCGTTCATCCAGGTTTCCGTGAGGAAGGCGATGTCTGGAGATGTCGAGTCGAGGAGGTTCCAGAGTTCCACGGCGTGTATGTGGACGGAGCGTTGAGCAGGATGCACTTGAGGTGGTTGCTGTTGTCCGTCCTGATGGGTGCGGTGCTGGTTCGGAGGCAGGAGAAGTTGCAGGATTGGCAGGTGAAAGGTCCATGGGTGCGCCGCGGGGATGCTCGGTAGCACCCGGGGGCTCGGGCGGTGTTGAGTGCGATGAGTGTGGCGGCATCGTAGGTCCTGTGGGGGGGCTGACGGGCGCGGGAGCCAGGGGGTCTGGCGCTGGGCGCGGTCCAGGCGCGGACGGGCGCAGACGGGCTTACCTTTGGCGCACCTTCGGCGCTCCCGCTGCGCGGTCGCTGAGGGGGCGTCATAAGTAGTGAGCCGGGAGGGAGGGTCAGCTGGGAGGCGGGAGGCTGGGTGGCCAATGGGCAGGAAGGGGAGGCGGGACTGCGGGGTCAGCGGCGGGAAACCGGAACAGGGAAGCGGGAAAAGGAAGGAGAGTGACCGGGGCAGCGGCGGCGGTGAACTGGCGAGGAAATGGGCAGCAAGCAGGCAGCGAGCGAGCAGGCAGCGAGCGGAGGGCGGTGCCTGCAAGCGGCAGGGCAGAGGTCAGCGGCGGCGGAGGAGGTAAGTGGCGTCAGCGGTAGCAGCAGGCAGGCAGGCGTCAGGTAGCAGCAGTGGAGGGGGAGCAACCGCCTGTGAGGTACAGGGGTTCACAGTGACCAGCGCGATGTGGACCCCTTAAGTAGTGAGCCGGGAGGGAGGGTCAGCTGGGAGGCGGGAGGCTGGGTGGCCAATGGGCAGGAAGGGGAGGCGGGACTGCGGTGTCAGCGGCGGGAAACCGGAACAGGGAAGCGGGAAAAGGAAGGAGAGTGACCGGGGCAGCGGCGGCGGTGAACTGGCGAGGAAATGGGCAGCAAGCAGGCAGCGAGCGAGCAGGCAGCGAGCGGAGGGCGGTGCCTGCAAGCGGCAGGGCAGAGGTCAGCGGCGGCGGAGGAGGTAAGTGGCGTCAGCGGTAGCAGCAGGCAGGCAGGCGTCAGGTAGCAGCAGTGGAGGGGGAGCGACCGCCTGTGAGGTACAGGGGGTCACAAGAAACTGACGGAGCACGATGATGCGCCAAATTTGGTAACGCTGCATTTCGTCAGTTTCAAAACACAGGGATGCTTCATATTTAGAAAACTATGAAACACCCCTGGGTTTCCCTTAGCGCTGGCACTAAAGAAGCTGCCTAGCACCGGCGCAGGCACCCTAGCTCCATTTTGCTAGGGTGCCTGAATTGTTTATGTGCAGGAAGGGACACCTTCCTGCACAGAAACAATCTTAACAGGTGATTTGTTCTATCCATGTGTGCTGCAGAAAGAGCAATATACGAGGAGATATAAAAAAAAGTTTTCTCCTCATACCGCCTGCTTAAGAACAGGTATTTCCTGGTCTTATTTTTGGCTCTGCCCCATACATTGTAAATATGGGGCAGCGTCAAAAAGCAATGGGTGTTGCGGAGGAAGACCCACGCTAAGTGCTGCATGAATAGTGGCATTATTCACACGGTGGTGCAGAAGGTGAAGGACTTAACGCCACCAGATGTCACAAAAAGTGACGTTCTGGTGGCGTTAACTCGTAAATGTGCACCTCAGTTTGGCCTGATTTCCCAGATGTCATGTCCACTTAATGTCACCCTTCAGTGCGGAGAACAGATGACACTGTTGATCTGTTGTGCCACCCCCTTGTGGAGTGGTCCTCTTCAACATCTACCCAAGGTGTTGACAGTCTCCCCAAAGTCCCATATAACTTAACCGCTGACTGGGACACTTTCTGATGCCCATATATAAAATTGTGCACTAAAACAGGAGTAAGCAGATATTGTTTTGACAGGCGTATTACCTCCCTCTTTGCCTAAAACCCCAAATAGCATCACAAGGCAGAGGGAGGAAATGGGCTGCATTTTATTGAGGTGCTCTCCTAGGCAAATACAGGGCCTCATTCATGGCATTTTGTCATAGGGCATCGCATCAAGGCACCAGATGGACAGAGAAGGAAAAGGACTCTGTCTTTTCCTTCTTGCTCAGAGAAGACAAGGACAGTGTCCACTTCTGCTCTGCAGCTGGCAGCTGCCCCCCGCCCTTTCTCCCTCTTATTCCCACTCTCTTTCAATCCAGCTCCTCCTCACTTACTGAAAACCATGACTTCAAGAAACGGTTCTCACTCTCTCCTCCTTTCGTTTATTTGTTCCCCTATGAAATGTATCCAAAAAAGATTTTGCTGGAAATGTTGTCTTTTTCTGACATTTTTCTATTCCAATGTGCAGCTTCTCGAATAAAAGGTTCAAAATATGGAAAATAAATAACTAAACAAAGCAAGACAGAGTGGTGGTAAATATGCCGGATTTATTTTATTCACACCCAAATATATTAGCGCCACTTTATAGAGTTTGCCATTGAAGCGCTACTTTTGTTTTCTTGTCTTACTTTGAACAGCATTGTTTTCCCTAAGTGGGGAAGTGCACCAGTCCTGGAGGTACTGCAATGCCTGATTGATGGGTGGAGTGGAAAACCAAATGTGTACCACGGCTTTGTGTTCATGGATGCGGTCTTTTTAACCCCTTCGGTGTTCATGACGGAATGGTTCAGTCATGAGCACCAGTGCTCCTGTGCTCATGACGGAACCATTCTGTCATGAGGACAGGGGCACGAAATCCCTCTGCTGCAAACAGCAGAGGGATTTCCATTTTGGGGGGGACCTCAGGAGGTAGGGAAGAGCTTCCCAAACTTCCCGAGGCCCTTCACACATTTTCAATCTAATGACGATTGCACGCATGGCTCGCTGTCGTCATTAGATTGAAAACGAAACTGAAACTTGGTTTCAGTTTGAATGTTTCAGTGCTCATGGGGCTATCTCATCCCCTGAGCACCGAAACACTTGGTAGGGGTATCGTTGGAAAGGGGAGAATCTCCCCTTTCCAATGGTACCCTTCCCTAGTGGATCCCTGCTTGGGGATCACCTCAGGAGGGCAATCCCCAAGCAGGGATCCACCCACCAAAAAAGCCCACTAGGCCCCAGGGATTTTTTATATATATACGTTAGGGTGGGGACTGCCTAGAATGGGCATGCAAATACCCCACCCAAAAAAAAATGCTACAGAATTTCTGCCCCTTCTGGGAGGCAGATGGGGCAATAGCCCCTTATGTGCCCCCCCCCGGGGGCAGAAAGCCCACTAGGCACCAGGGATTTTTATTTTTCCAAAGTTCGGGACGGGGCTGCCCAGAATGGGCATGCCAATGTCCCCACCCCCAAAAATTACCACACACCACATTTTTACAGTGAAAATGACCCTATTTTTTGCAAAGTGCCTAGCTGTAAAATTTGAACCATAGCTCTGCCGGCACCTAGGGAAACCTAGCACAGCTATACATTCTGGAAAAGTAGACACCCAGGGAAATCCAGGATGGGGTAACTTGTCTGGCTTTTCACCAGGTTCTGTTATCCAGAATCTCTTGCAAACCTCAACCTTTTAAAAAAAACATATTTTCCTCACATTTCTGTGGTGGAAAGTTCTGGAATCTGCATGAATCCACAAAATTCCACCCACCCCACATTCCGCAAAGTCTTCCACGAATAATGGTACCTCACTGGTGTGGAAAGGCATAGTGCCAGCTCAGGAAATGGCCCATAACGCAACGTGGACACACCACATTTTCACAGTGAAAACTGACCCTTTTTTTGTAAAGTGCCTAGCTGTAGATTTTGAACCCTAGCTCTGCTGGCACCTAGGGAAACCTAGCAAACCTATACATTTTAAAAACTAGACACTCGGGGGAATCCAGGATGGGGTAACTTGTCTGGCTCTCACCAGGTTTTGTTACCCAGAATCCCTTGCAAACCTCAAACTTTGTCAAAAAAACAACATATTCGTCACATTTCTGTGGTGGAAAGTTCTGGAATCTGCGTGGATCCACAAAATTCCACACACCCTGCATTCCCCAAAGTCTTCCAAGAAATTTGGTACCTCACTTGTGTAGGTAGGCCTAGTGCCCGCGACAGGAAATGGCCCAAAACGCAACGTGGGGACACCACATTTTTACAGTGAAAACTGACCCTATTTTTTGCAAAGTGCCTAGCTGTAGATTTTGAACCCTAGCTCTGCTGGCACCTAGGGAAACCTAGCAAACTTATACATTTTTGAAAACTAGACTCCCAGGGGAATCCAGGATGGGGTGACTTGTCTGGCTCTCACTAGGTTCTGTTACCCAGAATCCCTTGCAAACCTCAAACTTTGTAAAAATAAAAAATAAACATTTTCCTCACATTTCTGTGGTGGAAAGTTCTGGAATCTGCGTGGATCCACAAATTTCCTACCACACAGTGCTCCCCCAGGTCTCCCGATAAAAATGGTACCACACTCATGTGGGTGCCCCAAGTACCCGCGATAGGCAAGGGCCCAAAACGTATTGAGAAGACATCAAAATGACCTATCACAAAACAACCTGGTTTTGCAAGGGGAGTCACCTGGAATTTTTTCCCCAGGCTCGGCGGCCATCTTGGGAAATCTACCAAACCCTGAAAACTAGACACCCGGGGGAGTCAAGGAAGGTATGGCTTGCATGGGTCCCCCAACGTTTTCCTACCCAGAATCCCCTGCAAACCTCAAATTTAGCTGAAAAACTCACTTTACTCTCAAATTTCTGTGTGGGAAAGTTCTGGAATCTGCGTGGTTCCACAAATGTCCTATCACTAACCATTCCCCCAGCTCTCCCGATAAAAATGGTACCTCACACGCGTGGGTGGGTCAAGTACCCGCGACAGACAAGGGCCCAAAACGTATTGAGGAGACTTCAAAATGACCAATCACAAAACAACCTGGTTTTCCAACGGGGGGTCACATGGGTTTTTGGCCTCGGGCTCAGCGGCCATCTTGGGAGACCAGCCAAACTCACACATTTCTGAAAACTAGACACCCGGGGAGTCCAGCGAGGCTTGCGTGCGTCCCCCAACATTTTCCTACCTAGAATTGCCTGCAAATCTCAAATTTAGCTGAAAAACTCACTTTTTTCTCAAATTTCTGTGTGGGAAAGTTCTGGAATCTGGGTGGGTCCACAAATTTCCTACCACCCTGCGTTCCCCCAGGTCTCCCGATAAAAATGGTGTTAGAATCCGGGTTCTCTGGTTGGCACAGGTAGGTACTTGTGACAAGCAGGGAACCTTTCCTCTAGTCAGGGTAAGGGGTTACACTCCTAAAATAACCCCTGCTCACCCTCTAGGTAGCTTGGCGCGAGCAGATAAGGCTTTTCTCAGAGCGTTATAGGTTAAGCATTTGTGAACACATACAGTAACCAAGTGACACCACTACAAATGGACACCACACAGGTTCTTATATTAAAAATAAGGATTCTTTATATAGAGTTACCACAAGACCATTAAACAACAAAAATACTCAATACGGTTACTTTAGATGGTAGAAGTTTGCTTAGTTCTCTTAATTTCTTAAATGCGACACTTTAAGTCAATGTACCTTTTAATTGCGACACGCAGGGCAACGAAAGTGTTGCAACGATGCTGATGCGATGAAGTTTTTGGTGCAAAGAAATAAAGACGTGAAGATCTTCCAGATGCGTTACGCTTCTCCGATGTTGCGAAAAGACTCGCCTCGATGCGTCAGCTACAGCGGCGTCACCCTTTACGCGATGCGACGACAGCGGCCTTGGCAGCGGCACTCTTCTCCGACATTTGCGAGACGCTCCCGCTCGATGCGATGTTGCAGCGGCGACATTCCTTTACGCGATGTGACGACAGCAGCTCCGACGGCGGCACGCTTCTCCGTGGATGCGAGGCGCTTTTCTTGATGCGGTGCAATGTGACAGCTACGATGGCTGTGATGGCGATACGCTTCTTTCTCGATGCGAGACTCTTCTCTTGATGCGGTGCAATGCGTCAGCTATGATGGCTGCGATGGCGACATGCTTCTTCGGCGTTGAGAGACACTTCCTGGATGATGCGAGACACTTCCGCTCGATGCGATGCTGCAGCGGCGACACAATTTACGAGATGCGACGACAACAGCTCCGACGGCGGCACGCTTCTCCTTCTTTAGTCGCACTTCCAGCTCCTTGCGACACGCAGTCCCTCAGAAGGCCCAACAACAGCAGCAGGCACTTCCAAAGAACTTTGGGGAGCTGGGGGGTGAAGTCTGTTGTTCCTGAGACTTCAGCAGGAGGCAAGCTCTATTCCAAGCCCTTGGAGATCTTTTGAAGCACAAGTTGAAATAAAGTCTTTGTAGTCTTTCTCCTCTCCTTTCAGCAGCAAGGCAACCACTGCAGGCCAATCCCCCAGGTCAGGGACAGTACTCCTCCTTACAGCTTTCCCGGTTCCTTTTCCTCAGGCAGAGGTTCTTCTTGTCAAGCAGGATCTAATTTCTTGGGAGCAGGGTCCCAATACTTATACCCCTAATTCCTTTGCTCCTCTGGGGTAGAGGGGCCTTTGCCCAGTCCAAACCAGTTCTTGAGCACTTTGTTGACATGACTCTGACTTTCTATTCAGGGTGCAGGGCAGACATATCAGCCGCTCCACAGGAGGTGGAGCCAGCATTGTGGTGGCAGAGCACAGCCCTATTCAGAGTCCAGGTGCACTCCTCCCACCCATCTGGATATCAATCTCTCTATTCACCACCAGGCTACCTAGCCCTGCCCCTCTGGGTTTTCCCAGCCCTGTCACTCACACAAACCAGACAGGCAGATACACATCATAGCAGAGGCGGGCTGAAATGGTTAGGCAAGCAAAGACCAACTTTCTAAAAGTGGTATTTGCAAACACAGAATGTTAAAATAAACTTTACTAAAAGATGTATTTTATTATTCTGAGTTCAGGCATACTACTAAACTCGATTTTCTCCCATGTTCCCTGGGTCTGTTAGGATCATAGGATGTTACAATTCTAACAGCCCATTCTTATAAAACATGGAAAGGAGACAACGCATAAGCAGGAACAAATATTGGTTCTCAAGTCAGAAATTAATGGATGGCTGGCGCATAAATCTGCGGAGGAATTCCAGTCCTGTCGTGGTGGTTTATATGAGAGTGGAGAATCTGTTGGGAAGAGATTAGCTCTTCGTACTAGACAAAAGTCAGCGCAGAATCAAATCTTAGCTATCAATGTGGGGGGGTGGCATACACGGACCCCGATGATATAGTTCAAAATTTTCAACAGTATTATCAAACACTATATTTGAAAGAGGGGGCTAGGGAGGAAAGGCTAACACTGGAAGATATTATCCAGATAACAGGGGATATGGGAGAGATCTTGGATGAAGAGACAAAGCAAGAGCTAGAATCCGAGATCTCACAGGAAGAGACTCTATTGGCCCTACAGAGTTTGGCCTCAGGAAAGGACACCAGGCCCGATGCTATACCCGTTGAGATATACAAAATATTGGGAACATCAATTATACCACTCTTATTGGATCTCTTTAGAGGGATCCAGTACGATGGGAAAACGCTAGAGTCATGGAGGGAGACACGTATTGTTATTTTCCCAAAACAGGGCAAACCCCCAGATAATCCAGGGTCTTATAGACCAATATCTTTAATTAATACAGACACGAAGATATACTCCAAGGTTTTAGCTACTCGGTTGGGAAGGGTCATTGGTCGTCTGGTTTCCCCATGGCAACATGGTTTTATACCAGGGAGAGGAACAACAGATCATATAAAGAGAGCAATTTCATTATTCGACATTGTATCCGAGATGGGGGGCCAGATGGCTATGATCCTTCTCTACGCTGAGAAGGCATTTGATCGCGTAAAGTGGGAATTCCTGTGGGGTATCCTGGAGTTAAAGGGATTTGGCCAGGGATTTATCAGAACAATTAAAGCTATGTATCAAAACCCGAAAGCTAGGATACAAGTGATGGGAATCGAGTCAGGGGAGGTCTTTGTCTCCAGGGGCACCCGACAGGGATGTCCCTGCTCACCTATTTTATTCGCGCTATACATTAATCCATTAGTTGAGAAGTTCCTACGGTCAGGCAAAATTAAACCTATACACTCCAACGGGTATCCGACTAAAATATTGGCTTATGCCGATGACTTGGCAATTTTGACATCAGATCCTAAAGAGGCCTTAGATGAAATCAACTGTATAACTGAGAGGTTTGGTATGTTATCTGGATACCGTTTGAATAGAGAGAAAACCATTATTGTTTGTACGGAGAATGTGGAGCTGGATG
The DNA here is from genome assembly GCF_964204655.1 of Triturus cristatus. Taxonomy (NCBI): domain Eukaryota; kingdom Metazoa; phylum Chordata; class Amphibia; order Caudata; family Salamandridae; genus Triturus; species Triturus cristatus. Next base: position 800,551,921 of record NC_140592.1, read on the forward strand.
ACCCAAGGCGAACAGAATCGGCAGTCTATCTGGGGGGGTGTATTACGGCAAAAGTGGAAAATATAATTAAATTGAACTATGGGTCACTTATTAAGACCATAGCTCCAGAATTGAAGAGGGTTAATGGATTGCATTTATCAATTATTGGAAGGGGAAAGTTTTTGAAGATGACTGTTTAACCGAAGTTTTTATACCTATTTAGGTCAATACCGCTTGTGTTGGAGGATCAAATACTCAAAAGCATTAATTGTGTGTTTTCAAATTTTATGTGGCAATACGGGAAGGTGAGGAGATCTATGAAGTTTCTGTCATTGACACAGGATCGAGGAGGGCTAGCTGCCCCAAACATTACATTATATTATTGGGCTGCACTATTACACCAATTAGCTTTTTTATTAAAGATAGATAGAAATTGTGATGAGGATACAAGGGAGAGGATTCCAACAGTTTTTGAGTTGGCAATAGGAGACAAGGCTTCTGTGCTTCTTTTAAAAGAATTGGAGCAAAGTTATTATAAGAAAGTTGGGTTTAAAATTATAAAGAGTGCATGGAGGATCTGGAAGCAGATATAAAAATGTATGGAAATTCCTAAGGTCACGCAATATACCCCTATATGGTATATATCGTTTTTTCCAAATGATGCTTATGACTCTACGGGGCGGGAATGGGAGAATAAAGGGGTTTCTACTATTGGAGCATTCTATGGGGGAAAACAACAACCCCAATTTTCTGAATTACAATATCGTTTTGGGGTATGCCCTAAACAGTTTTTCAAATTTATTCAGATTAGGAGTATACTTATGGCTTATAGACCAAGGGTGACAATTGAGAGGCTTCCCCTGATGGATTTGATTGGAAGCGCCTCTTGTAGAATTCGCGGAATATATAGTCTCTTACTAGCAGCATTGCCGGATGACCTGGAAAAAAATGAGACTTTATGGGCAATGAAATTGAATAATCCGGACGTAGATATCTACAGGAGTTTAGAACTTTCTGCTGAATGTTTTATATCATCTAATTTAAAAGCTCAGTTATATAAGACCATATTTCATCTTTATTTTACACCGGCAAAGCTATTTCTATGGGGGGAAAGGTTGGATGATAAGTGTCCTAGATATGGGGTGGGTCCTGCTACTTAGATACATATGCTTTACGATTGTGGAACATTGGCCCTTCTAAAGTCTAGGATTATTGGTTTTTGGAAACATCTATTGGGTAGGAACCTTGACCTTACCCCTACGTTAGTAATATTAGGGTATGATAGTAAGCTGGAGTGCAATAAGGAGCAGGATTATTGCCTTTTTGTAGGCATAGCTATTTTTAGAATAATGTTAACAGCTCATTGGAAGGATAAAGATCCACCCACTTATCAGATGTGGTTAGCTAGATTATTAGGGATATGGAAACAAGAGGCAGCCCTGGATGCTTGCAAAGGGAGGAAAGCCAGGAGTCAGGGATTAAAAATCTGGGCATATATTGCAAAATGGAGTGGGGAAGTTGGAGGCTTATGAGTAATAGGAATATGGATAATCGGACAAATCTTTCTATAAAAGGAAGCTTAAATCAGTAAGAATAACCTTGGTTTGTACAATGTATAATAACATCTGTTCTTTTCTTCCTCCTTTTCTGTATACCGTTTGTCTATAGCCTTTGGAATATTCTTAAGGTTTTTTTTTGTTTTTTGGGGGGTTTTTTCTCTTTGCTTTCTTTTGTTGATGCTCTTTTTGATTTATCTGCACATGGAATCTGATTTAACCCCTTCCCCGCTCATGACGGAACCACTCCGTCATGAGCCACGGTTGCGCTGTGCTCATGACGGAGTGGTTCCGTCATGCTACGGCCATTGGCGGCCGCTCCGCCCACGCGGTGCTAATTCCCCGCCTGTGCGGGCGATTAGCGCAGTGGGCGGAGACGTGACGGAACCACTCCGTCATGAGCACAGCTCAACCGTGGCTCGTGACGGAGCGGTTCCGTCACGAGCACCGCGCCACCGTGCTGCCCCCAAACTCCCCCCAGCGCCGCAGCGGAATTCCTGCCGCGGCGAAGGGGTTAATATGACGACATGTACTATGGTCAAGTTTATATGAATTATGTTCTAATTTTCTGCTTACTCCGGGTATAAATAAATTTTTAAAAATTTAAAAAAAAGAAATGAAAAAAAAAAAAAGGTGCAGGTCTAACACGTGTCCCCTCCAGCTGAAAAGTGGGGAGAACTACCCTACCCCAGGGAGTTCCTCATCACTAAGGCGGAAAAATCTGGACAGACCGTCAGCATTGGCGTGATCTGTACCCACTGTGAAATCCATACCCTGTAGGGAAAAGGACCACCTCAACAGCTTTGGATTCTCACCCCTCATATGCATCAACCATCTGAGGGGCCTGTGGTCTGTCTGAACCCGGAAGTGAGACCCAAACAGGTAGGGTCTTAGCTTCTTCAGCGCCCAGACCACAGTAAATGCCTCATGCTCAATAGCACTCCATCTCTGTTCCCGTGGAAGTAACCTCCTGCTAAGGAAGGCTACAGGTTGATCTAGGCCCTCTTCATTAATCTGTGAAAGAACAGCCCCCACACCATGCTCTGAAGCGTCTGTCTGAACGATAAACTCTTTGGAGAAGTTGGGAGCCAAGAGCACGGGCGCCGTGCACATAGCAGCTTTCAGGGCCTCAAAAGCTTTCTGACAGGTGTCAGTCCAAATCACTTTCCTGGGCTGCTTCCTAGAAGTCAGCGCTGTCAAGGGGGCAACAATGTTGCCATACCCCTTGACGAACCTCCTGTAGTACCCGGTGAGACCTAGGAAGGCTCTCACCTCTGTCTGGGTTTTTGGCGACTCCCAATTCAGGATGGTTTCTATCTTGGGTTGAAGGGGCGCCACCTGGCCACTCCCAACCTGGTGCCCCAAGTACACCACAGAACCCTGCCCGATCTGGCACTTACTCGCCTTGATCGTGAGGCCTGCCCTCCGCAGCACCATCAACACTTCCCAGAGGTGGCACAAGTGTTCCTCCCACGTGGAGCTGAACACTGCGATGTCATCCAGGTAGGCGGCACTGAACGAGTCCAGTCCAACCAACACCTGGTTGACCAACCTCTGGAAGGTGGCAGGGGCATTTTTCATCCCAAAGGGCATAACCCGGAACTGGTAGTGCCCATCTGGGGTGGAAAATGCTGACCTCTCTTTGGCCCCCTCAGTTAAGGCGATCTGCCAGTACCCAGACGTTAAATTGAACGTGCTGAGGTAGTTGGCAGCCCCTAGCCGATCTATGAGCTCATCAGCTCTGGGGATGGGGTGTGTGTCAGTCCTGGTGACTGAATTGAGTCCTCTGTAGTCCACACAGAACCGGAGTTCGGGTGTGGCTCCCGGCGCTGCAGCCTTTGGGACCAAGACCACTGGGCTGGCCCAAGGACTGCTGGAGGACTCAATTACCCGAGTGCAAACATCTTGGAGACCTCCTCCTTGATGCAGGCCCTCACCCTGTCAGTCACCCTGTAGGCCTTGTGCCTCACAGGTGTACTATCCCCAGTGTCCACATCATGGACGCACCAATCAGTGACACCGGGAACCAGGGAAAACAGATCAGAAAATTGTCCCAGCAGCTGGCGACAATCATTCTGTTGCTCAGGGGTCAGGGCAGAAGAGAGGATGACACCATCCACTGACCCATCTTGCTCCTGGGCTGACAGGAGGTCAGGAAAAGGCTTGGTCTCCTCTTCCATCCCAGCATGCCCACTTGGGACCTCTCCAAGTGGGGCTTGAGGCGGTTGACATGAAGGAACCTCAAGGGGTTCCTTGGAGACCGCAAGTCCACCAAATAGGTAACAGGACTCTTGCGCTCCACAACCTCAAAGGGACCGGTCCACTTATCCTGGAGCACACAAGGCTCCACGGGGGCCAAGACCCATACCTTTTGTCCAGGCTGAAGCTCAACCAGAGTGGCATTCTGGTCGTACCACCGCTTCATCTCCTCCTGGCTGGCTTCCAGATTTGCCTCAGCAAGTTGCCTGAATCGCCTAGTCTGATTTCTGAAGGCCAGCATGTAGCTATATACATTCTGTGGAGGTTTGCTGGGAGATTGCTCCCAGCCTTCCTTGACCAGACTTAGAGGTCCTCTCACTGGGTGGCCATACAGGAGCTCAAAGGGGCTGAACCCTAGAGACTTCTGTGGCACCTCACGGTACGCAAAGAGAAGGCATGGCAAGAGGACGTCCCACTTACGCCTCATGGGTTCTTCCAGACCCATTATCATGCCCTTGAGGGTACGGTTGAATCTCTCAACCAACCCGTTTCCTTGGGGGTGGTAAGGTGTGGTGAACTTGTAGGTTACACCACACTCTTGCCAAAGGGATTTCATATACTTGGATATGAAATTGGTACCCTGGTCAGACACCACCTCTAGAGGGAATCCCACTCTGGAGTAAATTCCCATCAGTGCACGTCCCAGCACGGGGGCCGTCACTGTCCTCAGAGGGATGGCTTCCGGGTACCGGGTGGCATGATCCACCAGGACCAGGATAAACCTGTTGCCCATGGCTGTCCTGGGGTCCAGTGGCCCCACAATGTCAATCCCCACTCGCTGGAATGGGGTACCGACCACAGGGAATGGCTGGAGTGGAGCCTTCTTCTTCCTTCCACTCTTTCCACTTGCCTGGCAAGTCTGACAGGTCCTGCAGTGAGTGTCTGAACTCCTGCGCATTTGAGGCCAATAAAATTGGGTAACAAGCCTTTCAAAGCTCTTGTCCTGCCCCAAATGTCCTGCCAATGGCACATCGTGAGCCAGCCCCAGTAGGAAGGCTCTGAAGTCCTGGGGTACCACCAGCGCATGGGCTGACCCAGGCTTAGCAACCTTAGGCTCGGTATATAGGAGGTCGTTCTCCCAGTAAATGAAATGTGACCCAGACTGATCAGCTGTGGCCTGGTGTGCAGCCTGCTGCCGCATACCCACGAGAGAAGGGCATTCTTTCTGTGCCTTACAAAAGTCCTCCCTGGAGGGGCCTCCTTCCTGCTGCCAATGGGTCAGCTCAGACAGGTCCCCCAGTTCAGCTATCTGTTCCCCGGTAGGCTCCAGGGCATCCCCCTCATGGTCTGCTTCCTCCTGGGCCGTGGGAACTTCTGGGGCCGGTTTCCCGCGCCCCCTGCCTCTTCTCTCTAAGGCCGGTCCCTGGGCCTCCCTCTCAGGCTCCAGGGACTCTTGAGCACCTCTACTTGCTGCCATGGATCGTGTGGTGACACACGCCCAATCCGGCATACCCAACATCTCCAGGTGAGCTCTCCAAGTTGTTCCCTAACAGACAGTCTACAGGCATGGCGGGCCTCACAGCTACCTGAAGAGTACCAGAGACCCCCCCCCCCCCCACTCAAAGGGAACCTGAGCCACCTTGCAGTGACTCTCTGTGTTGTCAGCGGCAACAACTGGATAGAATGCTCCTGGGACAACCTGCTCTTGAGACACCAGGTGACACTTGACTGCTGTCTCACTGGCTCCTGTATCTCTGAGAGCTTCCACCCTACGGCCATTAATGGTCACCCACTGCCTGTATTTCTTAGTGTTATCAGGCAGCTGGGTTTGGGGGACCATCTCACAGTCTCCTAATGAGAAAAGGGACATCTCTGCGGGACCCCACCCACCTTGGACTGTCATCTCTTCCCCCAAGGCTACACTAGCCACGTGCCGGGGCGGAGCACCAGGGGGTGCTGGTTTACCATACAAAGGACACTTTAAATCAGAGGCAAAATGCCCCATGTTACCACACTTGTAACATTTTATGGGCCCCTTTTGAACAGGTGGACCTGTCGGGGCCCCGGTCGGTTTCTGGGGTGGGGGAGGCTGAGAACCTTTCCCTTGGTTCCCTTGGGGATTACTTTGGGGCCTTCTTGGGAACTCCCTCTGTTTACCCTTGTCCCCCCCACTCTTCTGCTGGGGACCCTGCCCACCTTTAGCGGAGTCTCCCACTGAACCCTTGTGGACCCTGGTACTGACCCAGCGGTCCGCCTCCTCAGCAAGCTTCCTAGGGTTAGTCAGCCTACTGTCAATCAGGTCCTGGCGTAGCTCAGGAAAACAATTACTGGACAAGCGTTTCCAGGCCATTAAATCAAGAAGCCCTTGAAAATCATTAACCTTACTACCCTTCACCCAACCATCCAGTGCTCTGCAAATAAAAGTCACATACTCAACATACGTACTGTTTGGAATCTTGGTGCACCCCCTGAACCTTTGCCTATACAACTCAGGGGTCAACCCATACCTAGCCATCAAAGCTGCCTTCATATGGGGATAAGAATTATAATCATCTGAAGGCAAGTCTAGCAGTGTGTCCCGCCCCTCACTAAGGAACCGTCCCCACAACCCCGCTCCCCAATCCTTCTCAGGGACCCGGTGGGAAGACATGGCTACTTCATAGGCTTTGAACCACTGCCCTATGTCATCATTTTTAAAAAAACTTCCTTTACCACATCTTTGGGTATGTACACCTACTTGCACTGACGGTGTGCTGCCACCAGAGGGAGCAATTTCTAAAATCTGGGCCTTCAGCTCCAACTCCCTCAAAACCTTTTCATGTTCATACTGTAGCTTTTTTTCTTCTAGGGCTAACTTTCTACTTTGCATTTCAAATTCTAACTGCCCACTTAACTTGAGCTTGGTCAGCTCCAATTCATGCATCCTACACTCTATTCTATCTGCCAGCTCCTCTGGAGATATATTTTTACTGGAAACACTGCTACCGGCAGGGGAAGGGGTTCTCCTTCCTCTTGGACCCACTGGCCCATCCAGCTGCTCCTCTGCATTATCATTATCAGTGGCATTCCTTGCTTCTACCCAGGCCCTCAGCGCCTTGTAGAACTCTGCCTTTGTTTTACATCCAGCAGTAGAAACATTACATTTCCTGCACAAGAACTTCAGCTGTGATACTTTGTAGCTTTCCAGTTTCTCTTCTTCCCATTCCCATTCATTATCAACAGAGACTATGGATGCTGCTTTCTCCACCATGGTTAAGCTTGGTAATACTCAAAAATAGAAAGTCCCAAAAAGAAATCTACCAACAAGTATTGGTTGCGTTTAAGGTCTGCACTCACTAAGTAGTGTTCACCAATTACTGTACATGAGTCACAAATGCAAGTCCAGAATCCTCACCGCTGACCACCAATGTTAGAATCCGGGTTCTCTGGTTGGCACAGGTAGGTACTTGTGATAAGCAGGGAACCTTTCCTCTAGTTAGGGTAAGGGGCTACACTCCTAAAATAACCCCTGCTCACCCTCTAGGTAGCTTGGCGCGAGCAGACAAGGCTTATCTCAGAGCGTTATAGGTTAAGCATTTGTGAACACATACAGTAACCAAGTGACAACACTACAAATGGACACCACACAGGTTTTTATATTAAAAATAAGGATTCTGTATATAGAGTTACCACTAGACCATTAAACGACAAAAATACTCAATACGGTTCCTTTAGATGGTAGAAGTTGGCTTAGTTATCTTAAGTTCTTAAATGTGACACTTTAAGTCAATGTACCTTTTAAATGCGACACGCAGGGCAACGAAAGTGTTGCAACTATGCTGATGCGCTGAAGTTTTTGGTGCAAAGAAATAAAGACGTGAAGATCTTCCAGATGCGTTACGCTTCTCCAATGTTGCGAGAAGACTCGACTCGATGCGTCAGCTACAGCGGCGTCACCCTTCACGCGATGCGACGACAGCGGCCTTGGCAGCGGCACTCTTCTCTGACGTTTGCGAGACGCTTCCGCGATGCGACGACAGCAGCTCCGACGGCGGCACGCTTCTCCGTGGATGCGAGGCGCTTTTCTTGATGCGGTGCAATGCGACAGCTACAATGGCTGCGATGGCGACACGCTTCTTCCTCGATGCGAGACTCTTCTCTTGATGCGGTGCGATGCGTCAGCTACGATGGCTGCGATGGCGACACGCTTCTTCGGCATTGCGAGACACTTCCTGGATGATGCGAGACGCTTCCGCTCGATGCGATGCAGCAGCGGCAACACACTTTACGAGATGCGACGACAACAGCTCCGACGGCGGCACACTTCTCCTTCTTGAGTCGCACTTCCAGCTCCTTGCGACACGCAGTCCCTCAGAAGGCCCAACAACAGCAGCAGGCACTTCCAAAGAACTTTAGGGAGCTGGGGGGTGAAGTCTGTTGTTCCTGAGACTTCAGCAAGAGGCAAGCTCTATTCCAAGCCCTTGAAGATCTGTTGAAGCACAAGTTGAAATAAAGTCTTTGTAGTCTTTCTCCTCTCCTTTCAGCAGCAAGGCAACCACTGCAGGCCAATCCCCCAGGTCAGGGACAGTACTCCTCCTTATAGCTTTCCCGGTTCCTTCTCCTCAGGCAGAGGTTCTTCTTGTCAAGCAGGATCTAATTTCTTGGGAGCAGGGTCCCAATACTTATACCCCTAATTCCTTTGTTCCTCTGGGGTAGAGGGGCCTTTGCCCAGTCCAAACCAGTTCTTGAGCACTTTGTTGACATGACTCTGACTTCCTATTCAGGGTGCAGGGCAGAGACATCAGCCGCTCCACAGGAGGTGGAGCCAGCATTGTGGTGGCAGAGCACAGCCCTATTCAGAGTCCAGGTGCACTCCTCCCACCCATCTGGATGTCAATCTCTCTATTCACCACCAGGCTACCTAGCCCTGCCCCTCTGGGTTTTCCCAGCCCTGTCACTCACACAAACCAGACAGGCAGATACACATCATAGCAGAGGCGGGCTGAAACGGTTAGGCAAGCAAAGACCAACTTTCTGAAAGTGGTATTTGCAAACACAGAATATTCAAATAAACGTTACTAAAAGATGTATTCTATTATTCTGAGTTCAGGCATACTAAACTCGAATTTCTACCATGTTCCCTGGGTCTGTTAGGATCATAGGATGTAACAATTCTAACAGCCCATTCTGGCCTATGGGAACAGGTAGCCTTGCAATAGTGAAAAACGAAAATGGCTGTAATTCACTATTAGCACATACCACACACATCAGGGCTTGTCCTACCTTATGCTTACAATGCACCCTACCCTTACGCCTACCATAGGGGTGACTAATATGAAGTTAAGGGAAGGGTTAGGGATTGGGAAGTGGGTGCACTTGCCCAGTCAGCATGACAGTACCAGACTGCACGCAGGTTCTGCAATGGCAGACCTTAGACACATTTTACAAGGCTGCTTCTGTGGGTGGCACAACCAGTGCTGCAGCCCACCAGCAGCATTTGTATTTACAAGCCCTGGGCACTCCTGGTGCACTTTACTGGGGTCTGACAGTAAACCAAATAAGCCAATCATGGAATCCAACCAACATATACATTTTAAATGGGGAGCACTTGCACTGTGGTACTGGTTGGCAGTGGCACAGTGCTCTGAGCAGCTAACACCAGCAAAACTTATGAGGCACAGCGACAAAAAGTGGAAGGGAGACTCACGCCAAGGTGCCAGGTCTAACAAATGGTACCTCACTCACGTGGGTGGGTCAAGTTCCCGCAACAGGCAAGGGCCCAAAATGTATTGAGGAAACATCAAAATGACCTTTCACAAAACAACCTGGTTTTGCAAGGGGAGTCACCAGGGCTTTTGGCCCCGGGCTCGGCGGCCATCTGATTTCTTCTTTGTTGATATAATATGCAGGCAAAAAATACAGACGCTTTCATATGCAGCACTTTTTTACCATTTAAAAAATTATGTTGGAAGAAAAGGACGCAAATTTGGAGTGGATACCTTATGTGGTCAAAAAGTTACAGGGGCCTAAGCGCGAACTACCCCAAATAGCCAAAAAAAGGCTAAGCACGGGGGGGGGAAGGCCTAGCAGCGAAGGGGTTAAACCATACTGTTCATGGTTTGTAAGGATATAAGCAGTGGACATTGAAACGCGTCCCTTCCAGGCCCTGTAGTCATTTCCTTAACTTTTCAGGCAAAAACACTAACTGATTTCTGAATAGTGAGTGTAAAAGCTTTAAGGTAACCATGTTGTTCCAGCTTACATTTCACATGCTTTACTTAATCTAGCATTCCCTATGAGTGTTTGCTTTTTTCATGATGTTGTTACTTTTTTCTCCAGGCAACATATTGCTCATGCATAAGTTGAATTGAGTCGCATCCAGGTGTTTATAGCGGGGCACAATTGAGTTGTAGTTGAAGGCAGTGCGAACTTCTCTCAATGGGGCAGTATAGTGTTCAGTAGGGAAGAGGATGTGGCACTAAGGTCAGAGCCTCCGAATATCGATCTGGGGAACCAGGTTCAGCCTTCATAACCAGTCCACCAGACCACTCTCCTGAGGAAGGGCATCCCCATTCTAGACCTTGGAAGGCCCTGCCAAACCTTAGAAGCCCTGGTGTCTTAGCACCAACAGGTGGACCCTACTGGTGGCAAGGGTGGTATAACCTTGAAGGCCTGTCCACCACAATCCATGCTGAAGGTCACCTCCAGTCTTGCGGGCAGGCCTATGAAGCAGCTCACCCTAGAGCAACAGTGAATCTGTCAATGAGGTCACAGGACCTTTGAGAAGAGTTGGCTCTAGGGCAGAGCAACCGGTGTGACCGCACTGGACGCTGGCTTTGGGTGGGGGCGTAGTGTTTGCAAATATATTATGGTTTTAAAAGTGCTTGCTGCCTCCTTCCTGGCCTCCAGTAATGTTAGCAACAATAAAAATGTCATGATAATTCCAGTGATTAATGTTCTTCCTAGAGTGAGATCAGGATTTTGTCTAATGGAAGTTTTAACTCATGGAAAGGTAGTGTAGAGGGTTAATGTGACTGTTGCAAAGAACATGTACAATGCAGATCACAAAGAGCACATAATGTAAATAGGTCAGTGGGTTACTGCTTTTGTTAGAGATATCCTTTTGTTACCTGCAGTTTACAAGGTAAAATCCTAACATAGAACAGTGAACTATTAACTTTCATCTAAGACAGAAGACTTCAAACTTTTGTTGGCTGAGCGCCCCCATGTAAACCTTTTGACACATCGAGCCCCCCCCCCCTCCCCCACCACCACCACCACCACCTGACAAAAAAGTTCTGGAAGCTGGTACTCATTGATGGCCATTCCCTCCTGCAGAGCCCACGTCGTATAGGGCAAATAGTATTAAATAAAGTAAGAGTGTTTAGTAAACTAAAGTTTTTGTAGTGCTAGTGCTTATTATAAAGTTCAAATGAAAAGTCTCCAAGAAAACATTAGCCCAAAAAAATTACATTGGTGCTTTATTTTTCACATAAAACACAAAATTTAGGATAGATTAGTAAAAACACTCCCAAAACACAGGTGAGGGGTGTACTTGTTTTTCTCCACAGACAGTCAATGTGTGGATTGATTCTTGCTTCTGTCATCCTTAGGTTGTGCTCCACTTCCAGTCTTAGATTCTAAGAGCTGCATGCAACCTGCAAGGTATAAATTAGAGGGTTATGTTATTTCCCCAGTCTTTTATTATACTAATTTTGCAAAAAGTGTTCGTTTGGATAGAAAATAATTCTGATTATTAAAGAGAACTCCCACCCATGATATTACATTTCAAATTCTGAGTTAATGTTTCTCCACACCAATCACTATTAAACTAAACTGCTTACTAGTATGGTTGTCATGTGACTACTACACCTTGTAGTCTTTTGTAACATTTCCTATTCAGTGATTTACACACATATAATTGATTGTCTTTGTGTAGTGTGTGTGATGTAAAGTGCTCTGACACACTACATTGGTATGAGTGGTGCTGTAAATCAAAGTAAATGCATCTGAGAGAGAGAGAGTGTGGTTATGGAGACTTGAGGGACACTGTAAAAGGTGGTAGTGAGGGAATCTGTGGCAGAGGTGGTTATTGGGGGGCACCAACAAACATTGTTTTACAGGACGCCGCCAGCGCTAAAGCTGGCCCTGCCCTTGAGGCCAGTCTGCCTCACCCATTGGAACCTCCATTGGCTTTGTTTCAGCTGTAGTAGCTGCAACTCACCAGGGAACGGAAATGCAGGATTTGCACACACACCAAACTAAGTTTGCAAACTTCACAGTCTCTCTGCTTCATGCACAAGCACTTTAAACATTTACTGCCTGCTTTGGGGGCACTGAAATTATGCAGCAATGGAGGACAAAATTATGCTGCCATGTTGATTAAATTATGCAGCATAGAAAAAAAGGCTGCAGCATACTGCAGTATATTTTCTGATGCTTTTTTATTTTGAAATTTTTACACATGCTAACAGTCTCTGGAAAGATGTTGCCTTATTAATATCAGTATAACATGAAAATGCAGCAGCGAGAAAGGTGATCAGTCTACCTTTGGAAAGGGCCGTTCACTTCGCAGCAACACAAGTCATATTATTTATTAACTTTTGATACATTTGAGCTACAAACCATTTATTAGTTAAAATTGTCAGATTATGAGACTGATGTTGTATAATGTGGCAAATATTATATAAAAAAACCTTTGCAAACTAGGATATTTTTCATATTTGAACTGCTCTTGTGGAAAAAGGGAGGAGAAGTGCTGATGACAGAAACTGCAAGGCTTGGAGACAAATGACTTATGATTCCACTGTACAGCATATTTGGGACATTCTGTGATTGGAAACATATCCCACTTTGTGAATGTATTTTAATGTCAATAACTCATATTAAACCCTAATAATCATGTGTACCCATTGGTTGAATTAAGTAACCTAATAAGCTGTAACTGGTCAGTGAAATGCCAAACAAATACTAAAAATAGGGATGTTTGGTGCATTCTGGCCACACCTCTAACTCCGCCCACTGATCCAATCCATGGGTTATTCCCGCCCTCTGATTCGCGAGCCACAGTTCCCCTACTTTTTTCCCCCACTTCGACCACTGATTATACCAGATTCACAGAACGCGGGAAGAGTGGCTTTTCACAGTAACGCATTGATCGCAGAAGCCCGGCTGACAGCAAATACCCTCAGTGCAGTGGCGTAATGCAAAATGATGCCCCCCCCCCTCACTGCAGAATATGATGAGGCCTCTGAATCTGGCGTATCTCACATATATTCATTGATCCTTGAAAAAACGGGGTGCTCAAAGGGTTGGGTTCCTCCTGGAGGGTTGGGCCCTCCAGGGCTGTAGGGGCCTGTGTTCCCCCCCCCCTTGCCTCAGTGTTATCAAAATTAATAAGAGCAAAACATGCACTATAGAGTACACAAGAAAATAAACTGTATATCATATGGCATCAGGCGTCTAACTCAGACATGTGAATGATGTCACATATCGCACGATAATGTGTCTGATGTTCCTGTTGGCAACATACACCGCTGTACATTAATCAAGTTTGAAAATGCATTTGTTCAAAACCGCGGTTCAGCAAAATTTTAAATACCAGCCGGTTATCGATCAGATGTCCAGGAAGGAGGAATGAGCATCGCGTGCTGAGGACGGATGCGGAGGTGGGAGCGAAAGACCATTTAAGTACTAAATGACGTGGAAATTAATCAAAATCCTTCCTGCCCACTCGAGCAAGCAACGTATTACTGTAGCTCAGAAACTGCTCAGGAAATAAATGAGCTTCAATAAATATGTCCAATAAAAAATGTAAAAAATCTTGCATACAATTATTTTTTGCCAAAAACCTCTAGAAATATTTATAAACCTACAAACAAACAAAAAGTAAGCTAATGTATTTGATAAAGAACTCAGATTGAAACTCTGAACCCTTAGAGCACACAGGAGAGGGTTATTTTTTCTCATGTTATCAATATTGTTCACAGCAAATTGTACAGAAAATGAAAATATGATTCCGGTTTGAAATCATAGGTGAATTGTGCCATTGTAAAACCACTCTTACATTGTGGACTACATTTGGACTTGCCCAACGCTCAAGGGCTGAACTTCAGAGATTTTTGGAATACCATTGCTCTACAAAACCCAAACATGTAATAGAGCAACACCATTTAATTTGGATTCTGCAGTTGTTGGTTTATTACTTTTTTGGTTTTTTTTAAGTTCACGTAAATGCTGAAAAGCAAATGGCAGAACATGTTCGAACTAACGCCAGAACTGCCAGCTTTGAAACTGGTTAGCTGGGTTCGAATCCCGGCGTCGACTCAAAATCCTGTGATTATGGGCAAATCAGTTAATCCGCCTGTGCCTAAAAATAATCTGAATTTGTCTAATGCAGTCTGGTGCACTTGTAATCCGCTCCAATGCCTTTGGACCGAGTTCGCGCTATGTATATATTTATTTTGAATTTGTTCACCTGAACAAAGACTAGGGCAGGTATGGAGATAGGCAAAAAATGAAAATAAAGTTATTACGCCATGGCAAAACTCGAGGAATGTTAAATATTTCTAACATTACACATCCTCTTGAGGCCTACTAAAGAAACATAGCGAATAGTGACTTTTAAGGACAGTTATTATTACCACGTTTATGGATGTAAATCCTTAAAAAAATTTAAAAAAAATACCAAATCAAATGCAAAATATTAGCTAAATTGCCAAATTAAATAAATATAAATGACATTTACTAAAAATATTTGTCGTTTTGCTCTTTCATGGACAGATAGAAAAAGAAAAAACGAGGAGAAATAAAAGTATTTCTCCTCGTGCGCCATTCTAGCGCCTGCTTTTGCATGGCGTTCGTTTTTGGCGCTGCCACGGATTTACACCGCCTTGGAAATTTGGGGCAGCATCAAAAAGCAATGGGTGTTGTGGTGGAATGCCCACAGCTACACCCATTGCATGCCCCTTTCACGCAGATAACTGCGTGAAAGGGTAGCTTATTTACAAAGCAGTGTTAAGCCACACAAAGTGGCTTAACGCCGCTTTCTAAATATGGTGCAGGGCATTCCGCCATCGGAGCATCAAAAAAAGTGACGCAGCGGTAGGCTCTCCGATGGGGCTAGAGACGTGTATATATGCCCCCAACTATCACCATTCATAACCTAACATTGACATATTTAGCCTCTGGAAACGAAGAAAACATCATTAGACTAATAGAAGTGCATAAGCAAATGTATGTGTTGGAGCCATAGACCCTATGATCTTCCTTGGTCAAAAGTGCATTCAGGTTTATTCTATTGTTCCCTTATACTTTCAATGAAAGGAGACATTCAAGGAGGTTTGGTTTCTTCTTAATCCTCTTGTATCCTGAATAGCCATGTTGGATTTATGGGGGATCTTATGGGGCCTCTAGTAATGACACCTTAATGGCAGAATCTGGAAGCACCTGTGTCTGATTGAAGTGGGACATATAGTAACGGGTTTGGTATGGAGGTAGATATGCACTTTTCATCAGTCTAATATCCTCCCACAACATATAAAGATTGTTTATCCCTGCCAGATGAAATTATGCATAGACCCTTTAAGAAATGTACTTAGCCCATTTGGAAAAGGTTTTCAGAGTTGATAAACGAACTTGGAAAACCATAAGGAATCAGTAGTTGGAAGGGGCGTGCTAGGTGCGTCCCTTCCAAATACCGATTCCTTATGGTATTCATTGGTTTTAGGCTCAATGAAGGCCCTCTGATTGGTTGTCCCTCCATGCTGCAGGGGCCTGCTGGGGAAAGCAGTGTGGTTTCCTGATCAGTATCAAAACTCTTTATTCGATCAAAATTTTAAATGTTCTTATGGTATGTATTAATGTTTTGTTATGTGACTGAAACCGGTCGCAAAGCATTAATATTTTACTGGCATCTCAAAGGATGTGGTCATCTATTCACAAACAAGAAATGGTATCTGCTGACCCCAACAGGACAGCACGCCTGTGACTTTTGACGTGCATAGTAGGCCATGACAACGCACAATGATGATAGCCCCCTTACAGGATGCGACAAGGGACCCTGGAGTCTCCCAGATCACACAGATATTCATTGGTTTTAGGCTCAATGAAGGCCCTCTGAATGGTTGTCCCTCCATGCTGCAGGGGCCTGCTGGGGAAAGCAGTGTGGTTTCCTGATCAGTATCAAAACTCTTTATTCGATCAAAATTTGAAATGTTCATAAATGAATAAATACATACACATCCCAAATTCATAAAATGGCATCATTAAAAACCAATCATGTTACAACATATCATAAAAAGGATCAATTACTGTTCTAGGTACCTCTCACAGATCTCGTAACCATCCCCTTTCGCTTCTTCAAACAAGCCCATAAAAAAGAGACCATTGAAAAACAGACAAACGGGTCAAGTAAAGAATTAAAAAAGTATAAGGCCACCCGACATTGTGTAAACCTCATCTTATTTAAAATCGGCATCAGGTAGGCTTTTCTTTCCTTTTTATTTAATGTACAGAAAAGGACTAAATGTAGCTCCGATTGAGTTGATGCATTGTCACATGGACATACACTTAAATCATTAATGCTATACAAGTTTTCAGGATAGCCTAGCATACACACTATCAGGTTAGTTCTAAACCTTAACAAAATGCATCTATGCTGTGAGATATTTACTATTGTTAGATACGAGAACCCTCCCTCTATCACAGGTGTGCTTCCATGGTATAACCGGAGAGCATGTTTCCCCACATCAATTTTCGAACTCTTATATTCCGCCATTCGAGAAAACCCATCGATAACCTTTTGTTTGGATATCCCTTTACATACAAACCGATCGTTAAAAAGTTCCGGAAGCCCTATTTCTTTAAAAGTGTGCTCCACATAACTCAGCCACCTGGACCTCTTCCAGTGATCCGTGTCTAGGCAGCTCTTAATAATTAGCTGCGTAAGCGGAACAGAATCCCTCCTCCAAATTGAGTACCACAAGAGTAATGGGGACACTTTAATTTGATCAGCGATATAGGAGATATCTAACTCCATATGTAGTATACGATTTATGAAGGAAGGAGGGAGACCTACTACAGATTTAAAATATTTATTCTCAGCTATCTGCAGTGCCACCCCCCAAACTCCTGGACCATAAGATACAGATGCTTTTACCCGGGCCTGATTGTTTGAGTGTTTCTTATTCCATGCCATTGCACGCAGTCTGCAAAGCATGCACTGGGATGTCTTAATGGGTGAGGAGGCACCCTCCAAAACAAGAAACGCTCCCCCCCGCACCACGGTGGTGGTGGGCCCTCAGTAACGCTCCAGATAGTGGGTCGCAAATTATAACTTACCTCATTAATATTTATGTGATAGGTCAAATTGCGACCCACTGCAATTCAGGGGCTTATTTACAAGCCCATTGTGCCACCAGTGCGTCCTTTATTTAAACACTGGTGGTGCAGTGTGCCTGCCCTTATTTATAGGGCCACGTAAAGTCACCCTGCGTGACTTTTCATGGCCTTGTAAATATGGGCCCCTTTCGTGCATTACTCTGCGTGAAAGGGGCATCCATAGGAGTTGCTGTGGGTGTTCCCATGCAATGTCCATGTAGCCTGACACATTTTTAGATTTACAAAGTGGTGTAAACCTGGGAATGCATCAGAATCCTACGCCTCGCTAGGGGAGACGTAGGAGTTGCGCAACAAGAAGAAATACTTTTATTGCTCCTTGTTATTTGCTCTTTCTATGTGTTTTGAAGGAGCAAAACACCATTAATGATTGTTTTTGTGCAGGAAGGTGTCCCTTCCTGCACACCAAGAATCATCCCTGCAATGCAGGCACCCTTGCAGCATGGCGCAAGGATGTCTGTATTGGTACGCGGCTGGTGTTTGTGCACAGGGGAGAAGGACAAGAATGCGCCGTATCTTGTAGATAAGTCACATTTCTGCCCTTTTATTTTGATGCACTGCAGTGCAACAGGAAGGCTTGCTGCACTGCTGTGTGTCAAAATATTGTAAATGAGGCCCTCGGTATTTTGTGACCCAACATATTAGTACAAAGTTTGGTTCTCAAAACACAAATGCAATCGGTAGAAGACGGTGCGCACATTTTGTCCTCTTTTACTGAATCTATTTTCAGTACATGAGACCCAACACGGCTTGATCATGCCTTAGTCTTAGTGGAAAACCATTTTGGTTCGTCAGCAGGGAAGCTTGATGCACTATCCAACATTCTGAACTTTGTACATTTGTCTAACTCGAATGAAAGAGATGTAGGATAGCCTTTAAGGCCTAAATATAGTTGTATTTTCTTAAGTTCGTGCTTTTCTTTTATGGAGAGGAAAATTGTAAGGAAAGCAGCAAAAGGATCCTGATTAAACCCAAATAGGGTTTTAAAAATAATATTTATGTAATTCAAGAGAACATTTTGAAGAAGAGAACTATCTTAAATGTGGTAAAATGTAATGGTGTGCCTTCCCTTTGTTGCCAGAGGACAAGCTTTCTCTCACTTTGCAATGACTTTTTGAAAAGCAGCTATAAATATACAAAATATTGCATTGTTTGGGTCCTGTGTTTGTTTCTTTGACGCTTCAGCAAAATATTGGCTTCTCGCTGAGTTGTGCGCTCTGACTTGCCCCCTGCTTCATAAAGGAGCAAAAAAAAACTCATGGGCTTCCATCACTTGTTTACGGGTCATTATCTGTATACGTAGTGATGAAATGCAAGCATGTATCACACCAACATGATGGCTCGTTATCCCATAGGGAATGCTTGCAAGCATTGATCGACATAACTATCTGCCTCCTCAAGCTGTTAAATATTACTTTGTGTGTTTGTTGACAGATTGATCTCCGTGATGATCCCAAGACCTTGTCTCGCCTGCTGTACATGAAAGAGAAACCAATCACATACGAGCAAGGAATAAAACTGGCGAAGCAGGTACGACTCTAAGACCCTCTAAGGCGGTGTATTGTGTGACTTTGGGCCAAACGGGGGCCCAGCACAGACCAAAATCACGCTTTATATGTGTGAAAAAAGGCCGCTTTATTGAAGACAGGTGCACCTCACAATGTTAACCTTGGCCTTTGCCTTACAAAACTACACCTCAATATACATTTATTCACCTACTTTGCCTCCTACCCCCACCCCTAAGATTTCCCCATCCTTATCCTATCCTTGCAACTATTAAAAACCACTACCCGGTCATTAACTGTAACCCAGTGACCTCTTACCTACTTCTCTAAACATCTACCAAACTAAGTATCTCCCATCTCAACTTCTCCTTATTGCCTGCTCCCAGAGTAGCTTGTTCACAACTGTAAACTGTTTTTGTTTGTTTAAATTTGTTTATTGGTTTTTAACCTCATACATAGCTGATGGGCATGATACAGACATATTTGGGCAATTCATATTTGTAATACGGATAAACAGGAATACATCTACATGTAATCGAGTTTGTCATAACTATTCATACAATGTACAAGTAACATTTACCGGTGGTACAGATTAGATGCTACCTGTTTAGTAGGTCTGGATACATTAATAAACACATGTAAGAGCCTGGTTGGGCGCGTTTCCCGGGAGTCCGAGAGTGTGCCTATCCCCATGATGACATATGGGCGCTATGTAGTGCGAGAAATAAGGAGTGCATTCCCTATTAATGATTGCCGGCCTTGGAACTGCCGATGGACAGCGTTAACTTCAAGAATGGGGGGGTGAACTGGGAAAACTGTAAGGGGGGAACGGCGGGGATATGAGTTGCTGATGTCTGATATGTGGCTGGTCATAGTGTGACATCATCGTGTGATCATGTATACGTGGGGGGACCATCTCGGGCAGTTATGGGCCGTCTTGGTTCAGTATGTGGAGCCTCCTGGGTTGGCTCGGGTAGGGCGTCCATCTTAGGTCCTTGGACTTAGGCTAATGTGTGCTGTTATCGATCCGACCGGAGATACGTGTGGTGTCTGGGGTGAAGAGGGCTCAGGTGTTTCCGCTGGTGTGGTTTCGTTTTTAAACTGATGTAGTATCTGTGTCCACTCCAAAGGGTAAACTACCTTCACCCCGCATCCGTGACCCCGCATGCTGTCACAACGCGGTCGTAACAACGACCGCGTTGTGACAACGCATACCATTACTCCGCAAGTCGTTACAAGGACTTGCGGAGGGGGGAGAAGGTGTTGGATTTAAAATCCAACACCTTCACTACAGTCCGCACAGACTGGAGTTGGAATAGTAAATTTTACTATTCCAACATCCAGCGCCCCCGCTCCGCAAGTCGTTTAATGGTGTGCGTTGACACAGCGCGGTTGTTGTTACGACCGCGTTGTGACGGCATGCGGTATAATGGTATGCGGAGTGAAGAGGCATATTCCTCCAAAGATATGGGGTGTTTGCGCATTCCCTTCACTTCCTCATCCCATAGCCGTAAACTTAACCTGTAAATATGTAAAAACTAGCTACCAACTGCCTTGCACCTGCTTCAAGCGACAACCAATTACATCTTTTAACCCGAGCGCACCTGTGATTAACACAAATGACCATACTCCATAAACTATATTAATAAGGGTGAGAGGGCGGATAAAAACATCACCACTCCCCCTCAGAAACCGTCTGCTGTCTCACCTTACACAAAATGGTGACACACGCCGGAAATGGCCGGTTAAGTACCACTGCTCCCAAAAGCCCAAAAGTTGCCCAACTAGCTCAATTGTGCCTGGGCCACATCATTGGTCGGCTGCCCCCCAAAGCTCCATTAGCCGCGCTCTTCATTTCAGAAGTTTTATTCCACGACTTACAAGTACACTTCCATGCAACTCATGAAAGTAGGGACCAAAACACTTTTGAAGATTACTGAACCATTCCATTTAAATAATTAGCACGGATAAATCGAATAAGTCACAGTGTCTCTATTGCCTGTAAGAGAGGCAAGCAAACTAGTCACATATTCACGCATGCAACCCACAGAGCAATGCCCCAACAGGCATATTTGCACTCCCAAATGGACACACACACATACACGAACCTATGTATTCGGCCTTGCATGCCCCTAGCAATAAAGGCTGCAATGCACATACAACAACACATATTCAGCCATCCATCCACACACAGACAACAAGGTCAGGTGCAACTATACCAGACAACATATATTTAGACAACATATATACAGTCACTGTCACTGGGAAGTTTTAGAGGCATACGCATGATGGCAGGATACATGAGTGTATTGTGAATCAATCAGTGGATGCATGAGTGTTGTTCAATAAATGGATGATTATGTGAGTTACATGGGTGAAGTACTGATGTGGTGGAATAGACAGATGGAGTGGGTGTCTTGATGGATGTATGTCAGTATCAGTGAGAAGTGTAAGTGGGTGAAAAGGTTTGGATAAAGGGTAGATAGCTGATAAGTGAGTGAGTATGTGGAGGAAGTGATGTGTATGTGCATTTGTGTGTATGAATTCAGTTAATGAATACAGGAGTGGATGGATGGATGAAGATAGCTTAGATGAATGGGTGTGAAGTTGTGGATGGTTGCATGTATGAATGTAGGTGAATGAATAAATCACTGCATGTTTATGAGTGGACTTGTGATAAATGTAATGATAAAAGTATGCATATGGCAGAATAATTGTCCAAGTGGGAGGATGCTGTCTATTGCTACACCAGTGCCGTCATGTTGTTATCATTTCCACTCTCTTACAGTCACAACATCTTGCACCCATAGAAGATAAAAGGCACCCATGAAAACTAACTATAAGTGCGCCATGTCACTGAATGCTAAATACAATTGTCCAACTGGTTAACCAGCAGCAAAATTAAAACGTTCTCTGTGACATTCATTCACAGGGAACACATAGATGTGCCTATATGCATCACATATTCGTTTGTAGGTGAATGAGTGATAGATGCATCAGTGCGAGTGGATACCTGGATGAACAGAAGGATAAGATGGAAAAGAAGGATAAACGGATGAATGAAGGAGCAGGTTGCAGGCAGGCATATGTGTCAGCAATACTGAAAGCATCAATGCAACTATTTGTATATAAATGTGACTGTGGGTGGATAGCTGGAAGCTTCTTCTGGGTAGTGGATGAAATGATGAATTAATGCATGGAAATGGGTGTATGTCGGTCTCTCAACTCTTTGAATATCTGTCTCCTGCTTCTCGTGCTTTAGTTTCTTTTGTCCACACACGCGAGATCTAGCAGTTGTTTAGGGACAATGAATTCAGTATGTAAAACAGGACTATTGCACTGAATGTTAGACGCATACTGCCCAATCCCAGAGATAACCAAAGTTCATTCAGACACACATTAAGATACAATCAACACAAGTGCAGCTGCACAACCACACTAGTCTATGGTATAAGTGGGATGAATGGTCAATTAAAAGAGGTAGAGAGGTACCTGAAGAATGCATGGATGGATGTGTTGATGTGTGGGAGGATGAATGATCTGTTGTGGGTGGATAGACAGGTTTGCAGGGATGGGTGGAAAGGGAATGAATGGGTGGAGGGAGGGTGCATGTGATTACTTGTGCCCGTGTGTGCAAGTTGAGCGATTGTCTAGCTCAGCCTGGTATCTGGACCCATGTAGTCTGCCACAGATGGGACCTTTAATGAATTGTTTGTTTCAAAATGTATTTGGACATTTATATCTTTATTTCTTCTTGACTGTCTTGTGAACCTGTAGTGTCTCACTGTAAGTCTTGCGTGCTTTACTATAATCACACTGAAGGTGAAAGCTGAACCAAAGTAACAACTTCATAGGGTCTGAACCCATGAAGGTCAGTTTACCAAAATGCCAGGGACAGCAGAAGTGACATCACAGACCCTTTGAACTTCAGTTTCACTCACACACACATGCTTAAACATACACGCATGCTCCAACTTACACACACTTTCTCACCTAAACACACAGTCACCCGCAACCATGCACTGAACATACATTTAAAGGCCTTTTTTTTTTACTTACCTCAGCTGCTAGGGAAGGTAATATTCCAGCTAATTGTACTCCATTTTTAAATTAAATTAAGAGTGAAGAATTAAACTTTATTCACCATTAGTGCAATAAATAAATTGAGAAGAAAAACAAGTTGGTGGAGCCCCATCCGACGTCCATAAGCACGAGCTGCCACTGTGTTCCTGGCGCTGATTTTGCACCTCTGAGGCCACATGTTGCAATGGCAGTGCCAGGGGTCACAAGGGGCAAGCAGGGATCGCAGCTCTGACCCCTAAATGATGTCCATGGCTGAGCCTACAGAAGCGTTTACATTTCTTTGTATAGGTCTTCGGCCAGCAAGTTCTGCTAAGCAGGCCCTGTCTATGTAAAAGATTGAGGGCCTCATTTACGAGGTTTTGGTGCCGGGCAGTGCCGCAAGGAATCTTGCTGCGCTGCCCTGCATCAAAAGAAAAGGGCAGGAATGCGCTGTATCTATGAGATACAGCGCATTCCTGTCCTTTTCCCCTGCGCTGGGGCACAATGGGCTGCCATGCACCAACACAGGCACCCTTGTGCCATGGTGCAAAGGTGTCTGTGATGTAGGGGCGATTGTTTTTGTGCAGGAAGGGGCATCTGGGGTGGCATTAGAATCTGAAGAATTCCCAGGATTACGATTCCTCATAAATCTGTGAATGTTTCAGATTCCATGGATGTTTCGTGAGAACACCTACAGCAACACCCATGGAACGTCTCTTTCACGCAGTGTTTTGCGTGAATGGAGCACATATTTTCAAGGCCATGAAAAGCCACACAAGTGTTTTGCGTGGCCTTGTAAATATGTTGCAGCACAATGCGCCACCAGAGCATCAAAAAACTGATGATCCGGAGGCGCAAAAGTGCCGCTAGGGGCTTCATAAATGAGGACTTGACAATCTCTATGGTTGTTGCCCACGAAAAGTATGACAATGGACCTACAACCTCACCGAAACGTAATAAACTAGTACCAACGGCAGAAGTTTTGACAAGCATCGAGCTATGGCCAAATTTAATTATCCCAGCCGACGTAAAACGACAAATAACAAGAGGGCGACCTGCGGGAGCACCGGGCCCAAATGGTATTCCTCCCATGTTGTACAAGGAAGACGTGGAATTTTGGAGCAAATCATTGGCACCCTTATTTAACGCTCTAATTTTCACCCAGATACTCCCTGAGTCCTGGCATGGGTCAGTAATTAGCCCAATTTATAAGCATGGCAGCAAGAAGCATCCAAACATATACCGGCTAATTGCACTATTAGACGTAGAGGCTAAATACTTTGCAGGCATAATCTTGGAAGAGTTAACAACATGGGCAGCTGAAAAATCTATTATCGCGATTACTCAAACAGGATTCTGCAGAGGCCAAGGCACCACAACTAACATCATGGCATTGTCCCTATTGATGGGACAAGCCAAAGAGACCAAGTCACCCTTATATCTCACGTTCATCGATTACACAGCCGCTTTCGACCATATAGATCGCAACAAACTGTGGCAGAAATTAAGCCATTGGGGAATACCGAAACATCTTTTAGACATTCTAATACTACTTCATTCCAATACATGGATCAAAATAAAACTTGGAACAGGAACACACCTTTCGAAACCTATCAAGACAACGAAAGGATTAAAACAAGGGTGTGTACTGGCTCCCTTCCTATTTAATCTCTTTTTAGCTGACCTACCGGGGGAACTAGACAAATCTTCCAACCATGCGCCCAAATTGGGGTCTATTACTCTTTCCAACTTATTATATGCAGACGACTTAGTGTTAATAAGTCGAACCCCAATGGGCCTTCAACATCTCCTGAACGCCGCATATGTCTTTTCTGAAAGAAACGCCCTTCAAATAAACTTTAAAAAGACCAAGGCCATGGCTGTGAATCACAGGAAAAAAAGGGAAGTTCGTTGGTACTTGAACGGAGTAAAAATAGACCCGGCAACTACTTATAAATATCTGGGAGTAACCCTGGACGCAAATAACACGTCTAAACCACAACTTGAATCCCTACGAGGGAAGGCGACTATGATTCATCTGGCCATCAAATCACTAAAGGCCAAACTCCCTGACCTAACATTTCAACCTCTCCTTCAAATACTACGCGCAAAATTACAGCCGACCCTCACTTATGGAAGCGAATCCCTACATGGGAAGGACGCCGTCCTACTGGACATAGTTATGGCCAAAGCATACAGGGCCATTTTTAATCTCCCCAAATACGTTTCTCCTGCTCAGATCCGGTTGGAATTTGGTATAATCAAACAGACAATAGGAAGGCGGTGTGCGTATGTAGGGACTTGGCACAAGATTCGCACTGCTGAGACTGGCACCTTAAGCTCCAATGTATGGGGGGAGCTATTTAGACATCAAAAATCCTTGGCCAGAGACTATTTACTCGAATCTCTTCAAGTCTTGGGCCTGATTGACTTATGGGAAACTCCAACTGATCACCTTTCTTTTAAAAAAATTGCAAAGAAATCGGCACAAATCATTTCAGCAATTGAAGATAAGAACGACCTAGCGAAAAGAGCGCATGGCTGGGTAATGCTGGGTGATTATGGGCCAGTACAACCACAGGTATACCTTAGTACTGGCATGAAAATAAAAATTAAAGAAAGGTTTCTGAAACTACGTCTTGGAGTAATTCCTATACTCCCACATTTGCCACCCTGGGAGAGGAAGAACTCCTTAGAGCAGTGTCGACTTTGCAAAACTGGCAAGGAGGACATTGTCTACATAATCTGCATCTGCACCAAACTAAATGATCTAAGGCGTCACCTACTACGCCCATTCTTTAAGCAGCATGGCGCACAGACCTGTAGACAAGCTGTAAAACTGTGTTTCAACCCGAAACACACTAAACTGAACTGCCAGGTTGTAAAGTTCTTTGATCTAATGGGAAAAAGACTCCAGAGACTTGACAACAACTAAAAAAAAAACTTATTTAATTGATCTTAAGATAATCTTTTTTAAAATAATGTATTAATGACTTTTAAACATTTTTTCTTTCTTTCGATGTTTTACAATATTTGTAAAGATTTTAATTAATCATGTACAAATAAACAATTATCTTATCTTATCTATGGTTGTTGCCCAGGTATGGATTCCTGTTTTGGGCTTATATTTGTAGCACTTTTAAAGTGGCTAGCCTTTTTTGCACACTTTTTGTCAGCACCAATTTATTCATGCACAATGCATGAGCCCTGCATTGCACAATTTGCATCACTTTGATAGATGGATATTGCGTGCCTTTTCTAGGTTGCTTTTGCTGGTTCAGACCCAAAAATCTCACTTTGCATAAATTAAAATATATATTTAACACAATATCATGCAAACATATTTTTGGACTACATAGACAACAAGTTCAACACAAATCCATCTGTGTGTCATATAATAAATAGGTCTCACACTTGCGGTGCTCTGTTGCACTAGCACCAGTCAAAACCTTAGTAAAGGTGAGCCGCACAGCTTTGATGATCAAACATTTATCTATGTGAAGCCATTGGAAGCTTTTGCAATGGTCAGAGATGGACCATCAAGGAGGTTGTCCTATGAGATGAGACAAAAATATATAAATTATTTCAATTTGTAGAATGAGGTATTAGTGGAAGGCTAAACAAAGGTATTTTCCATTATAAGTACAAGACAGAATTATCACTTGGACCACCGTCTTATGAGAGTTAAGTATAAGATAAGAGGGCTTCTTATAAATCATCTTTTATTAGAAGTAACAGGAGAATGAAATGTGATGAATCTGATCATGTGCACCAATTCACAAGGATCACTCAAAAATGTCTGTCAGGCTTAAAAGGAGCAGGCACCGGGTACAGAACACGATAGACCTCACCACAGAAGACCACCAAATATAAACACCTCATCATGTTTCCATAATATTGTTTCAGTACCACTTTTTGAGACGCAGCGCCGGTGTATAAATAGCCCCATGTCATGCCATATTTACAAAGTGACGCATTAGGAAGATGCGTCACTTTGTAAACCCCTGCGCTACATGATACCTGCGTCAGGTATAATATATGCAGGGTGGGTGTTTCGTCGCAACAAAGCCTCGAAGAAGTGTCCCAGTGAAATCTATTAGATTTCACTGGGCCACCTCTGGGACCCCACTGCGTCAAAACCTTACACCTGCCTCACCGCAGGCGTAAGACTGGCACAGGCCCTTTCCCGTTGGGCTAGCCCAATGTGAAAGGAAACATTTCCGGAGTGGCATCTGTTTTCAGACAGACCCCAGCAATGCGTCACTTTTGCGCCTACAGATACGTCAGAAATACTGACGTATCTGTAACTCCTTGCGTCATGGAGCGCCATACATTAAATACAGCACGTCCATTGTGTCGCAAGTTGGGCGCAGTGAAAACTGTTGCATCGCTGTTTTCACACAGTGATGGGACAGTTTTCATAAATGAGGCCCTTTTTTGCTGCCAGAAAAAAATTAAAGCTGGCTGTTGAATTTGCTCATCAGATTTTTTGCCGGGATTGGCAGAATGGGAATGGGCCAATATTTCCTTACTGTGAGAGAGTTCGTTTAAGGCTTGTTAATAATGTGGACAACCATACCTTTCTTCCAACAGCAATGAACCTTCTCTTTTCTGTCACATTGTTTTGGCTGCCATGAGACTGTGTGTGTTTGCATTTGTTTTTTATGGGATTTCAACGTAGAATATTGTCTGACAGTGTCAGAAATTACATTCCAAAATGCAAATTGAATAGGTACTTAATAACAGCACACACCTTACAGATATACTGTCTAATTTCTGAATTACAATTTTAAATTTAAAGATACATTTGTTGAAGCAAAGTCACATGGAACATAATGATTTCAGCATGTTAAAGAAAACGTATATGTCATTATGACTGTGAATAGGGTATTACTCTGATGATCTATATCTTTCCTACTGTACACTTATCCTGAGAGTGCGCCATCACTAACCATCCATCATAAAATAGTCGTCTTGTATAAGGTACATTTTAATGCCTTGTCATGATCAATTAAACATAGTCATTGACTCTGAATAACCTTATAAGCATCCTCTGACATGAGCTTGCCTGTTGTACTGAGCCTCAGACAAAGAGAGCACAGCAGACTGTGATGTTTAGCCAGGTCAAACAGGCATGCAGTCAGTAGGCGGCTGGCAAGGATATGTCAGTCACAGCAAAACTTTCTGGAAAATTAGAATTTACTAGCACTGTATGGTGACTCAAGGGACCAGATTATAATATTGTGTCAGGAGGGCTTGGAAAGCTAGTGTGGGTGAGCCTGGGGGGCAGAATCATAAAGACCTTGGCTCAAGCTTGCCTGTTCTAGTGAGCCATAGCTGAGAGCAGGCAATGGCATCCAGTGTGGTAAGGCTGGCTGCAGTGCTGTGAAGCTGGTTGAAAGATTCTCTAATTGGTAGTCACTGGGCAGTCTTGGCATGGACAGGTCAGTTACTGTAACACTAAGGTTAGTGACTGTAGAAAACCTTCATTTTATGCATGGCCACCACAATGTTTTGCCTTGTGGCTGGACCAAATGTTTGCTGGACCTAACAATCTGTGCACTTGTAACCTTGCTAAACATAATAATAATAATAATAAAGCCATTTCTAAAGCGCCTGGCAGCACTAAAAATAGTGTGTCCCCGCGCTGGATTGTTGCTATATCACAAGAGGCAGCGAGTTAGAGAGAGCGAAGTAGAGGTCAGGGGGAGAAGAGGAAATTAGTTGGGTGGAAACAGGTGAGTTTTAAGTTTAGCACGGAATCTGGTTTCTGAAGGTTCCATACGGAGGTCAAGCGGTAGTTCATTCCAGTGCCTGGGAGCCAGGTTCCTGAAAGAACATCCTCCCATTCTGGCTCTGCGAGTGCGGGGGAGTTTAAACAGCAGCGCTCCGGACGACCTCAAATTCCGGGTGGGGCGGTGAATAGTGAGGAGCTTTTGCAAGTATCTTGGGCCTTTGCCATGGGTGATGCGGTGCGTGAAGCATAGGGCTTTGAATTTAATGCGCTCCTTGACAGGTAGCCAGTGGAGCTTTGTTAGAGCATTCTTCCCAGATGCTCTATGGGGCAGGTTAAGTACCAGGCGGGCAGCAGCGTTTTGTACGCACTGAAGTCGGTGCAAGCCTTTTTTACTTAAACCTAAGAGCAAAATGTTGCCGTAGTCAAGGTGGGGTGTGACTAAGGCATGGACGAGTGTTTTTCTGGCGTTGATGGGGAGCAGGTCAAGGACTTTTCGCAGGGTTTTTAATGTGCTGAAGCACTTACCCGTAACTTTGCTAACCTGAGACCTGAAAGAGAGATCAGAGTCGATCATTACTCCGAGGTTTATGACAGATTCGACGGGAGTGGGAAAATGTCCTAGTTCCGCGGGCCACCACATGTGCGACCAGGCATTTGGGGATTTTCCAACGACTAGAAGTTCCGTTTTATCGCCATTTAGGCGCAGGCAGTTGTTATTCATCCATGTTGCCACTGATTACAAGCATTTGGAGAAGTTAGTGGCATCTTCCGTGTGGTCAAGCGTGAGCTTGATCATCAGTTGGGTATTGTCAGCATAGGTGACAATATCCACCCCGAAAGCTTTGACTATATGGGCCAGGGGTTCCATATAGAGGTTGAACAAGGTAGGGCTCAAGCTGGAGCCCTGTGGAACCCCATGGCTCAGCTTCCGGGGGGAAGATTTAAAAGGGGGGCAGTACATTTGGAAACTCCTGTTATCAAGGAAAGATTTTATCCAGGCAAGGGCGGATCCCTCCACTTCCATGTCGGAGAGGCGAGACAGCAGCGTTGTGTGCAGCACGGTGTCAAAAGCTGCACTTAGATCTAATAAAACCAACGCTGCTGCCTGTCCTTCATCCACCATCTGTTTGAGGCATTTGGTGGAATAGAGGACGGCTGACTCCGTTGAGTAGCCGGCTCTGAACCCCGATTGGGTGGGGTGGAGAAGGAATTCCTCCTCTAGATATGTCATGAGTTGCCCGTTGACCACTTTTTCCATTATTTTCGAGCAAAAAGGAAGAAGGGAAATGGGACGAAGATTTTGAAGTTGGGAGATGTGGGTATTGGGTTTTTTTTTCAAAGGGATGACCTGGGCTGTTTTCCATGCATCAAGCACATGGCATTCTTGGAAAGAGAGGGTGACGATATGAGTAATCTGATCAATCATGCTTTCCAAGACTCCCTTACAGCGTTTGGGGGGGCACACATCACAGGGGGAGCCAGATTGTATGCTGTAAACAATATTCAGCAGTTCCTGTCTCTCAGGTACTTTGAAACATGTCAGACAGGGTTTAATGGTGGAGTTGTCTCTGACTTCCGCATGTTTGCTAGAGGGATCAATGTTGTCTGTAAAAGTGGCATAGATTTTATCAACCTTGCCAACAAAATGATCAGCTATAGAGTCACATAACTCGCTAGAGTAGGTGTCTTGCGCTTTGAGTCTGGTTGGAACTGTTAGCTCTTTGTAGATAGTGAAGAGTTCTCTGGTGGGGTTGTCGGCGGATTCTATTCTACCCTTAAAGTGGGCGCCTTTCACTGTTCTTATAAGTTTATGATATTTATTTAATTCTGTTCTGTAAAGTGACTTACTTTTTTGGTTGTAATTTTTCCTCCATTGTCTTTCCAAGTTTTTGCATTTAACTTTGGCTATTTTGAGTTCCTCGGAGAACCAGGGGGCAGTTTTGGTATGTCTTGCAGGGGGTTTGTGAGTCCAGGGTGCTACCGTGTCTAACGCGTTGGACACCCATCTTTCGTAGCTATTCCACGCCTCCTGTAAGGTATTGCTAGGGGGTGGGGGGTTTTCAAGTAGGGCAAGTTTAAATGTCTCCTGATTGAATTTTTTCCAGTCTCTACGTTTCTGGGGTAGGGGTTTGTTAGATCTGGATTCTGAAGAAGTACTTTCTATTTCAAACGGGATGATGAAGTGATCTGACCAAATAGTTCTGATCGGGGGGAGACCTTAACACCCTCCCAATTGGCAAAGATGGGATCGAGAAGATGGCCTAATTGGTGCGTGGGGGATTTGGATTGTAGGTTAAGCTCTAGGGCTTTCAATGCTTCTGCCACATCTTGTGCCTCCCTATAATCAGCAATATCGAAGTGGAGGTTTAGGTCACCTAGAATGAGAAATTTTTTATATCAAAGTGCCGGCTGGGTAATCAGTTCTATGAGTTGGTCGCCGAACTGGGCTGCCCCTCCGGGCGGGCGGTATATAAGTAGCCCGTTGATGATGATTTTGGGTCCTGCTTTTATTGTGAAAAAACCGCCCTCGCTATTAGGTAGCGAAGCCTTCAATAGGGTGCATTCTAAGTCTATTTTATAAAATAGAGCTAACCCCCCGCCTCTCTGTTTCAGTCTGTCTAATCTAAGTAGACAGTAGCCTGGAGGGGTGGCTTCGAGAGTTTCGGGCGACGAAGTTTCGTCTAGCCACGTCTCAGTGAGAAATAGAACATCGGGACAGCTCTCCGTCAGTAGATCATGTATCTCTATTTTATGTTTCTTCAGGGATCTGCAGTTTAGTAACAACATTTTTAACTTAGCTGTTGCCCACTTTTCTTTCTTCAAGAGTTGGAAGGTGTGATGTGCTCCCCCTTTCAATATTGTTTAATTGACTTAACCCCGATGGACATATTTAACTTGCTTACGTGTCCCATCTATATGGCATGGAAATCTTCCCCAATTCCCTGGAAGTTAAATGCTACCCGTGGGCTGAA
The DNA here is from genome assembly GCF_964204655.1 of Triturus cristatus. Taxonomy (NCBI): domain Eukaryota; kingdom Metazoa; phylum Chordata; class Amphibia; order Caudata; family Salamandridae; genus Triturus; species Triturus cristatus. The sequence continues at coordinate 800,583,308 of NC_140592.1, forward strand.
GCTTTGATTCTGCCACCCACAGAGTGTGCCTGTAAAATGGGCTTTAGGCCTACCATGAGCCTAAAATCCTGCTGTCCACCTGTCAAAATAACCCTTTTTGACAGGTGGGAATCCTTGCTTTTAAATAATAATAAGTCGTTCCTGAGTACACTATTTTGCCTACAAGGCAGGGCACCTGGTATTTAAAAGAGGTATATGTGCAAAATTAAAGTTGGCATGTTCCTCCAGTGACTAGCCCCCAAAAGCTATTTTCACTGACAAGGTTGTAAATTAATCCCAGCAAATGTCAAAGTACACATTATAAACTTTAATCTGTACCTTTGATAGGATATGTAAGTCACTGAAAGACTATTTTTAATATTTATTAAAATCCAATCCAATGGTAATGTCAGGTTTGTAATAGATATTTAGGAAAAGTAGCTTTTAAAAAGTTACGTTTTACCTGCCTGAGTAGGCAAATTAACAGTAGCCTACCGAAAGCTGGACTGCCAGTGCTTGACCTCAATAAACTGTGAGAACTGGTTACAGAGCAGAAACAGTTGCATGGGTGTAGAGAGGTGTTTAAATTTCCCCTGCAGGAAGACCAGTTTGGGAGGACTCTGTAACTTCATTTACTTGCTTGCACCAGCCCGGCTGACTCCAAACTGAGTGGGAGGGAAGCTACTCCAAAATCAGTTTTGAGTAACCGCAAAGGAGGGGGCTACTCATTTCCCTGGGCAACCCTCTGGGTGGGCACACAGGCTCTGCGCAAAGTAGAAAGGCTTTCTCCATTTTAGATTTTAGAGTTAGGTGCACTATGACATTGTTGCATTGCACAGCAAACACAAATTGCTGACAGAGTGGGTAGGGTTGCAACTGGAACATTCACACCATTGGTTAGGGAGGAACCAGGAGTGACTCACACCCATTAGCTATTGTCAGCAATAAAAGTGAACCCAAGAACCCAACTCAAAACATTTTATTGGTGTGCAAAAATTCAGAACAGGACTGAACCCCACTTCCCCACTTGCTGTAACCTGAATGTAGGACTGAAGGACTGGACCTGATCTCTCCTAGAACAAGGACAAAGATGTCGACACCAATGGTCAATGGCCCGATTTCCTTTGTGGCTACAGAGACACAACAAGCTGAAGATTTACTTTTTCCTGGATGATCAGATGCCGATTCACAATTGGTCTTCCATTGAACCCTGAACAAGGCCTTTGCTGCACCAAGCTCTAAAGTCCTAAGAGCCCCCCATTACTTCCAGAAGCTGTGTGTGCCTAGAACATGTCTTAGATCATCCTTTCTCCTGCAACCCCAGATTGTCCCTTCCAGTAGTGACTGGCACAGGTAAGAGGGGTAGGGTGGGGGTCAGGTAAGTCAACATACAATGGGAGAAGTAAAATGAAAAAAATAATAATAAAACCACTCGCCGCATTGCCGAATCGGGCGATGTGGCGAGCACAATGTAAGTTGTTTTATAAAAATTTTTTAAAGTTTACTTCTCCCGTCGCATATCGACTTACCTGACCCGCGCCCCACCCCCACCCCATCACCTCACCGCTCTTACCTGTGCCGGCCGCTACTGGCCCCTTCTGCTTATCACCACTGACCTCTCCCTGAGTTACTATGGGCTGACATTACTTTGGTTGGGATTTGCAGTGGCTAAGAGTGACACAGCGTGACAACAGAAAGTGGAAACTGCACAGTCACTTGCAGAATGTAAGAGTGGAATGGATTGGAGCATGTCACAACCTATCTAAGAGACCCAAGGATGCCCCCAGAAGCACATGAAAGTATGAGGTTCATGGGCGAATTACAGGGGCATCATCATCAACAGGACTGATCCATTTTGGTCACACCTCAACATCGAATCCTGGACATACAATGGTTCAGGGCTGCAATCGCCCACTAGCGTACATATTTAAATGTATCGCTGAGAGGTGGCGGGAGGAGGGGTGGAATTTAAGGAATACAGCGCCATTGTTGTACATTTAGTATGTTAAAGTCTGTCATATCTGCTGCAAAAATCAATAAAGGGTGTTTTAAATAAATCTCAGTTCTAAACGTTGGACATCCCCATTTGGTAAGACTTTTAGGACTGGTTGTTTTTATAGGTGCTGAAAGTAGGGATGCTGGGGGTGCAGTAGCACCCCCAGAATAACCATGCTAAGGTTCTGAAGGAGAATGAGCTTTAAAGATGGCTTTAATTTTTTTTAAATGTTATGTTATGTTATGTTAAAATTTGGTAAAGCGCAAAAACAGCTGCCCCAGCAAAGGGGCGTCCCGGCGCTAAAGAACCACAGAATCTTCACAGGAGACAGAAAAGGAAAGATCAGGAGTCGAAAACCTAAGAGGGGGGGAATAAAAGGGTTTTAAGAGCTCTCCGGAAAGCGGAGAGATTCTCCATAGAGCGGATGTGCACCGGCAAATTGTTCCAGAGTTTGGCTCCTAGTACTCTAAAGGAGCGCCCACCTGTGCGAGCTAACTTTGTGAGGGGAACTGTCAATAAATGTTGGCCGAAGGAGCGCAAATTACGCTGTGGCACATAAGGTATAAGGAGAGGGCGGAGAATTTGTGGGCGTCCAGTTTTGAGGATTTTAAAGATCGTAACGAGAGCTTTAAACTGAATACGGGACTCAATTGGTAGCCAGTGCAGCTTACGTATAGTGGCTCTGGCCGAGCACCTGCGGGGAAGTCCGACCAAGGTTCTTGCCGCGGTGTTTTGTACACGCTGTAGACGCGCAATTTCGGCTTTGTTAGCGCCCAAGAGAAGGACGTTAGCATAGTCTAGGCGGGACAGAATTGTGGCTTGTATAATCGTTTGGCGAACCTTGGGTTCGAAGAAGCCGAGTATGGGGTTAAGGCTTCTCATCAAGCCCATACAGGTGGCCGCTACTCTTTTTGTGTGGGTCTGGAAGTTAAGTGCTGAGTCCATCCAAACACCCAAGTTTTTAACCAAAGATTTAGGGGGAGGGATGGTACCTAGTGACTGAGGCCACCAGTGTTGGTTCCAGTAGCTGGTGTTCTTTCCAAGAAGCAGCACCTCCGTCTTGCCTGCGTTGTTGCAGGCAATTATCCGTCATCCATTGGGCTACGGCATCCAGACCATCCCTGAATCTCGCTGCAGAAATAGAGGGACCCTCAGTAAGAGTGATTGCTAGCTGCGTGTCATCAGCGTATGACACCAGCGAGAGGTCCCATTCTCTGGCTACAGCCGCGAGCGGCTGTACATATAGGTCAGATTTGCTGTGTGTGGTCAGATATAGAGTCCAGATGCCAAACTAGTCTTCTCACAAATTGCTAGTTATTCTTTTTACGTGGACGTTGATGTGTACTTTTCTTTCTCTGACTGCAAAGTTATGGAATTTTGTAAAGTGAACTGCGAAAATCTTGCTTGTTTGCAAAGAACACATGTAAGATGTCTTTTGTCTAAGACACAACATTAAAATACCTCTAAACAAACTGAACAAATATTTTTTTTTAAATATACAGTTAGGAAAGCACAAATAAAGTGCTTTTTTGTCATTCTGAAGTGTGGTGGAAAAACAGATTTTAATAGGATAAAAAGAAATCAAGACACTTTACTTAGTGATGCACATATTACAAATATTCCCTAAAACCAATTTTACGCTCATTGTTTGTGTGCTATACAGTCTTTACAAATAAGGACCGCATTTATGAGGCCCTACCGGCACTTTTGTGCCTCTGGAACGTCACTTTTTGGACGTTCCGGTGGCGCATTGTGCCACGGCATATTCATAAGGCGACGTAAAGCCACTTTACGTGGCTTTTTATGGCCTTATAAATATGTGCCTCTTTCACGCAGAAAACTGCATGAAAGGGGCGTTCCATGGGTGTTGCTGTGGGTGTTCCCACGCAGCACCCATGGATCCTGACGCATTCCTATATTTGCGAGAAATCGTAAACCTGGGAACACGTCAGAACCTAACGCCATCCCTGTTTTTATTTCTCCTTGTGCTTTCCTTTTTCTATGTGTGCTGCATTCTTCAGCACATATAGAAAAAGGAAATTGCCTCTTGTGATTGATTTTGTGCAGAAAGGTGCCGCCTATGTTCAATTGGTGCAGGAGTAAAGGACTGACTGTAGCTCACAATGTTGATCCTTGAAATCCCACCGCCATATTCATCAGGACATTTCTGCAGAATTTGTCATCATTGACACCTGCCAATTTTGAGTTTGATATGCTTATGTTGTGAGCTTTTGTCACATAAAATATGGAACAAATTCTTGCAACATGACTTTGAAAAGTTAAGCAAGGTCCTCATATTTAACATGCTCAACCATGCAAATGTAAAGTGACATCTTAAGTTGGGGGACAGTGTGATGGCAATACATTTCCATGAATCAAAGGATGAAGTGTGTTTGACTTGGCAATGCAACCAACCTGCAAATGCACACATCATCCCAATGCCCTTCTAGCTAGGTCTTTGAAATGCCAATAACATATAATCCTATTCCGCTAAAGTTACAATACCCTGATAGTGTTTGCTTACTTTTATGTAGCACACCCTTGCACAGATGGTTGTCATCCCTCACTAAAGGACACATCTATACCTTATGCACCTGTTGTTGGTGACAACAACAGATTGTCTAAGGCATGAAAGTGGTGCAGTCCATTCTGAAGGACACACAACTCTACATAGTGGGTGAAGTAATTACAGCACCTGCTTCAGATGTTGCCTTAGGTGCTGTGGTGATTAGCATTGATTGACCAAGTGACTTACAGATTAACAAATAGCAGGCAGCACATGGAAGGTGAGAACAGCCAATCACCTGCTCACACTTCCTCAATCAGACCGCTAAGCCGATGATAATACATTAATCCATCTCATCAGGGACACGGCAGTCCAGCCCTTCCCTTGGCCAATAGAATCAGTCTTTGTTACCCTGGTGCTGTGGCCCAAACAGTAGTTCATGTGAAAAAGTTCTGCAGAGGCATTGTGTGGGATTCAGGGAAAAGATAGAGAGAGAGAGGGTAGTGTACCAGCCAAGTGGCCAGGACGCAGAGTGAGCAATGTGTGAGCAGGAGCGGCATGGAGAATGCAGGGCAGTATGTGAGCAGAAAAGCTAGGGAGCATAGAGGGCAGCATGTGAAATTTATTTTATATCCGAAAATATATTTTAATAAATATAAGTGTTTGTAACAATCTTACTCTGAGAGACACTGAATACTTTTCCATAGTGATTATACCCAACACATTCCTGTTCGACCTAACAAAAAATTGATTTCAATACAAATTTGGATTATGCGACCCATGTCCTATCAGTAAATTTGTGAACCTGGCTCCAAAGGTCATGAGTTACTACACAGAACGAAAACACTCAATACAATTCTAGAATGCTTCCCATCAGATATTATAAATCTGCAAATCAAAATGGAATATTCCACACAATCCAGATGCAACTTAAACAACCATAGTGAGTGTGTGTGACGTGTTATTTTTCACACCTATGTCTTGAAACATGATTCATTTAGTTACATGTTTTTGTTTGCCAATTTGCTGAACCTGAGATATTATGGTGTCCTCTAGATCAGCGGTATTTGTATCATCACTTCTACCACCATGCACCTAAGGGCAAACTTCTGCCACCTTATTGGGCATCATCTCCTGCGGGGTGACTGGGCCATCACCTGTTGCCATAGTAGGCCTCATGATCTCTGCCAGCTTCTCCTTTGTCCTAAGTTTATAATCACCCCCACTTATTCTTACATTCAACCAGAGTCATGAGTGTTGGTGCCATTGCATTGACATTATCAAGGAGGCCTTTCCAGAAGGCAGACTTCTTCCTTTTTGGGAGCTTAGAGATAGCAAAGGGATCTTTCTCATGATTTGTCACCTCTGTGATCAGAATATCCACCTCCTCTTGCATTAACCTCTGCTTCCTCTTTGTGGCACTTTCCTGAGTATCCACCTCCTCGGTTTACACCTTCTGAACTGTACCCTTCCGGCTTATGCCCTCCTTTCTCTCCTGGCTTGCTATCTTTGCTCAGTATGTTGGATATTTTGTGCCACTTTGTATCACTCTTTAAATGTTAGCACAGCACATCAGTGTTATGCATGACACAAAGCGTGCTCTGCATCACTTTCTCTGTGCTGCACAGCTAAATAGAAAAGGGGGCACATTGCTAAGACTTTTTCACGCATAGCAGCGTAGCACCAAACTGATTTTCATGACCTCCTCTACCATTTATCATACATTCCTAATGTTCCTTTTTGTAAAAATTGCATTCTGGCCCATTGATTACACTTCATCCGGCCCAAGCCGGAGAGTACGGCCCAGGTGCGGAGAGTACGGCCAAAGCAGGTGATTCCGGCCTGACTGCGGATGTAAAGATACGACTCATACATGACCTCTGTGAATACCAAAAGTCATAAAGTTAGGCTCTTGTCTCAGATTGCCATTGTGAATCGGGCCCAATGTGCGCCCAACTAAACTTTAAAAAAGCGTATACAAGTTAAAGCCAACTCTGATATTTATAGCGCCCACTATTGCATTACATAACAATGAAATTATGAAGATTGCGTTTTTCATAATAACACACTGAAATCCTAAGAGCTATATTATAGTAAGATCTAATTTCACCGAGAGCAATGCATCAATTTACATCAATTTACATTTTTGTGATAGAGTTCAGGTACAAAGCAATATTTTTCATAACTCTGTTTATTCAAATGTGAACTTTCCCGCCACCTCTCACACGCCTTTCTCGCTTCCTGTGTTGCAGATCGGTGCTCAGTGCTACGTGGAATGCTCCGCCCTGACGCAGAAAGGCCTCAAGACAGTGTTCGATGAAGCTATCTTAACAATTTTTCACCCCAAGAAGAAGAAGGGGGGCCGTCTGACCTGTCATCGGTGCTGTTCAATCGTATGAGATAATTCCCAGAATGCAGCAGGACGGTACTACATTAAACATGTTTTAGAGCCGCTGCCGAGAAATGTGCCTGCCACAACAGGTTGCGGCAATAAGGCCGAATGAAGAAGAGGGCACGCTGCTGTCTGCAATGAAATGGGGAGAATGACCAGTATGGAGCCCTAATTAATCAGGGGCTGCCTTCAACCTGTGAAACCCTCAAACTACAATATTTTAGATATGTAATTGAAATTTTATTTTCCAATTAATGACTTTAGAGAACCAGGCTAGGTGTGTTGTGTTGCCTTCTACACATCAGAAGAAACAAATATGCCAGGTGGCCTAAATAAGGGCTCTAATACTGTTGCAATAAAGGTGCTTTGTGCTTTGATGACCCCGAAAAAAATATACAAACGTTAGTTGGTACATCCCGGGTAAGCTTAACACAAATGGGTGAAAAGCACACAATGTATGAATTACTTCTATACAATAAGTATATTAGTTTATTTTATGACATTCCAGACATATTTGACAACTTTGATAATACTAAAAATTAATTGATCCTAAATTAATAGTTTCACAACATGGCGTTTGATTACATTCACTCTAACATATGTATGGGAATCTAATGCCAACTTTTATTTTATTTGCTATTTTAAATCAAGGGCTAACTGCGAGTGCCTGATAGGTTTCTAGGAGCACAACAGCATTCCAAACAGTGAATTATATCTGTGTAGATGTATGTCAATGCCACTTAAGTTTTATATTGAAAGTAATCTGTAATAAGCACGTTTATCGAGAGATTGTCTACATCGTGTGAAATCAAGTCTGGATTTTGACAGAAAACTCATTCATTTAAGACGCTGCTAGTGAATATCTTGAATTCAAAGTACAGAAAGTGTGGTGAATTCAACAAAAGCACATGAAACGTTTGCTGAGTGATGTTGCCTCTGAGATCGCACTGTGATGGTTTCTAGAGAACCACTTGTATCGTGAGTGACATATCTACAGATGTGAGCCAATATGGCGGCGCTGAATACATGCACTCTTCTTTTGGGCCCGAGGTAAGTGTAGGCCAGAGGGCTAGCGATATGACTTGTGAACATAAGGCCTAGTTCAATAAAACAGGAGTAACATGCGAGCCATACATTATGTGGATTATTTTCAAGACCCTTGCGCCACCGGTGCATCACCTTTTCCATGGGCGGCTCCTTCAATAAGGCGGAGGAGCGTCACCCCACTGCTTTCTTGCTGTGCAAGAAGAAGAAACATAAAATGGTAATAACTACCATTTTATGTTTCTGCTTCTCGCACTGTGAGAACGCAGAAGGGATTGGTTGCGGGTGGGCGAATCCGCTCTGCGCGCAGGGCAGGGGACGAGTGGTGTGGCCACTCCTGAGTGCGCATGACTGGTTTGGTCAGCCCTCTGGGGCCGACCAAACTAGTCATGCGCACTCTGCCCTTCTCCATGTAGGCTGCAATGCAGCCTACATGGAGAACATGGCCGGGCCATTAGCCCCTGACTGGGCGGCATCCCGACCAATCACAACGCTGCTTGAAGAGTTGTGTTTGTCTTGGGGTGGGAGCCTGGCTGCCTGCTTCCTCTACCGGCCGGAGGCCGGAGCAAAAGCAGAGACGACGAGGGACCCGGCTGGTAGGAAGGTAAGTTTATTTTTATTATTAAATTAACCCCTCCCCCCCCACTAAACATCCCCACCGGCGAGTCATGCTGGCCGCAACTGACTTTTTATCATATAAAAAGTGATGCCCCGGCGGCGCAAGGGGTCTGTAAATAAGCCCCTTTGTCTGCATTTGTTTATGAGTTAATCTTGTTTGGATCATTAAAAAAAATCCGACCAATAAATGACTTATGACTGTCTGGAGAAACAGGCGTAGTGTCTGGTGTTCCTGAATAAAATATTTGTATGCCTTTTTTCTTATCTTATGTATGTGTATTTAATTCACTGTAGAAAATAAACAGGTTTTTAGTTTACGAAATCAGGCATATTTTGTAGTTTTTTTTTTTAATCGTTTCTATATCCAGTTTAATGTATGTTACAATCTACTGACTAAAAAACTCTAACCTAGGGTTCCTGAGTAGTGTACTACTCGCCAAAAAGCGCTTCAATGCCTCGCCAGGGATGGTGAGAGCTATATAAATAAAATTTACAATTTTAATTACTACTTACAATATATCTCATGTTTCTATAGCTCTTGCCCATCTAAAGCTGTGGTAATTGGGGCATTTGTAGACATTATTACCAACATCGTTCACATGCATATGTCACATTCCCCCCGAAAAGTACTTTATATATTGGCCCGATAGACTTCTAAGTGTTTAAAAATGTCTAAGTTGAATTATCAACAGAGATCCTTGGGAAAAACATTTAACATGTTTATTTTCGATTTTTGGCCTTTTTAGGGGAAGTGGTCTGAGTGACATGAACAAATATACAAAAAGAACTGTTTTACACCGACAAACATATACATTATGTGGCCAACATTTAAATGACTGCCTATAAAAAAAAGGCTTCAATGCCAAACGAATTCTGTTACCACTTGTAGCCAATCTAGTACTTCAGTGCTCATATCCACATCTGGGTACCTATTACCTAAGAACAATTGGTCCTGCACTTGCTAAGGTTTTGCACAGGAGCTTGCACGCTGCAGCCTAACTCTTTGCAAACTGATTTTTGCCCAAAAGCTGATGCAAGTGCAGTATTCAAAGGCACATTGAAGCCTACCACATTGAACATGCTCAGTGGAAGTAATGGAGAAGGAGCAATACAAACAGAAATGGGATTCCATGCAAAGCAGGTGCATAGCTCTCAGTAGTGCAGCAGGTGCAAGGGCACCAGAGCCCAGTGCATCCCAAATGCTTCACCAGCAAGACACAAGATGGGGGTCCATTTCCTTGCTGGCTTTGGATCCTATGACATCTTGGTGTAATATAAACTACAATCACAAAAACGAACACAACCTGGCTTTATGTGGAATACTAGTGATACATGAAAACAGGTAGAAACAATGCCCTAACAGAAAATGTTTGTAATTTCCAAATGTAATATGTTTTTTTAGTGAAAATTACACATATAACACAATTGACCCATGGTTGTTATCTGCACAAATACATTTGTACTGGAAGGTGGGCCTTGAGTACAAATCCCATGCAAGACATTGCTAACTCGCCTTTACCCCCATGGTTCATTGCTAAATCATGTTTAGCATCATGCAGTCATGGCCTTGTTAGATTGCAAATATGAGGAAGGGCAATTTTTGGGGAATCACATAATGCAACATTGCAGATTTTCTTGCATCACAGTGTTATGCGATTTGTGGTAAATCTGAAACCTACTCCACACATTATAAAATTCTAAAACTATAGAGTGAAAGAAGATCACCATGTGGTTTTAACATCTCAAGCACATAACAGCTTCATGGTGATCCCAGAGCCATGGTCAACATGGAACATCTTCAAACTACAGAATGGCAGGTACTTTCAATAAACATCCACATGGTGAGTTGTCATATACAGGGGTGATTTTGTTTTTATCTAGGCCCACATAGGGCCACCAAGCAACTGTCGCCTCACACCACCTAATCAGCAGCTATCACATTTTCATTGTAAAGTGCAGTGATTGCATTTGGTACCTCGTGAGCCACAAGTAGAGACCAAATAACCTATAGCTTTGGGTACTATCACAGGTACCATTTATGTACAGTAGATCAATGACCTCAGTTGATGTTTGATACTTTCTCAGAGAACCAATGACCCTACGTTGCAGAGCCTTACACATTATGTTCTGTGGTTCTAGTAGATACATAGCACCTGAGGGAATTGACCATCACTACGGTTCTTTATTCTGATTTCTAAGGTACCTTTTACAAACGTATAATTCTACTTCAGATTCATAATGTGATAGACTTTTTTTAATAGGGCCTAGGGATGTGAATCATTAATCAACTTTCCTACCCGCATATTTTTTTATGTTGAAAGGCTTTCTAAGAGCAGCACGAAATGGCATTGTGCCATGTAGCATGAAACACCAGTGTTTAGACAGAATATCAGAAGCAAAAATGTTGTGGGACAAAATATCCGGTCAAGAATATTGGGTTAAAAAATATTGTGACGTAAAGTTCCTAAAGGTAAGTAAAGTTTAACTATATATGAATCCAGATATAAGTGCCTGCGCGATACATGTATATATCTTATGACAAATGGGGTCCGGAGGGTATCTTCAGAGACCCAGAAGGGTGGAGAGATCCTTTCATAACCGAAAGGAAAGGGGATACATACTCCCACTGAAACAGTCTTAACTCAAAAAAGCATCCTCCCTTTCAAGTAACAATGATTAAGGTGAGAAAGAGAAAGAACATCTATTCTCCACTGCACTTAGAGGTGGGAAGAGGAGAAAACCTATTTTTATATATAACAATCCACCCACTCTTGTAGTGGCATGCTTCATCATCAGGTTCACCCTGACTCCTACAGGTCAGGGTGGGCTCAACCGTGTTTCGGGAGCTCTTAATTTTTATATATGGGGGTTTGGCCTTTAGCATAACATTTATCCAACTGTATAATTTACAGGATAGCGTTACTGGGGGATCTCACTTCTCTAGTATTGCCCTAAAGAATGCCCAGAACCGATACAGGCCAATAGAGTATGGCAGAAACATGTTGCCACTTAAGGTCATAGGACCACAATATCGTGATTGCCCTTCCCATAGCTTTTCAATCTTACCCGCTCACCCCACTAATAAAGGGATACCTTGGGGTGAGTTAGGAATTTTTTTTAAATGTAAAACCCCATATATAAAAATCAAGATTTCTCTAAAGAGCTCCCTGGAACATGGTTGAGCCCACCCTGACCTGTAGGAGATTGTTTGTGTGCAGGAAGGAACACCTTCCTGCACAAAAAAAATCCAGAGACACATATTCCTCTATCAGAATGCAGCACACAAGAAAAGAGGAAGTAACAAGGAGAAGTAATCATATTTCTTCTCGTTAATCCTCCACTGCGAAGGTGTATCTTTTTGGCACAGTCACAGGTTTACCAGTTTTGGTAAATCTGGGAATGCATCAAAAACCATGGGAGTTCCATGGGAACACCCATGCAACGCCTTCTCAGGGCAGAGTAAGACAACAAAGCAATTTGCTCTGCGTTACCTTCATAAATCTGACTTAAGGTTGATGTTGCTCTTGCACCACGTTGCGTGTTGAACCTTGAAATGTTTCAAAATAGTACGCCTCCCTGACCCAGGCGTAACAAGGAGAAATATATTTATTTCTCCTTGTTTCCTCCTTTTTTCTATGTGTGATGCTTTCCACATTACACATAGAAAAAGGAAAATGACTTTAAGGATTGTTTTGTGTAGTAAAGTGTTTCTTCCTACATAAAAACAATCCGGCTCATAATGCAGGCAACCTTGCACTTTCGAATAAAGGTGCCGGCATTGGCGCTAGGGTGAACACAGTGCCCCAGAGCAAGGAGGCCACAGAAATACTCCATATCTTTATAAATATAGCACATTCTGATGTCTCCCTTGAACACAATAAAATGCAGCAAGTTTCTTTGCTGCGATGCATGAAATGTTCGCAAATGTGCCCCCTACCAACTCTTGGACTCACTTAAAGAAGCTCCTCATGAGTCCTTACTAAGCCACAGAGCCAACAGATTGTGGCCAGAGGTGGTAAAAGAGTGCCAATTTAATATATTGTATCTCTGTCACAGACACAAAAACAAACATAAACAAAGAGAACTGTACTCACTGCAGAAAATCAAATGCAATTCTGCACACGAGTTTGATCTGTTACATTTCACGAGCATCATGAGCCCCTGAGCAATCAATCAATATATATTTATGTATATATATTCAAAAGGAGCTTCCCTCACTCTCTACTCGTGATGGGAAATAACGCAACACACTCCGGACCTAGTTGGGTCTTGTTCACATAACTGTGCCAGAGCACTCCGCGCCGTGGTTTACTGAGGAGCTGAGTATGACACGTAAAGCCTCTCGGCTGGCAGAGAGGAATTGGCGAAAGCATTATGCTGAGGACGATAAAGTGGCTTTCAAAAAAGCACAAGCCCAATATAAAGAACTGTTGGCTAAGGCCAAAGTGGACTTTTTCCTCAATTCTATTCTATCAGCACCAAATAGTGCCAGAGCTCTTTTTAAGATCATTAGGGACCTTTCTAACCCCACTAGCGTGGGAAATAAGGTGGTAGCTTCACAGATGTTATGCAATAAAATCGCCTCTCATTTTGAGGAGAAAATCGCTAACACTGTAGGAGGTCTTAACATGTCCGACCCATCTCTGATGAATACTATTGGACAACTGCCCCTGGCAGAACAAGAGGGAGTTACCTCACTGGAGCATTTTACACCACTCACTAATGAGCTGTTTTTTAAATGTGCACAGAATGTGAGGTCAGGGTCTCCATTAGACCCCATACCGAACAGGATTTGGAAAGATCATGCTCCGGCCTTGTTCCCACGACTTTGGCAGATATGCTGTCAATCCCTGGATGAAGGGATGGTGCCTGAAACTTGGAAGCTGGCTGTGGTTACTCCATTATTAAAAAAACCATCTTTAGATCCAGGAGACCCTACTAGCTTTAGGCCCATTTCCCTGCTACCTTTTCCTATTAAAATCCTTGAAAAGGTAGTGAGTAGCTCTCTTTCTGGGTATCTGGAGGAGTTCCATCTCCTGGATAAGAGCCAGTTTGGCTTTAGGCCAGGGCATGGAACGGAGACAGCCCTGGTTACGGTGCTGGACAACCTCCGGATGCGGGCTGACAGAGGCCTCTCATCGGTAATGGTCCTCTTAGACATGTCAGCCGCTTTTGATACGGTAAACCACCGAATCTTGCTGAACAGACTGGAGCATTTGGGAGTTAAGGGATGTGCCATGAGATGGATACGATCCTATCTCACAGGGAGACAACAATTGGTTTCCCTGCCCCCTTTTACTTCCAGCAAGACCTTGGTGGAGCATGGGGTTCCCCAGGGATCGGCCATCAGCCCCATTCTCTTTAATATCTATTTGCAGCCACTAATTCCTATCATCAAGGCGCATGGGGTTGATATTGTCAATTATGCGGACGACACCCAGTTGGTGTTCTCATTAGAGGGAAAGGATGCCTTAAATATGGATGTATTCCAGAAATGCATGAGTCAGACCTCGGACTGGCTCAGGGCTAACTCCCTGCAATTCAACGGAGGCAAGACTGAGGTGATTTACTGTTCCCCAGCGAGAGTAAGGGATATGCCTTTTGATCTTAGACTGGCCCCAGATATGGATCCCATTGTCCCTGTGACTTCGGTGCGGAACTTGGGGGTCATGTTTGATAATGATCTGCAATTGACTTCGCAAGTCAAAAAAACTGTGGGGGTCTGCTTTGCTCTTATGAAAGCTCTACGGCAGATTCTTCCTCTCCTGCCGATGGAAAAAAGACCTCTGGTAGTTCGCAGTATTATCTTGAGTAGGCTGGACTACTGCAATTCTCTGTATTTAGGAGCACCTCTTTACATCTTTCAGAGATTGCAGAGGGTCCAGTCTATGGCAGCCAAATTGGCGCTGACCAGAAAACGTGACTCTTCATCCACACTGGCGCTTCGAGAGCTTCATTGGCTTCCTATGAGGGAAAGGGTCAAATTTAAATCCCTGTGCATTGTTTATAAAGCGGCACATGGTCTTGGCCCTTTTTCCTTACAGGAGAAGATTTCCTGGTACAAACCTAAAAGGACTCTCCGTTCCTCGAACACTTTTCTGTTAAACACTGGCAGGATTAAGAAGGCCAGAATGGGAGGTAGGGCTTTTAGCAATGTGGCCCCACGCTATTGGAATGAACTCCCGCTGAATATCAGACAGGCTAACTCTCTGATGGAGTTTAGGCAAAATCTGAAAACCTGGCTCTTCCCTAGAGAGGGGTCTATGGCCTCGCTACTTCCCTAGTTTTGGTTGGGCTCCTGCTCAGCCTATCTCCTCCCTCCTACATGTCTCTGCCGATGCACTTCTCGTTGGTTTCAAAGGTTCTATTCCATCACAGTCTACGCGCCAAGATACCCGGTGGGTGAAAGCTGCGCGATATAAAAACTAAATACAAATACAAATACAAATACAGAGTTAAAGTGCATATTCAAGCTTTTAAGACACAAAATGGACTCAACACTCATCTGTCACCCAAATGTGTATATTGATGTGGATTCCTTAATTCATTGATGGTACATTTTTCTAATAGAAACAATCTAAATATCAATTAAACTATATACTTTACAGAGCATCACGTAGACCCAGGATAACTGTGTGTATTTTGTGTTGCTAACATTGGTAAACACTCAATCCGTTGCTTGGTTACAGATCGGGAATGAACATAGAAAACAGACTTTGAATCATCAAGCGAGTTCTCACAAAAGGCAGATACATATTATGTAATGATATCAAAGGTTCCATGTTAGATCTGGGGGTTTCTAGTTGGCAGGGTAGGTACCACTGTCCAAGTAGGGACCCTTGCTTCTAGTCAGGGAAAGGGGGATACACTGTTAAGATAACCCCTGCTCACCCTCTAGGTAGCTTGGCCTGAGCAGTCTAGGCTATCAAAGGCAATGTGTAAAGTATTTGTACCAACACTCACAGTAACACAGTGAAAACACCACAGATTTACTCCACACCAGTTTTAGAAAAATAAGGTATCTTTACTAAAAACTTCACAAGACCAAATACTACAGACAAACCAACATACAATTAAAAAGATTACTTCAAAGATAGTTCAAGAGTTTGCAGAAAGTACTCCAGGATGTAAAAATCAGTGTCCTGCACAATGCGACTCTCAATGCACAAAATGCGACACTCTCGTGCCCAACAGTACCTGTAGTTGCGATAAGGTTCCCAAAAGCTATCACAAGGAAGATGGCAAAGGCGATGCGATACTCCTGAGATCCTGGGGAGGCTTTGCAGCAGCCCTGCTTCACGCAGCAGAGGTGGATGCGCCGGCTCCGATCTGTAGGGGGAGGATGCGATGACCTTGGCTTTCGTTGAGTAGGTTTCTTAGGGGGAAGCTTCACGCACAGGTACGATGCGACGATCTTCGGTGCGGCGCGATGCGCGGCGTTGACTTCTGGCGCCGCAACCCTCGATGCGTCGCGGTGCACGGCGCAGCGTTGACTTCGGGCGCCGCAACCCTCGATGCGTCACGGGACGGGACTCTGCGTCGACACACGCAGTGACTGGATACTTTCACGCACCGGCAGTGGTGCGGCCCGCAAACTGGTTCTGCGACGACCCTCGCAGCGTCAAGAATCTTCTCGCACCGGGACGATGCTCGACGCACTCGGCGATGCGGGGACTCCGGGTGCTGCGATGACGCCGCGATGAAATTCTCCTCGCACTCTCGTTCTTGCGACACGCAATCGGATGATGCGTTGGGTACCAGTTACTCTTTTTCACGCTTCTGCTTCCCAGCTCCCAAACACAGCAAAACGACCTCCTGAGGCCCCAAAACTGGGCAAGCACTCCAAGGCAGGTCAGAACTCCTTCAGCAGAGTTCCAGGGGAGCTGGTGGTGAAGTCCTTTTGTTCCTGGGACTTCTTAACAGGGAGCCAGCTCTTCTCAGGCCCTTGGAGATCAGAATCAAAAGAAGGGGGCACAGCAAAGTCCTTCCCCTCTCCTTGGCAGCAAAGCAAAACAGCAAGCAGGCAGTCTTCTCCTCTTCAGTCCTTTTCAGCTTTCTCCTTGGCAGAGGTTTCTTCTTAGTTACAAAGTGATCTAAAGTTTAGGTGTCTGGGGTCCTCTTCTTATACCCCTCCAAGTCTCTGTCTCTCTTTGTTCCAGTGGGGGGATTCCCCTGCTCAAACTGGTTCCTGGGTGTGCTCTGCTCTGGAGCACCTGGTTCCTTTCAGAGTGAGGGGCAGGGTCGTTAGACGCTCAGCAGGAGGTGGAGCCTTCTTTGTGCCAGCAGAGGCAGAGTCCTCAGCCTGGCCAGCAGGGGGTGGAGCCAGCATTGTGCTGGCAGGGGCAGCCCTATTCAAACCCAGGGACTACTCCTCCCACCCATCTAAAGCAGATCTCCCTATTCACCCTGCTGCTGACTCATCCAGGCTCCTGGAGCCACCTAGCCCATCACATGACACCAGTCAGCCAACCAGCACACAGGCACACAGGAAGGTTAAACAGGAGAATAGCTACTTTCTAAAAAGTGCTATTCTCACACAGTGAATTTAAAAACCATCTTGCTAAAAAGATGTATAATTAAATTCTGAACACAGAGATACCAAACTTGGATTTTCTATCTTGCCCTTATGGGAAGATAGGCATGTAAACAGCCTCTCCCATTCTGTCCTATGGGCAAGATAGCCTCTCAGCAGTGAAACACGAAAATGGCTGTAATTCACTACCAGGGCATGTTACACACCTCAGTACATGCCCTACCTTTCAGATACACTGCACCCAGCCCAGGGGGGTACCTAGGGCCACCATACGGATGCCTGACATGTACAGAAAGGGAAGGATAAGGCCTGGTCAGTGGGTGCACTGGCCAGGTCGACATGGCAGTCCTGGACTGCACATAGGCACTGCAAGCAGGCCTAAGACATCATTTTAGGGCTACTCCTGTGGGTCGCACAATCAGTGCTGCAGCCCACTAGTAGCATTTGAATCACCAGCCCTGGCACACTCAGTGCACTTTACTAGGGGCTAACAGGTGAAACAAATATACCAATCCTGGATAACCAATCAATATAACAATTTATACAGAGAACATATGCACTTTAGCACTGATCAGCAGTGGTAAAGTGCCCAGAGTCCTATTGCCAACAACCACGGGTCAGAAAAAATAAAGGACTAAGAAGCAAAAAGTTTGGGGATAACCCTGCAAAAAGGGCCGTTTCCAACATTCCACAATAAAATGCATGCATGTAATTATTCTGATTATGATCTCAGCCTCAAATATCGCTAAAAAATTACAATCCCACCTAACCATAAGGTTCCTTATATCTCCCATGTCTATACTTGATTACGTCATATTACAGTCAAAATTTTCACTTAGCTTCAATTGCAATCCTGTTCGTCCATCACAGTCTTGATAGTCCTTCCCCATTTATATATGCGAGGAGATACAATTTTCTTATTAAAGTAGAGCACAATATATTATGCCTTCAATGACATTGTGCAATTGATTACAGCTATAGTAACGTTTACAACTCCATCTTGCATACCATGATGGAAATAATTACTGCTGCAATAGCTGCTTAAAAGATTAAATCACAATTCATTCAGTAAAGCGCCCATCTCATGGCCGTGGTTGCCACAACATCAACAGTTTCACCAGATAAAAGACTTTGATAAATCAATGGATTTTCTGATAGGAGATTCAAAATAATTTTCATCATTAAACACACAGGCGGCTTCGGAAGAAGATTCAAAATATTTTTATAATTGGACACAACCATGCCTTGTATCTCCGAAAGGAAAATATAGTCCACAATCAAAGAATATAACAGTCTTCATCATTTTGTATGCTAATTAGATAAAATCATATAAAATTACTTGAAAAAACTTCCTATTAGTAGCTACTGATGGCATTACAGGGTCTGAAAAAGTTTGTTTATTATGGGTACAAGCAGGTGCACATGCAGTTCTTTATCTACATTCATTCCACTTGGAGCCAGACATCCCACTTATATTACATATCTAGATTCCATTCTATGAAGGGCTGTTTTCTATCAACTCTGGTAGAGGTCTTGGGAATACAGGCAATCCCAAAGAATGTAATTGACTTCCAGTCACTTGCATATGATTCACTAAAGTGCCTTTCTGTGCTGTAAGTCATGTCTCCATTTGTTATAGCTCCCAAATGCTCCAATATGTATTTCTTTACAGACAAAGTAGAGCATTTCATGCATTGGCACAGTATTACATAGAAAACAACATCCATTTTGCTTGTAATGTGTTTTGGGATTTTACATTTTCGTTTTTATCTTGGACAGTTCATATTTTTTCAACAGATAAACATGATGAGTAGGGAAGCCATTCTTTAGAAACCAGTTTTGACAGGAATTGCAAGAACCAATAAATCAAAGGAATCCATTTACTTAATTGCCACATTTAACACACAGGCCAATACCTTAAGGGGGATTTTGAAAACAAATTGGGATATCCTTCGTTGTGAAGACACCCTTCAAGATGTGGTGGGAGTGACACCCTCTTTGACTTTCAGAAAAGGGGCTTCTCTCAATGATAGATTAGTACAGAATCACTTATCCTCCATCCCTCAAACTTGGTTCAACCCCTCACCTGTGGCCACTGCAGGGTATTTATCAAGCCAAGGACAAGAGAGAGGTGTCTTCTGAATAGGACCACTTAAATCTTGTCTGTATTGAGTTTCAGGCACTTGGTGTTCATCCAGTTTGAGACCTCAGACTTGCAGTTGATGAAGTTCGCCTAGGCGTTAGAGGTGTCTTCAAAGAGGGAGAGGATGAGCTGGGTGTCATCGGGATAGGAGATGATGCTGAGCCTGTGAGTGTTGAAGAATTTGGTGTAAGAGCCCTATGGCTCCTCCCAGAGCCTTAGGGCTCTGGGAGGAGCCTCACAGACCAGTTTGGAGGCGGTGGAAAAGTACAGGGCTAAGCTGACTGTTTGGATGCATCTTGAGAGGGAGGAGCTGATCCCTCAGAGTGGTGATCCTGGATTCTGGTCTTGTTGTGGCGTTGAATGAAGATGGGGTGGCAGATGGTGTCAATAGTGGCCAAGAGATTGAGTAGGATGAGTACCACTGTGTCCCCTTTGTTCATGTTTAGGCGCACATCATTGTTGGGAGTGATGAGTACGGTCTGCATCCTGTGATTAGGTTTGCAACCAGATTGGGGGGGTCCAGGAAGTGGTTGGCACTGAGGTGGTCAGCCAGTCAGTTGCTCAAAAGTTTTTCTAATACTTTGGCCAGGTAAGGGAGGAGGGTGAGAGGTCTGTAGTTAGCCTGTGTCTTTGGGTCAGCAGAGGGTCTCCTTAGGAGCGGGAATATGGTGGAGTGTTTGCAGGGGTCCAGGAATGTGGCAGGGGTGGGAGAGCCATTGAGGATTAGTGTGAGGACCGTGCATATAGGGTCAAGTCAGTTGGTGAAAATAAAGAGAGGGCAGTGATCCGAAGGGGCTCTAGAGTGGATGGAGTGCATGGTGTTGGAGATTTCTAGAGGGGTGATTACTGGCCAGCAGGTTAGGGTGGTTTCAGGATGTTCTTGTTATTGGACCAGAAGATAGCAAGGGTAGGGAGGTTCAGTTGGGGTGCAAATTGTTGTAAATGGTGTTAATTTTGTAATAGAAGTAGACTGTGAGTTGGGTGCAGAGCTCTTGTGAGGGGTGACGATCATGGAGCTAGCATCAGGGAACAGGAATTCCTTCACTATGGCGAACGTTCCTTTCAAGGACTTGAAGCTGTTTTGAATCCATTTGGTGAGTGCTGAGTGCTTGATGGCTCTGAGTCTCTGGTGAAAGATACGGAGGGCTGCTCTGTAGGTGTCTTTGTCATTGTTGTCATGAGGATTGGGCCACCAGTGTACTAGCTATTTACAGTGGCACTTGGTGAATATTCATTCTTTCTTGTACAAACTTGCCTGCGGCTTTGACTGAGAGAAGAAGGTAATTTTAACGGTGATAGGGAGCCTGCACAGGAGGTGATCCATGTGTTGAAGTTCATGGTGATACTTCGTTGTGGTGATGCAGGCGTTGAAGTTGAGCTTGGCCCAAAGCAGACAAGGGAGCGGTTGGCCCAAGTGAGTGGGTGGGCTTGTCCACCGTGATGTAGGAAAAGTTGGTGAATACAGGGCAGAGGGGTGTCCGGCTACATGTATGGGGTCATTGACTTGTTTGGTGAGTCCTAATATGCTTAAGTCTTCAAAGAAGTTGGTGCTGTTGGGGTTGGTGTGATCCTCCAATTGAAAGTTGTGGTTAGTGAAATGAAGGAGTTGAAGGGGAGCACCATGGGGGCTATGAGGTCCATGAGAGTGGTGCAGAATTTAGATCTTGGTCCAGGCGGCTGCTAGAGCAGTGCTGCTCTCAGAGTGATGGTGCGTGAGGTCCTGAGTTTGAAGGGTAGGTGCTCTTGGTGGTCGTATGAGTTCGCTGAAGTAATGGAGCAATTGAGTTTCTTTTGTACATGATGATGAGTCTACCACTTGGTTTACTGATTCTATTGTGTCATTCAATCCTGTATCCATGAGGGATGGCCACTGCGATGGCCTGGGCAGATGCTGGGGTAAGCCAGGTCTTGGTGTGTACGGAAGGCGGTCGTACAGGAGTTCTCAGACTTCTAAGGCATTTTTGGTGCGTAGTCAAGTTTTGAAGAGAAGACAGGTAAGGGTGGTGTTTGTGTTAAGCCTGGTGGTGTTTTGAGAGGTAAGGTTGCATGTGCAGCAAGCAAAGGTGGGAGCGGCCAGGGGAAGCAGGTTGGGGAGGCGCAGGAGGAAGTCAGAGTGTGCAGGATGGCAGGTATGCAGGAGGAGAAGTGGCAGAAGGTGCAGAAGAATGTATCTTCAGTCCGGGTGGGGGAATACTGAGTGCATCGCATGGATGGGCAACTGGGGGTCTTTGGCCACTCTGTGGCTGCCATTAAGAAGGCCCGAGAGGAGGGAAAGCGATCCAGAGGGCAGGGCTAAGTGGCAGAGCGGGAGCAAGGAGCAGGAAAAATGGCGCAGGAATAGAAGGTAAGTGAAAGGCATGAAAAAGTAGTGAAAGAAGGGAAAAAGAAGCAGAAGGGTGCAAATGGAGACAAAAAGGAGGGAAAAGAGGCAAAAAGAAGGCCAAGAAGAGTGAACAGTGAATGAAGAGTGAGAGTGGGAAAACTGGCAAAACTAGACAAAAGTGAGAAGATCGAATGGGGCTAATGTGAGAAAATGTGACACAGAAAGAAAGAGTGGCTAGCGGGCAGAAAGAGGAAAAAGTGAATGAAGCGAAGCGCGGAGAAAGAGACAAAGAGTGAGAAACAGAGCAAAAGTGAGAAGAGGGAAAATGTGAAAGGTGAAAGTGAGAAGTGAAAAAGAAAGAGGCAGACAAGCCAGAGGTATTAAAAAGGCAAACAGAGAGAGGGAGACTAGGTGCCTCGATCTAAAGCATCAGAGTGGGGCCCAAAATTGCTGGACATGGTCAGAGGACCATCCACAGGTAAGGCTGCCAGGGATGCACATACCCGTTGCATCCCTGGGCACTTTGTATAAAATGATCCCTAAAGACCAATGCAAATATCATTTTCTCCAACGTATTTTGTCACCTGTTTCATTACCATGGTGTCGAGGACATCAATTAGCAGTAGGCTTTTCAGGGGCTGCTTATGGGCAAGGGCTCTAACCTCTGATATCTTCGGGGATCAAAGGGTTTGTGAAGTCAATGACATTTTGTAAAATGTACATATATGTAAAGTCTATATGATTCTGGTATTCTGCTACTGTGATGTGAAGGCAATTAAAAAGTTTCCAAAGTAACTGTCAATCAATGTGACACAACAACAATGCAAGCCCGCCTCTACAGGTGTTGCATCCTAGCTGTGGCATTTAAGGGCTTATTCTGTGGTTTCTAGCTGTGGGCTGATTGGACATCACCATGTGTATTATTGCCCTACAGAGTACCAATCATCTGAGATTGATTAGATTGATTTTTAACAGTTTAAACTTCACCTGTTAAATTTATTTTTGAAACAAAAAAAAAATGCAATAAAGAATGACTTAGAAAGTTCACTTGTTCTTGTTAAATTAGCACATTTGAGCAAACAATGCAACAACCTCCATCTTTCTTAGCAATAAAATTCGAAATGTATTGTTTATGTAGTGTTTCTGTTGATACGTTTAGTTAGATGAATATTTTGCCAGAGATCTGTCAAAGATCATTTTACAGTGAAGTGATAATATACTTTGTCATATTACTCCTGGACCCGCTCACTGGATTAATGATTCTTTAATTGTAAGCAGCGAAGCAGAAGAAAGAGATGACACCATATTACATTCATTATCTGATCTAATGACAAGTGCGGTATGCTGAACATTTCTGAATCCTTGGAAAACCAACAGTGAATCCTTTGTTTGCCAATTCAGAATGTATTTGGGCGCACTGGAGCAAGTAATCTATTGCAGCAACACTGCGGTGTATCAGGGCTGAAAGAAAAAAAAATTGAATATTTGTCAACTCTCTCTCTCTCTCTCTTGCTCTATCTCCTTTCTATGGCTGAAAACTAGGGTAGCAAGGGTTAACACCTGCTATCTATGGTTTGTCCTTGCTACCCCAGTGTTAGCAAAACTAGTAATATGGAGAGAAGATTCGTGGAGAAGTGTGGCTCAATGGTTAGAGCGGCAGACCCTGATGCAGAGATCTGGCCTGGGACCAGGGTTCAATTCCCGCCTCGGCGGGTCGTGGGCTCAATTTCCTCGGACCTGATAATTCTCGCCTCGGTGCCTACTCTAATTATGGCTCCCACTCTGCAACTCTGGGCAATAGTTTGCTTAATCTCCACAATGGCCCCAACAGCGCTGGGGATGCCTGGCTTCACCTGGGAGGTGCCCAGGAGTGGACATTTCACAGCGAAAGCCAGGAAGGGTTCCACAGCGGTATGAGTACAAGCGCCAGGACGCCCCGTCGCTGGGGCAGCAGTGCGCTATACAAGTACAAAATTTCATTTCAAGATGTATTTTCCACTCTTCCTCTTAACCTATCAATTCAGCAGCATACGGTGGGGCTGGGGTGTGGGGGCTGTGGTGGCTGTCGAAAGACTAAGGATGGAAAAGTCAGTCAACCATATGATGGCATTGCTAGGCAAAGGCTGCGTGATGCTATCATACCTTTATTAAGGTTACTCTCAATTTAGTGTGGCTAATTTTCATGTGTTTCATCTCCTAGTAGTTTTATCTACAGTGCTAATGCAGGCCCCTGCAGTCCCTATGGTGCAGGGGCGCCCCACCGTTCAGGAGGCCTCCCATTCAGACCAAGGTCCTGGGAGTCATGGGAGTCTCAGGGGCCTTTCAAGACAATTTGAATGGGAGCGCCATCATTTTGCGTTCTGCTACTTTTGTAATGGTTTCTTGCGCTGCATCATCTGAAGGATGGGATGGTGGAATCTTGGTGGGATGTTACGTATGAAAAAGTAGGGGGCAGATTTATCATGACTTTGAGCTGCCGCAAAGTGATGCTAACTGCGCAGTCTTCAAAAGGTATTTAATTTCCAGTACAAAACTTTTTTTGCACTGGAATAGTGCTCCTTTTTGGTTTAAATATGGATTTGCGCTGCTTTCTGCCACTGTGCGTTAAAGGGCTTGTTACATGAGTGGCACTTCCAGCACAAGCACCTGTGAAATGTACAGAACGCATTAGCTACTAAAATTGGCAGACCAGGCTTTAAATGAAAAAATAACGCCTCCTTGAGACAGGTGCAACGTTGTATAAATATATTTATTTCTCCAAACAGTTCACATTGTTTGTATGCTGCACCGAACTGAGACATCCAAGGTTTTAAAAGTTGTCTAGACATAAGATTTTGTGCTGAAGTGTTTACTTCCAGTACACAACCTATCCTAGACGTAAAACACATACCGTTAAACCATGGTTCAAAGGTGTGTGCCAGGTGCTAGGTACCGTTTCAAGGGCAGAGAGCAGTAGTAGGCCATACTTAGGGGCATATTAACAACGGCCAGCGATAATTATCGCTGGCCGTTCTTAGCGATAATTATATTATCGCAGGCTATCTCTGGTAATTATTGCCCTGGTAGCGCGTTAACAACGCGTTACTCCAGGGCGATAAAAATGCCAGAGATAGCGAGGTTATCGCCCTTTTGCAGGGAACATCGCTGGTTTTCCACCGATGTTCCCTGCAAAAGGGCGATAACCTTGCAGATACGACCCACAGGGTCGTATCAGCATAATCCACCCCCTGAGTTAGGAATGGCTAAATCAGGATTTTAGCAGACGTTAGGTTTTGGC